>NC_055992.1:90253741-90562662 GCF_018446385.1 Zingiber officinale | reverse complement strand
GGCCCCCGGACCAATCCGAGGTGCCCGGGATGCTTCCAAGCGCCCGGACCCGACTATTTGACCAGATCGAGTTTTGACTCGATCAAAACTCGATCTGAACGTTGGGGGATAAAATTTTATCGCGCCCAGGTCGCCCGGACCCTTCAAGGCGCCCCGAACAGTGCTATAAATATAGCACTAATATGCGCAGTCTTATTAATTCACTTGTAATCAATTTCTCTGTGCTTTACTTCTCTATTTGTGTTGTCAACGTTGTAAGAGGCTACTCCGCCCAGAGGAGATCATCAGATAGTGCGCCGTCTTTTCCTTGGATTAGCAATCCTCTGATTGCAAACCAAGTAAACCCTCTGTGTCTAATTTCTTTTAATTAGTCTCTTCTTTTTATTATTACAAGTGTTTGTTAATTAGTTGAAAATCCGAGAAAGGTTAGATTTATTTTTGTAGGGCAATTCACCCCTTCCCTCTTGCCGGCTTCCAAAGGAACCAACAGATATGTCTTGTAAATGGATTAGCTTGGCGTGTTATTATATCATGGCGCTAGTCACCATAAAGGTTTAAAATCTCGACATGTACAAAGTCTCAGTCCTATCGTTCTATGCCGATATGGTTTCAGTATTTTTTAAATATAAAATATATAAACTAAAAATAAAAATTTAATCTAAACATTTAAAAAAATAAAAAAAAAATTTAAAATATATATTAAATTAATATGATAGTTTTATTAGGGTTTAATTGAGGAGTTGATTGAAATTATTAACTTAAGTTTTTTTAATTTAAGGCTAAGTTAACGGTTCTTCCATCATGTATTAGCAAATGCAAGACCTGCGTGGCATCCACAGCGGCCGCGAGTGGCCACCACAGCGGCCATGAGGCCATCACGAAGCCTCCGCGGCGACCGTGAGGCCATCGCGAAGCCTCCACGACAGCCACGAGGCCATCGCAAGGCCGACGACCGTGAGGCTATCACGAGGCCTTCGTGAGGCCTTTGCAACGACCGCAAGGCCTTCACGAGGCCTCTGCGGTGGCCACGAGGCCATTGCGAGGTGAGGCCTCTATGGCAGCAGCGAGGCCATCGTGAGTTCTGAGCGAGGCCTCCGCGAGGCGCGCACGAGGCCTCCACGAGGCGCGCACGACGCCTCCGCAGCTGCAGTACCCCTGGCATGCTAGTGCCAATTTCGGTCGGCAGGCGGAATGGTATATTTCGCCCGTATTGAGCGACACGACACGGTATTTTAAACCTTAATTTGATGTATAACAACAAAATGAGAGATTTTATTTCTTGTTGAGCCAAAAAGTGGGCAGTGTTGTTGCTCATAAGATCCACATTAAGGAACAAAAGAAGTGATATAGAGTAGAGGATTCAAGGAATAGAAATGATTATCATTTACAAACAAAGAAGAACTTGAATAATACACTCTTGATTAAGGGATTAAATTATACATATTCTATTATCATTGTATATGCAAATCTAGAGGATTATTGTTTTAAACAAAGCCCTATCAATAATAGGATTATCTATTCTTTCACATACCTGAATATCCCCTTGCAACTTCCAAGCAGAAAATAAATTTCCAGATAAAGAGGTACTAGTTTTGGTTGCTTCTAATGCTTCCTACATTCCAGATAAACTGTTATCATTTTTTCAGATTCAACAAAGAGTGAGTTTCAGAAAATTCTGCATCTAACCCTCAAGAGATCAGCTGCCCAAACAAATGCTCCAGATTTTACGCACTCCTTTGACCAACCAAGCAATGCAGAAGCAAGTCCAAGGTTTACAGATATGTTATGTGGTGCTAATTGCAAAGCAAATTGAAATTGTTCAACTCCCTGCAACCATAGAATGCACAGAAAAGTAGGGATTAAGCTAAATGGTAAGCATAGAAGCAACAACTATAGTCCATACCAGGTGGTATGAAATGACCATAGACAATATGGTTTGAGAGAATAGCATAATATATATTCTTGATTTTATTTAGCAGTGTTAGAGTCAAGCTGCCAAGGGATAGCAGACAGTGGAATGTTTAAAAGTGAACTAAGATAAGCTACAGTCAAAACACATATGAAAAGCATACACAAAATATATAAAGGGCAGCCCGGTGCATGAAGCTCCTGCCATGCGGGGTCCGGGGAAGGATCCATTGTACGAAGCCTTACCCTGCTTTTTGCAAGAAGCTGTTTTCAGGATTTGAACCCATGACTTTTTGGCCACAAAGCAACAACGGCCTACACATACAGCCACCAAGGCAGATTTTAAAGGGGAAGACATAGGCCATAAAAAACTAGAATTTTAAAAGTGATCCAGGTGGCCACCTAGGCAGTATTGAAAGGGAACTGGCTCACCTAGTCAATACCCAGTCCCCCTTAAACAGATTTCTAAAAGGCAGTTCAAGCAGCCTGCTTTAGCGGCAAGGCAATTTTAGTGAATATTTTTCAAAAATGTTTTGTTTGAGAAATTTCACTTGAATGAATCTCTAATCTCCTAAACTCCCTACCCAACCCCACGGCATTTTTCTTCCTACGCTTGAATTGCAGCGACACCAACACAGTTCAAGCCATCTTTCTTTTCCTTTTCTGCTCCAGGTGGCTTTTCCATCTTCTCTTGTTTATTTCTACTCTTCAGGTAGATTTTTATTTATTTAATCTCAACTTAAGCTTAGTTTTTTTATTTACAATTTTTACTCTTTTACCACTATTCTCTTCAAGTTTCTTCCTTCTATCAGCAAATTATACCCTATCCTCTTGACCATCAACTTCTCTCCCCTATTACCCCTCTTCTAATAGTAATATTTATTCTCTATTATTTGCAGATTTTTTTTCATAAATTTGTCATCTTCTACTTCTCTAGAATGCAAATTTTATCCCCTCGCAACAAGGTATAATTCGTCCATTATTTGTGTTACTTAATGTGCCCAGTTTGTTGTTAGCCTATCCTTTTGAATCTTTTGATTATGTTCATTTTGCATTGGATCCAATGTAAAGTCTTTGATTAAATTTTCTTTTCTATTTTTTTATTGTTTAGTTAATTAAATTATGAGAAGGGGAGTGTTGGCACAATGGTAAAATTATTATCATGTAATCTGGTGGTCCCCGGTTCGAGTTGCGAAAATAGTCGCTTGCAATGCAGGGTAAAGCTCAATACAATAGACTCAATGTGATTTGACTCTTCTCGAGACTACAAAAGTTTCGTGCACCAAGCTATTTTGGCTTAGTTAATTAGATTATGAAAACAACCTCGACACAAGATTCTCCAATGGATTACTATAGATGACCTAGATCAATCGATCCCTTGGAATTGTGGATATCTTTACCCCCACAAAAATGATATAATACTATGGTATTGCCTCTCAACAAACAAAAATGGCCTTGCAAGTGCATTGCCTCTTGTCATAGCTGATGTATGAGTTAACAAATAATGAAAATTAAAAATAAAAAAGCATAATTAACTAGGAAATAAATAAGAGACAATGAAGTTTTTATGAGGAAACAAAGTAAGTGCATAAGAATTGACTAAACCAACCAAAATTAAAAAACAATTTTTAGAAGAGACGAACAAGATTAGTGAAGTTGTGCGAGCCTATCAACTATCGAAATTGCCATGTGTAGATCTAGATCAAGTAAGGCTTTAAGCTCTTATCTTTGTACAAACTTCGCTAAAATACAATCTTCAACAAAATCTCATTAGAAATTGGGGTGGTTGCTGCTACAGTAATTTTAATATCTTTTATCAAGGTGGAGCCAACCCAAGGAAACAAACAGAGGCAAATTGTGGGGCTCCATGAACAACAGTAGTTGAATAAATGCTATGTTACAATCTCAACCGAGGAAGAGGAAGTCAGTTGATGGCCTACAAGGGTACGTTGGAGAAGAAGGATTATCAGTACACTCAGCCAACGAGTGGCTTCTGCAGTTGGACGACGCCAAGGCGATTTGTGCAGACATGAGCCAGTGAGGTGGAGAAGATGAAGTTTCTTGGAGGCACGAGGTGGATAGGGATGGAGTAAAGATATAGTGGATGAGAGGTGGCGTTGAGGAGATCTCATGGAGGTGTTGGGCTAGTGGGGCTAACCAGAAGATGTTAGAAGACGCAATGAGGGGGATTCAATCCACAACGAAATGTTAAACTGTGGTTGAAACTTGGTGTGGATGATTGCCTCTGCGAAGAGAGGCATCCATAATTGATAGCAACATTGATGTTGAAGGGATTTTGTTGTGTTTGCTTTGTGTGCAGGAGGTAAGTGCATCCGCAAGATCAAAGAGGATAACTTGCTTGAGGGACTTAAGAATGTGTGAGTTAAGGCATCATAAAGTGACAGGCTTGGAACCGATGCTACAGTGGTGAGAAATTGTGAGTGAACAGAGCCTGCAAGAAGCGGGCTTTTACAGTCGATGCAAGTTGATCCACTAACTATCCTACACACTAAAATAAGCAAATTACCAACTTAAAGACTTCCTTTAAGGACTTACTCTCCTAAAGAGGAAACCTTACCAAATAAAACTCTTACAAAACTAAAACTTAAAATTAAATTTAAATTTGCACCAATATCACAAATTATAGCCTCAAAAATGTACAAAAAGCCTGTAAATTAATGTCTCACAAACTTATGCATGAAAGTCAAATAAAAAAATACTCATCAGCCCTTGTATTAAAACCCTCAAATTTAAGCATTCAAATCAAGAGAAATCCAACTTTTAAAGGGTGAAGCATGAAAAGTTAACTTCACAATTATTAGAACAAGGAATGATATGGATGATATTATATACAAAGCAAGTAGCAATATTTAGACCAAGGATCCCAGCCCCAGTTTTGCCACAGGTAGAAGAAGCCTTACTTTTCTGAAAGAACCAAGTATTGTATGGATATAACCACTCTCCACCAATGCAAATATTCTTGACTCCTCCAGCTCAATGGCTCGTCCATATGACTGTTTCAAGGAAAAGAGGAAAAAAAAACATGACACTCATTAGATCAGGAATATCGATAATAATGTTTTTTTCCGTATAAAACAATGGCATTGAAGCACCCCTAGCCACATAAGATCAGTGAATTTTTCAAGAACAAATATGCATAGCGAGCTTCATGGAAACAACCAACCAGGTAGTATTCATGAAAATAACGAAGTTACTATACCTTTAGAGAAGCAGTAAACATGCCTAAACGATGGTATGCCAGACCAAGTGCCTAAAATTACAAAATAAACAATCTGGAATATATACAAATAAAAATAAATAAATAAATAAATAATAGAACAAGTGTTGCCTGTTATAAGAACACACACTTCCCACAGATCTGCACATGCTGGGTAGCCTCGTATTGCATGCTGAAGGTTTGGTACAGCCTCAGACCATCTTCGTTGGTGGATCTGAAATTTATATTACCTAAAGATTATCTTTATGAAATTCTGTTAAAGCCTGTTTAACATGTTCAATTTGAATAAATCACACATAGAATAAACAAATCTAGGTTGCCTTTGGAAAAATAAGTAGTGGTGATTATCAACAGATGTGCATAGTACCAATAAAAGTGGATAACCAATGGCAACAAATAACACAAAACCACAATCATACATAAATATGAAAAATAATGAAAAGGTTTGATTTTGCTAAAACCTGCAAGTATCCCAATCTTCGAAATGCCCAGAAAGCTCTGGGAGATTTCTCTGATGATTCCTTACATACAGCCATCTCCAAGCTTTCCTTTCCCTCCCCATCCAAAAGATCGCATAACGCATCCTGCATACACAAATAAAAGAGGGTTTGGAAACTAGAATTTTGACATCCCAATAAAAAGGGTTGGGGTAATTTCAATAATACTGATTAGGTTATTCTTTTTCATAATTAAACCCGCCTATGGTTCTTGCACCATAAATCACATCCTTCGTTGCCCACATTTGTTTTTTGACTTATTAATTGACAATGCAAATGACCTAAAATTAAGATTTATTCTTATACATTTATAGGTTGATTTGAAAGCTTAATCAATTTATGTAGTTGAACGACTTTAATTCACATACGAGACCCACATGATAATAATATTTGAAAAGGATAATTAAAGTCTCTTTACTTTTCCTCAGAGTAGACTTAGAAAAGTCTGCATATGGTGTGTAGAATATAACTACAACTTCTATACTATATTGACAAACTTTTATGTTCAAACCTGGACTGTTATAGATTCAATGCCACATTCGCTAACAATTTTAATTCCTTGCAACAACACAGGTTGAAAGCATTTTAGTCTTTTCAATCTCAAACTAGGCTTTCAAATGTATGCTCCTCAATCTCTCAATAAATTCTCTCCTTTACTTCCTTTTTCTCTGGTCTAGACAATTCCTCCACCCCTCTTCACTACCTAATTCTCCTCTCACAACTTCAAGGGAAGTTTTTGCTTTTCAGGTCATGAAGAACTCTAATTTGATGCTTAAACTAGGATAAAAGAATGGAAAATGTTCTTGGATGCTTGATATCTATAGTTGAAGAATGCACATTGGAAGCAAAATTAAAGAACTCTAAGCAATAGAGTACACAAAAAGAAAACCATAATCAGCTTCCTTCACCATTGGCTTTTACTCTGACAATAATGGAGATTATTGAAGAATGGTCAATAGCTAAGGAAAAATGAAAGGTAAATGTGATATTAAAGCATATCCCTTCTTCCATATCTGATATCATGTTAAAGTTGAATCCAGGTTTCAAGTTGAAAGTGAGATTTCTTGATATATTGTTTTTATTCCTTAATGTACCACAAGGGGATTGAAATCTTTGAATTGAAAGGGTCCTAATTTACTGCTTAGATAGTTAACTTTGACAAGAGTGAGAGACGGAAGATTAAAAAGACTAGAAGGGAAAAAAAAATTGTGAAAACCACACGTGAGCTGACTATAATGCTTACCTTCAAAATTTGATAAGAAGAATTATGGACGAAAAGATAAAATTTGGTAATAGCACAAGAAAAAAAAAACTAAAATTAACCATAAAATGCCAGCTTCAGACAAGTACAAGCAATCGGCTTATTTTAGCACGACAGACTCACTCCAGCTTCAGAGTCATTGGAATCCAAGGCAACAGCCCTCTGGTAGCACTTGACTGACCTCTGTGCATCCACTGAAACCTCTCTGTAGTAATGCCCTAGGAACCGGAACGCGGGGCCGTTGCTAGGGTTCAACTTCGCAGAGGCCAAGAAATGCTCCGCTGCTTTCTCTTTTAACTGCTTCACTTGCTCAGCAGACAGCTCCATTGCTTCTGCTCTTTCCCATAAATAAATGCCCTAAACTTAAAGCGAAATGATTAAAAACAAGAACCAGACACGCGAGAAGCAACGAAAAAAAAAACGAGAAGCATGCCAGGTCGTAGTGGTGGCGGGGATTGTCGGGATCCGAACCCAAAGCCTCTTGTAGCTTCATGAGGAGCTCCTTGTCGCTCTGGAACAAGAAAACGATAAATCAAGAGAATCAAAACCAACTGTAAAGAAAAATTAAAGGGAGGAGGAGGGCAGCGGGATGATGAGAAAGCAGAGCAAGAGGACTTCGTTTGATGCAGACCATTGTAGGAACCTCCGGTTCCATGGATGAGCGGGCGGAGCTAAGCGCAGAGGAGAAAGGAGGAGGGAAATGCAAAAGGTGGGCGGTGGAAGCGGAAGACGAAAAGAAGGGCGGAGCTGCGTCTCGAAGATACTCGACACGGTTGCCGATCCTGATCTGAAATCCATTAGTTCGGCCTAATTTGCCAGCTCCTATTGGGCCAAATAGAGGCCCGAACACTGGTTTTATTGGTCTCGATCCGAGCTTAACTTTGGTTAAACTTCTTTTACAAAATACACCTCAAAAAGTTAGTATTATAAAATACTCCTGGTATTAAAAAAAAAAATATCATTTCATCCCACCCAATGGTACTAACACATTAACAAGAAATAAAAGGTGAGGATTGTTTAAACAAATTTTAAGGGATGGCTTTTTCTTTTAGAAACTTATCATTTGCTTCCAAACTAACTTAAGTAACTAATAAATATATGGCATATTATATAAAAAATAATCATAAATAAATTAACTAATTGATGTCGTGTAAATCATTCAAAATCAACAACATTACGTTCTCATTTAATTTAAAATAATAATTTATTTGGTCGACCCGAATCTTATAGAAACTAAATCATTCAATGTGGAATTTTTTTTTTTAAGTATGTATTTGATTTAGGGTCTAGGATTTAAAATTAGGGTTGACATGATGGATTTAATTTAATTGTATTTCTTTAAATTTTAAAAGTATGTGTTTTGTTTCTTAAAATAAAACATCTATGTAGAAATATTATGGGGTCATTTGGTTTGAGATGTAGAAATAAAAATGGAGATGGATTTGATAGTAGGTTGGAATTGAAATAGGTTTAGTCATTTATTTGATTTATAAGCTCAGATTAAGTATAATTGTCAATACTACTGTTTGGTTTTAAAAAGGTTTGGGAATACAAATGTAACTAGTATCATATTTGCCCTTAAACAAATTATGATATTCCTATGAGGTAATTATTTTCTTATTTGCTATTCCTAATAACTTGAAATATATTTTATTATTATTATTTTAAAATAAAATCAATTTTCAAATCATAATATTTTACCAAGATAGCTTTTACAAAATGATTGTGCCACTATCACAAAATATCTTCTTAAAACTCCAGTAATATTCTCACAAAATGCATCATAATATCCAGCTAAATACAAAAGACATACCGAAAAATATTCAAATATTGTAAATCGAACATTCTAACTATCCAAGAAGTAATTTCCACAAAATCCAACAACTACTATCATAAAATCTAGAATAATACTCTTCCCTAAAGTCGTTTCCACATAACGTAGTAATACAGTAAAAAAAACAAGCACTGTTGTCACAAAATTCAACATAACAGTCATCCTCAAAGTAGTTTCCATAAAATCTAACATCATTATCTACATATTTGGGGAGGGGATGAGTAGACTAACCACGTAGTTCTTTCGCAACTCTCAAGGAATATTGAACAACACATCAATCTTGTCCTTATCTGTATTGAATATATTAGCTTCTTTGAATCATCACCACTGGGAAGGCTAAGGTTCATTAACTCAGCAATTACATCTTTCATTCTTTCTAAAGTCATTTCTTCTGCAAATTCTCTTCTGTCATGACATTTACAATGGTTGCAAAATTTGCATTAAAACTATCCACAAAAGTGTGAAATCCACTGTTCATGTCTTATTGTTGTGTCCTAACATCCAAGTATGATGTTGTTGTTTTTTTTCTTTATGACTCTATCTCCGATTGTTAATGGTTGTTTTCGTTGTGTAGCTGACTTTGTCACATCAGTGTCGTGTGAAGTAGTGGGTTGATTATGATTCAAAATATATATTATTGCCTTTTTCGTACTCATTTGAAGAATGATAGAATGCGCCTAGATTTTCACCTCCACTTTTATCATTTTGATCAACTTCCAAATTGTGAACAACGTCTACATACCCTTGAACAATAGTGCCACTAGCCCTATCCCTTCTATAAACTAATTCAAGTTAATTCCAATATAGAAATTTGAGATTCCATATTCCTTTTGTCTCTTTGTGAGTCTACAAAATAGAAAATATATATAATTGATAAAAGCTTAAGAATATATGAAATGAAAGATTTGAGAGAGTAAAAAATTTTGGATATTAATATATAAAATTACTAGCTATCAAACTATTACTTTTCACATGCTATTTTTTTTCTCCACATTATTTTATTGACATCCACTTTGCCTACACATATCATTAATAATATAAAAATCTTATCTTTAACCACTTGATTTTTTACTCAAGGTGAGATATAACTTGTTTTGTAAGAGTAGGGATCTTGCTTAGCATTCTCTTATGCACCTCAGCCATGTAATTACTTTTAAAACCATCATCTATCTTCCATGAAGGATCACAAGTCATATCTTGAAGAGTTGCAATTAATACTTGGGCCTCATTTTCTGTCCAAAAGCATTTATTTCTCTCATACCCTTGAACTCTTTGATCTTGCTTCGTCCTAACATATAATAATTAATGACAATAATGGAAATAATCTCTAATTGATTTCAATCAATTAGGATTTATTATATTTAGCACACAATCAAGATTGACATGAATCAAATAGGAAAAATAATATTTCCAAGTCTATTATATTACTATATTTATATTTATTATGATTGTATGCCTTATTTAATTTTTCCATTATTATTTTAGACAATTTGTATAAATAAGCCTATTGACTTTAGTAATAAGATTATCAAAAAACTTTATATTATTTATTTCATCTACTTATTGATTTCAACATGGTATCAGAGTCATCTTCTCTTCCTCTTAATTTTCCTCTTTCAAATTTTTGTTACAGCAGCTACAGGAATTTCTACATCAAGGTTTGATATCATCGTCTACAATGCGGCAACCTCGGCAACTTCGGCAATAACAACTTTTCTTCTCCTTTCATCAGCAACTCTTTTTTTTATCGATGATAGCAACTTCAACAATATTAATCGTAGCAAGGCAAAGTTATTATTTGTTCGTTTTATTTTTCTCTCCGTATTTTTTTTCTCCTTCTCTATTTTTTTCTCTTCCGTTTCTATTAAAAAAACAAAAGCAGAAAAAAACCAAGGAAAAAAAAAGGAAAAAAATGTGCAGAAAAAAAATCAAAAAATAGAGAGAGAAAAAAAAGAACAGAGAGAGAAACAAAATTGAAGAAAAAAATATGTCTTCTCTCGAGTTTTATTTTTCTCTCCTTTCTCTGCCTTTTCTCCTGGTATTATTCTCCTATTAATTAGTCTTGTTATTCTCTGTTGTTGTTCATCTCCATCATAGCAAGTGCTTCTATTCACCACCGATAGCTGACTAATCCAACACAGAAAAGTCTTCTGCTTGTTTATCATCATCGAAAAGTTACTCTGCCGCCCACAACAAGTGGTCGTCGCCGTCCACCAAGCTTCTGATTTGTCGCTTTCGTTGGGCAGTAAGGTTCTAGTGCCAAGTATTATTTCCAGCCACTGAAAATTCTTCTAGCAAGGACTATTACTATCAAGGGATGAGTTATTTATTTTCAATGTCTGATATTCAACGTCATCAAGGTGCCCAACAACAAAGGTTAGACCGATGTCAAATTTATCACATCGTTGGTCATACTGGTATTCATTGCTCTAGAAGATTTGATTGGTCTTATAGTTGAAGAAGATGTCAAATTTGTCTCAGAGTTAGACATATTGGTATTCAATGTCCTAAAAGATTTGACTAAATTTTGTTGGTGGTCCTGCAGCATTGGGACAACCAACTATTTCACAAGGAGAGCATGCATCTTCAAATCGACCACCACCTTCTTGGCACTCTACAGCCTAGTCATCTCATTCTGAAGCATTCTCACATTCTATCTTTCCTAATATAGTTTCATTGACCCTTGAGAACCCAAGATGACATTCAGATTCTGGAGTAACTCATCATGTTACATCGAAGTATAATATTCTCACATAAGCTTCGCCTTATGATGGACCCGACATGGTACAAATAGGTAATGGTTCAGGTTTACAAATTACTCATATTGGAAACACATCTTTTCACTCATGTGGTCAAACTTTTCGTATGCGCAACACTCTTCATGTTCCTTCTATCACCAAAAATTTAATTTCCGTGCGTCAATTTGCTCTTGATAATAATGTGTTCTTTAAATTTCATCATCATCATTGTCTTGTGAATGATCCCACAATAGAAACTATTCTACTTCGAGAAAGCATTAAAGATGGCATTTAACATCTTCAACCCACCTATACTAATGCTTTTATTGGAGAACGCACTGATAAATTCTCTTGGCACGCACATCATGGTCATCCGTCTCTACGTGTTGTTCAGAATATCATTAACCATTATAGTTTACCAATTTCTTTAGCCTCCTCTTCTCATTTATGTGAAGGTTGCATGAAAGCAAAATCTTATAAATTACCTTTTGTGTCTTCTTCTCGTACTTCTAGTTTTCCTTTAGAAATTATTCACTCTAATGTGTGGGGTCCTGCTCCTATTTAGCTAATCATGGTTTTCTTTATTATGTTATTTTTATTGACAATGTTAGCAAGTTTACTTGGATTTTTCCTATGAAAAGAAAGTCTTATCTCTTTGATATTTTTTGTCGTTTTCAAGAATAAGCTGAGCGCTATTTTGATCATAAAATCCTCCCCCTTCATTATGATTGGGGTGGTGAGTATCAATCACTTCATCGTCATCTTACTTCCTCTGGCATCATCCATCGAGTCTCTTGTCCCCACACTCCTGAATAAAATAGATCCGCCGAGAGAAAACATCGTCATGTGGTTGAAACTGCCTTAGCTCTTCTTAATCATGCCTTGATTCCACTTAAATTTTGGGATGATGTTGTCCTAATTGTAGTCTACCTTATCAATCGTTTACCCACTCTACTACTTCAAAATAAGTGCCCCTTGGAAATACTTTATAATTGTCTTCCAGATTACTCCTTTCAAATCTTTGTTGTGCATGTTATTCTTGGATACGACCTTACTCTAAACACAAGTTAAAACCTCGCTCTTTACAATGTGTTTTCCTTGGTTATAGTAATTTGCATCATGGGTACCGTTGCCTCCACATTTCGATCGATTGGATATATATTTCTCGACATGTTACTTTTGATGAATCTCTATTTCCGTTTGCAGTTGCTACCTCAGATCCTCCTTCAAATAATCAAGGCAACTATCTGATATCACCAAGTAATATATTAGAAGCCCCACATATTGATTCCTCATGACATATTGAAAGTACAAGGGGGGATGGTATCTTGGGTCCTGCTCTATCTCCACAAGTTCATATAGACTCAGCAGCTAGTAGTGATCCACTCTCTAGTTCTGATTCTCATCTGTCTGACCACTCATCTCCGAGTAGCTCTAATGATGATATTCCTCGACGAATGCTTCCTCTAAGAGATATTAATGAATGATGTCAACCAGTTTCCACTCGTTATCCTCTTCTACGTGCTCTCATTATTTATTGAAATTTTGTTGAACCTTCTAGTTTTACACAGGCAGTCAAAGATCCAAATTGGCGTGCTGTGATGGCTATAGAATTTGATGCTCTTATTCGTAATGCAACCTGGAGGTTAGTCCCTCGTACCCCATCTATGAATATTGTGGGCTCTAAATGAGTTTATCGAATTAAGTATCGTACAGATGGTTCTATTGAACGTTACAAAGCTCGCCTTGTTGCTAAAGGCTTTAATCAACAACCAAGTATTGACTTCAATGATACTTTTAGTCCAGTCATCAAAACTACAACTATCAGATTGCTACTATCTATAACTGTTAGCTCCAATTGGCCAATACATCAATTAAATATTTTCAATACTTTCCTTCATGGACACCTTGAATAAACTGTTTATATGGAGCAACCTCCTGGATTCATCCACCTGCAACTTCCAACACATGTGTGTCAACTTCAGAAGTCTGTATATGATCTTCGATAAGCACATCGTGCATGGTTTCATTGTCTATCTACCTGACTTCATACTTAGGGATTTTCTGGCTCAAAAACAGACTCTTCCCTATTCTACAAATGTAATGTGAAATTTTTAATATTTGTTCTGATTTATATGGATGATATATTAATAACTGGTAGCAATCAAAATGACATTACTACTTTACTACATCTTCTCCGTCAAGTGTTTCCTATTCAGGATCTTGGCAATGCTCATTTTTTCCTTGGCGTAGAGTTTCTATCACATTTTGAAGATTATCTTCTCTATCAGAGCAGATACATTACTGGACTCCTACAATGAACTAAAATGGATGGTATACGTCCTATCTCCACACCAATCATCGAGGGTGATTTCACTGCACCTTCATCCTCCTCTTTAATGTTTGACCCTCAGATCTGCCGTAGTATTGTTGGCGCCCTACAATATGTCATAATTATACGACCTGATATTGCTTTCACTGTGAATCGTGTCTGTCAATTTATGCATGCTCTTACTGAACATCATTGGGAAGGTGTTAAGAGAATTCTTCGATATCTCAAAGGTACTATTCTACATGGTCTTCTTTTATATCGTCAGTCTTCACGAGAGTTGATTACTTACAGTGATACAGATTGGGCTAGATCTCCCGAAGATAGACGTTCTACTAGTGAATATGTTATATTTTTTGAGCAAAATCTTATTTCCTGGCTTTCAAAAAAGTAACATATAATCTCTCGCTCAAGTACTGAAACTGAATATAAAGCTAGTACTAACGTAGCGTCATGAATTATTTGGCTACGATCTCTTCTTTCAAAATTATACTTTTCCCCAACTGCTACACCTAAAATCTGGTGTGATAATATTAGAGCAACTTATCTTATGGCAAATCCTATTTTTCATACTCGTACCAAGCATGTAGAGATTGATTTTTATTTTATTCATGAGCGTGTGGCGACTTGACAACTTTCGATTTCTTATATCTCTACGGAAGATCAAATTGCTGATATATTTACCAAGTCATTATCTAGATAGTGTTTCACCAAGTTAGTATTTAAACTCAACGTTCAAACACTCCCGTTGAGTTTATCGGGGGATAATGATAATAATGGAAATAATCTCTAATTGATTTTAATCAATTGAGATTTATTATAATTGGCACACAATCAAGATCGACATGAATCAAATAGGAAAAATAATATTTTCAAGTCTATTATATTATTATGTTTATAATTATTATGATTGTATGTATTATTTAATCTTTCCATTATTGTTGTGGACAATTTGTATAAATAAGCCTATTGGCTTTAGCAATAAGATTATCAAAAAGCTTTATATTATTTCTTTACTCTACTTATTGATTTTCAACAATAATGTCAAATCATTCAAAGTAATGAGTGAAAAGGATCATGATTATAAGAAACTATAATATGTGATACTAAATTTATCAAGAAACAAAATTTATTCGATCATAAATAATATATAAATCAAAATAAAATAATTACTGAAATAAATGAATAATAGTTAAGTTCTGCAACATGTGAGAAACTTATGGCATGTAGGTTGAAGAAGAAAATGATGACTCAAACATGGCCATGATGATTTAATTTTGAATTCTACAACTTTGATGAAATATCAACTAAAAATGCACTTATCTATATGATATGGTGATGAAAAGGAGCCCCATCAAAAATCAGTCAAAGCAGGAAAGAGCGGCTGACGTGGAGGTCAAAATCAAATAAACAGAATCCATAGATCAGGCGAAGTCGATCGAACGAGGCACCAAGGCCGGATGAAATGTATGCCCCGCCCAAGCGGACAAGCATAGTTCCGAATGAATGAGCCTGTTTGAACCGCCAGTCTCTGAAAGCCTGCGATAGAATGATAGAGACAATAATAAAATCCCCGAACCATCGTCCCGGCCGACTCGACATCACGGCCGAGTGGCCACTAATCGGCCTACAATGGGACCCCCTACATATCTCATCATACCCTTTTAAAGATTTGTGCTGCTACAATAGAGCATGTCTGGCAAATAAATTGTACTTTAGAAGCTTCTATCCTGTCACATCAGAAATTTACATGCTCACTTAAGAAAAGATGTCAGAGACATTTTTTTTACTTGTCTTTTCCTAAGGTGCTTTGGAAAATGTGCAAACACTTTGAAATGCGTGCACAAACGCTACAGTGACACTATAAAAGAGGGTTTCCCTCCATAGACGAAGATATGTGATGCTTCACTGTTGAACACTCTTTTGCTACAGTATATTGTTCTCCTTTTATGTTTGTGTGAATTACTGACTTGAGCGTCGGATGGCTAATACCGGGAACCCCTTCCTATCTCGGCACTAACGCCTTTTGTGTTGCAAGATCACGTGGAGTCTTCGCCTCATCAACCTTTAAGCCACATCCCCAACCTGCTATCTTCTCCACTTTTGGACATGATCATATTTAGCACCGTCTGTGGGAAGTTACCTATAGACTAAACATGAAGATAGAGGACACTAGATGACTTACTACAGTAATGCTAACACAAGAAGACTTAGAGATGTTGATACAAGCCTGAGCTGTGAAGATGTTGGAGCAGCAGTATATAGCAATTGATTGCGAGCGAACAACCCCCGCAGCTTTGATAACAGGTCAACAAGCTGATCCCAGAGTCCGAGTGAAAAACCCCACAGTTCGCAAGCCAAATAACAGGCCAACCGAGGCCTTCGGAGAGGCACCAAATGCGTCGATCCCCTATCACCGAGCATTATTCCCTCAGAAGAGTAAGACCGAGTGGAAAAAGACACAAGGATCCTCTTCAGAGGACACGCCCGTCCGGGACGAGCGGAAAGGTAAAGCATCCCAACTCAACAACTCTCCTGAGCGGATCAATAGTCAGTTCTCTCAAGAGATCTTGAACGACCAACTGCCACGTTACTATAGACCACTAACGATTAGGGAATACACGGGGGCAACCGATCCCATGGATCATCTGATCATGTTCTACAATATGACCACACTCCACCAGTATACCGATGTAGTCAAGTGCCGAGTATTCCTCACCATGCTCTCTGGATTAGCGCAGAGGTGGTTCAAGCGATTGCCGATCGGATCCATATGTAACGTTAAAGACTTCCGAATGACGTTCCTCCAATACTTTCACTACAAGAAATTTAGGATTCAACAACACCCAATAGACAATAATTTTTTAAAAACTCATTGTTTTTTTTTTCATTTAACAATGATTTTAATATAAAATCGTTGTCTATGAGCTTATTTTTTAGTCTGATAATAGTTTTAACCAACCGTTATTTATTAGTATTACTTACATGATAATAAATAATAATTTTATTAAACTATTATCTATGTACGGATTTTAAGATCTAAAACCATCCTCTGTGAAAAACCTACCTCTAAAATTATTCTGCCCAAAACTTATATACACGAAAAACCTAGCCTCCAACACTCCACGAGAAACCCATCTCCTCCAAAACCCCCCTTCGCGTGATCGCCACTCTAATCTTTTTGTGGGAAAAGGCGAAACGCTCGCTCACAGCGCCCCCGCCGTACCCGACCCAAGGCCATCACGAGGGAGGTAAATCGCAGCATTCGAGCGAGCATGTGACGGACAGGATGTAATACGGGGATAGAGGATTTATTCCCCGGCTACCCTGAGGATCGATCCTTCGACCTCATTATGACAACACCCGCCACATACCAACTCGGATGACCCGCGGGGTCAATCGCCACTCTAATCTTTGGCTTGATGAGAGAGAGAGAGAGAGAGAGAGCACCTCGAATCCTCGATTGAAACCATTCACCTTCTCTGCCTTCCAGCATGCCGTTGCCGCTAAGCTCGCTGTCTCCTAGCACGTGAATCAAAGCCCTACCGGAGGAAAGAAGCTCGCAGGAGAGAAACTTGGAGGGACCCCATCGTGTCTCGTCGATATTGTTTGAGTGAAGGAGGTATTGTCGGTCTAATCGTGCTAATATGTTACCCTTCCTTTTCCTTTTCCTTTTCTTATGCTTTTCGTTGAATCGAGTCTGCTTTTTGGATCTATGTCGATATTGAAACTAGATTATGCACTTCGATTCCTAGTAATCCTTGCTGAATGCCTCATCCTTTGTGTTTTTTCCTTTGCTTAGAAGAACATAATCATGGATTTAAGAGAGCATAAGGTTTCAAGAAGTAAAGATGTTGGTACAGGAAAGGGCACTACATGTGTATTATGTTTTGATTAAATCCCGTAGGCCATTTGAAACTATTTGTTTCTAGTATCTTTCTCTTAGTCCTGCATAACAAAAATGATTGAAATGTTCTTTGTGGTGAGTGTGAACGGAAAAGATAGTATAATGGAATATTTTTTTTCAAACATATGATGTAAAAGCTTCATATGTCTTTCTATTTGATTTCTGTCTTTTGTGAGAGCAAACTATGCGCTTGTGCTACTATTTTTATGTTTATTGCGTTAATGATGATAGATTTATTATGAATGTGATGTTTGCACAACACAAGTTGGAGCTTAGTGGTTAATTAGCAACTTTTTACTGCAGTGACAATGACTTATAATTTAAAACATTAATTGAATCCATGTTCACATTCATCATAGTAGATAGATCTCTCACTATTTCAAAGGCTAGTAACCATATGTGATTTACCTCCTCCGTGTTCGTCTTGGGACGAGTTGACAGGAGTGCTGGGGACGAACGTATTCACCTTTTTACCACAATAATAGGTAAATCTCATTTCACTTCCTGACATTGCTATGTTACCTAAACTTTTCAAGAATGAGATACTTATAGTCGTTAAGGATACATTTATCTAAAAGGATGGCTAAGCTTAAACCTCTTAAAGGTTGCAATTTCTTGGATGAGCTGGAGATTCATGTCACATTTGATACTATTTGAAATTTGAAAATAGTCATCATCAAAATTAAGTGGAGGACAACACGCTCTTCTTTCATTTTCTCTAATTTTGTTTCTTTTCGAACTTGTACCTATCTATATACTTGATGAGGTACTAATCATTTTTTTTCAGTTATTATATCCATGAACTTGTATTATATATAGAGTATTTCTCACGTGTGATTTTTCTATTTGTTGATAAAATCTAGTTTAAATATTTTAATTAATCTTAGTTATTATATCCACAAATTTAATTACTTTCTACCTGATATATATGATTCATTTGCCTTATAATTTAAAAACATTGACTTCAAAGATAAACAAATGAATAGGTGGATTACTTTTTTTACTTAAATAGTTGTTCCTGTGTTTTGTATCACTTCATTACTTCAAGTGTAGAGGCATAATCCACTCGCTATCATGCTCAAACTATAAAAAGATAAAGGTTAAACCTAATCTAACGAAATGAAATAATGAAAATTCATGATTATTTACGTATTCATGCTTTATTTATTTACTTTGCTTTACTAATCATATTGTTACATACAATTTTGATTAATTGTTTGCCTTTTTTTTTGTTATTGTTTTAGACTTGTGTGTTCATGTTTTGTTATATTATTTACAACTATGATGAAGATGTTAACTCATTGTTGGTTGATTAGTTGTAATGAGAATGAACTATATGAATTATATTTAACGTAGACTCCTAGGCAGCCAGATGTAAAACAATGTTGTTATTACATATGAGATTTATGAGATAAATTATTGAAAAAGTTGCAACAATCGTGGGGGATGCACTGGAATCAATTGTAATATTATTTTTATTATCTCAAAAAAATTAGAAGTTATTTTGTTATCATTTTTCTAATTAATTATGTTTTATTCTTTAAGATCATATAATTTTTGTATATTCACATTTCACAATAGGGGAGTACTTTTAAAAAAAAATTGATGAAGTGTGTTTCGAGGTAGCCGAATACATATAAGATCATATTTATGAATAACTATGTACATGAGTTCATCTTATTGCATTTGAAGTGATAATATATTGTAAGTTTATAGTTTTTTTCTTTGGGTGCATTTAAATTTAGACTTGGGGGACTGATTTTTTGGGCAACATTGATGATCATTTGGGAGGCTATTTTGGGGCGGTTTTGGAGGTTGTTTTGGAGGTTATTTTCAAGGCTATTTTGGGTGGTTTCTGAGTAATTCATAATTCTGATTGTCAGGTTCATTGCCTTCTTATTCTGATTCTCTTTTGATAAATTTTATTTGTATATAAGTAGCTGAATTGTTAAAGATTAATGATGTGACATTATGCTTAAAATCATAATGAGTCATTTAATTTATTTCTTTCTAACTAATGCTCATGTATGTAGATTATTTTGATTCTCATCTCGGTAAATTTTTCTTATTATTAATTTTTTGGTTAAGAGAAGGGGATGTTCCTACACGTAATTGTTCTGGTTCCAAATTTAAACGAGTATGACTAATAAAGCTAATAACGGAAAAAACAACAAATAAAAATAGTTTGGAGTTGTATCCTATGATTTATGCTTGGCTAAGCAAAGTTATTTTCAGATATATGTAAGTGTTTTTATTTTACCTTTTATGGCATTTAGTGCATCTTGTATGGTAGTGGATTGTTATAATAGTCATTTAACTTGCTC
Source organism: Zingiber officinale (assembly GCF_018446385.1). Lineage (NCBI taxonomy): Eukaryota > Viridiplantae > Streptophyta > Magnoliopsida > Zingiberales > Zingiberaceae > Zingiber > Zingiber officinale. The sequence goes on along the minus strand of NC_055992.1, from coordinate 90,542,626 downwards.
CAAGTGAAAGGGTTTTTTCTCAACCCTATAGTAGTGGCTTGTATAGACAAAATGATCTCACTCATATCTCCTAGAACGTTCTTATTAATTATTGCTCATTCAATTTTCCTTTTAAGAAAGAAAAAAAATGGCAGGCTTGGCTTCTTTTTTGCTGCTTCGATTTAACTAATACTTGCTTTTTTTTGCTACATGAATCCAATTGGCAGCATCTACATTAAAGAATATTTTTTTACCCTCTGCTTAGAGCACTTCTTGTTTACATTTGAATTTTAAGAGATGTGCTTGTTTATTCCTTTTTTTTTATGCTCTTGTTGTTATTGAATTGTTGTTGAATTTTATTAAAATCATGTGATTTTTGTTTTCATAGGTAGAAAATGATATCTTAGAAGATGCATAAGAGTGGAAATTTGATCCAACAATGTAAGATATTTTGGTATTTGTATACGTGATTCTCTATTTGTTGTGGGTACTATTTAATTTTGTAAACTTAGACTTAGAAGTTTGTGGAATATGATTACATACTTTTTGGTTTAATTGTTGATAAATTATGAGTCTATTGATGATACATCTATTGCAATTCATTCATGTAAGTTCTTGATAATGATACTGTGATGATGTTTGGATTGATTTTATATAAGGCTTGATTGATATATAGTTTGAAGTGTGTTAGTCTAATATTCTTAATTATTTAAATAACTTATCTTTTAAATATAAAATAACAGTTTTATAAATGTATTATTTAAATAAGATAACAATTTTAAAATGATGCAAAACACAACCAAAGATAATGATTTTAAATTATTATCTACTCCGTCCAAAGACATTAGTTTAAATATGTTGTGAAATTATTATCTAAAACACTCAAAGACAACAGTTTTAAACTATTATTAAAAGATAATGGTGAAAAATCATCGTCAAACTATTATTATTGATCAAAAGACAACAGTTTTTAAACGTTGTCTTTGAGAATCACTTTTAACAACACGTCTTTTAACAACGATTTTTTTGCCTACGACAATGATGAAAAACCATTGTTAATTAGAGTTTTTCTTGAAGTGTTGCGAGCAACCACCGCTATTAGAAGATGGATGTTAACCTATTCATAGTCAAACAAGGGCCCAAGGAAGCATTGTGGATCCATATTAAGAGGTTTAATCAAGTAAGTAAGTAAACATGAAAGTCCCATCAACCACTCTAGAAATTTTGATAAGTTCTTTTTCCCAAGTACTTATAGATGGCGATTTCTTTCACTCACTCATCAGAAACCCCCGAGAGACTTCGATCACTTGCTCAGGTGGGCTACCAACTACATCAACTACGAGGAAACCCAGGCAGCTCGGAAGAAGGAAGTAATCCCCAAGCCGATGGTTTCTTGGAACATCGAGCGGCCCATACACACCAACCACCAAAGGGGCCTCGAGTAGGCACAGTGTAGCAACACCAAGAGACACGGGCCCATGTAATCCAACATGTGGAGGTTGAGTAGGCGAAGTCCAACGAATCTCGACTGTGGACCCCGTTATTTTGCAGTTATCTCCACTCAGCAGCCCATAACACCAGAGATTGCTACCATCTTAAATTGAAGTCATGCCGACCTACTCCTTCAAGATTCCACCACCGATCCTCGTCTCTTGATCGACACCATCACAGCTGATCGAGAGGACAACACTAGAAGGTAAGGTCGGTGACCGAACAACACTGACTGCAGGTTGACCAAAGAGATTATGAGAGGCCCGCTCGGGCATTCGCCAAGTTGGCAATCTTGTCAGCTCGGGAAGAAGAGAATCACAGCAACACTACTCGGGGAGACATAGGCATGATCGCAGGAGGCCTGACTCAGAAATCACATGCCCGGCGATTGGAAATCCACGCTTTCGGATGCAGTAAAGAAAAAGCAGAGGGATCAGAGATCAATTTTGGTCCTCAAGACTTAGAGGGAGTAGAAGTCCCTCATGACGACTCCTTGTTTATCTGAGCGATAATTGATAATTATAATATTCATCGAACTTTTATAGATATAAGTAGCTCAGTGAACATTATATTCAAGAAGGCATTTGATGAACTTTTAATCGATCAAAGTGAGCTGGCCATTATACGGATTCACGGGTAATGAAGTATTACCGATCAACTAGATGCAGCTGGCCATATCACTCGGAGAGGAGTCACTCAAGAGGATGAGAATAACAAGCTTTATTATGGTGGATGCTTCGTCCGCATACTATGGAATATTAGGTTGACCAGCGTTGAATGAATTTTGAGCAGTCATCTCCACATTCTGTCAAAAGATCAAGTTTTCAATGGATAACTTGGTCGGTAAAGTTAAGGGCGACCAACTTGCAGCTCGCCGATGCTATGTAGAGATGGTAAAAACTAAGTCACGAGCCGCTCGGAAGGCCCAATGGCTAGAGGTAAATGCAATCCTAGAAGAGCCTCCCACGCTGGTCTATGAAGAAAAGGAAGAAGTTCAGGTGCATTCCACCTGACCGGAGGCCGCAACCTTTATCGCGACCGATCTAAGTATGGAGAAGAAGGCGGAGCTGGTTGCCTGTTTGAGGTAAAACCATGATATGTTTGTATGGGCAACTCACGAGCTTCCGGGTATCTCGTCAATCATAGCACAACCCGAATTACACATCCGACTGAATGCCAAGCCAATGAAACAAAAGTAAAGAGATTTCAGCTTGGAGCAAAATCAGATCATCTGAGCAAAGGTAGAGAAGCTACTAGAGGATGAGCACATCCACAAAGTATAATTCCTGAGCTGGCTAGCTAACTTGGTGCTAGTCTCTAAGCCATGTAATAAATGGCGAGTCTGCATCGACTTTCGAGATCTGAACAAAGCTTGCCCTAAGGATTACTATCCATTATCGCATATCGACCAGATGATAGATTCTACGATAGGCTACGAGCTGATCTGTATGATGGACACATACCAAGGATACCACTAGGTTTTGCTTGCCAAAGAGGATCAAGAGAAGATCAGTTTCATCATAGCCGACGGAACCTTCTACTAAACGTAATGCTATTTGGACTGAAGAAGGCAGGAGCCACCTATCAATGGTTGATGAACTAGGTGTTTTGGAGGTAGATCGGCCGAAACATGAAGGTATACATCGATGATATTTTGATAAAATCCCTCCGAGCTGTCGATCTTTATATAAATTTTGTGCAGATATAGAGGATACCTACCGATCCCTGAGAAAGTACAGGTCAAGCTCAACCCCAACAAGTATTTGTTCGGGGTAAAAAGTAGATAATTCCTAGTTACATCATAACCGAGCAGGGGATTGAAGCATATCCGAGCAAAGTGAATGTGCTCTAAGACATGCCCCCTCCACGCAACTTGAAGAAAACATAGCGACTGACTGGATGGATTACAACCTTGTCAAGATTCATCTTCAAGTCTTATGATCAGAGCCACCCATTCTTCACGGTTCTACGCTAAGCTATGAAATTTCAATGGGATACGGAGTGTGACAAGGTGCTAGAAGAACTTAAGAGTTATTTAACTTCTTTACCTCTACTGGTAAAGCCCATCACCGGTGAGCTTCTCTGGATGTACCCGTCATCCACAAAGAGAGCAGTCGGATCGGCGTTGGTCCGATAGAACAATGTTGAACAACTGCTAGTGTACTTTTGAGCCACTTATTGAAAGATGTTGAATGTCGCTACACTTGTCTTGAGAAACTGGTATACGGGTTGGTCCTTGTCGCTCAGAGGTTACGCCCATTAATGTGTTCCCGCAAGTGCACGTGCGTCGTCAAGTAATAAAAATTATTTAAGTTAATCCTGCGAGAACTGAGGATCAAATGTTAATTAGTTTTACACTTCGAATTTAACTAGACAGAATTGATAATTGCTTGATTTAAGATTATCAACTAAATTGTGAAAATAGAAAAAAAAATTTGAGGAAACCCTTAATTCAAAAAGATATTATAGGCTTTCAGTTTTATTGTAACTGTGAATATTGTGCTATGAATTTACCCAATCATAATTCTCTACTTTTATGTTTACAGGATGGGCTAAACTACTACCGAATATCATCCCATGATGGTGTATCGAAGTACTTTCTCTGCCAGTAACCAAGTATGTTATCAAGTGAAGAAGTAACTTATAGAGTCCGGGTTTTCAGTAGAATGCCTTCTGTTACAAGGCCTCCCCTGAGTTTACTTCTCTAGATTACGTAGGTCACTTGCATAGCATATGATTAGGGAAAGCCTATGAGGTCAACTGAAAGACTCATCCATACATAGAATTGTTCTCCCTTAGGAGGTTATGCTCCATATAGAAAGATAGTTACCTTAAATACTCAACGTTAAACAAGCATCATAAAGTCATGCCGAGTTATAACAGAACATACACTCAAAAGAAGTAATAATCTATGTATCCATTCAATAAAACTTTAGATTCATGCTCAAATCTAAATACATTGCAATGTATCTAGTATAGAAATTAAAGCTATGCATACAAAAATGCAAGCTAGATAGATAAAATTCAGGTGCATAGAAAAAGGCATTCCTATAAGTATTTCATCAAATAGAACAGGTGTTATAAAAGCTTCATTAAACAAAGAAATTGACAAATCCATAGAGTTTTACATCATCCTCACATTCCAATTACTCTATACGTCCTAGAACAATTACAGATCTACTCTATATAGAAAAAAATATAATCCAAAGACTCAAGATGATATAAACTTTAAAAACTCAAGGAAAGGGAAGAAGAAGCTTATCCTTTGATGTCGAGTGATTTGATGTTGAGTGAAGCTCTTGGATGCAGATTTTGGAGTGTCGACGAGGATGGAGTAGTAGAACAGCCTCAGTTCATCCTGATGATGACTCCTAGTGTAAAGATTCAACCTAAGGGGTCTCCTTTGGCCTTCCAACTTCCTCCGCTGTAAAGGGGATGGAGTGCCCCTTATATAGAGGCGGGGGCACGAGGTAGTCATGGCCAGGGGCATGACCCGTGCCATTTGTGTTAGAGTGTATACTAAAAGCCTAGCTTTTGGTATAAACATTTATCTAGAAATAAGAATCACATTGGTCAAATGTCTACATTTATGATAAATGTAGTTGCTCAATTAATTTATATTGTAGATAACATGGTGTGTGGTGTCACATACAGAAGATCATGTTATCGGTTCCTTATAAATTATAAACAATAGCTCACGACCAAGATGGAAAGGAACAAACCATTGGAAGGTCGTAGTGTAATTAGGTATTAGTTTATCTTAACTATATAATTACACTAGTACACTTAGAGTGTATTGAGTAGGACCATTTGAGGTCGTTCCTTTTATACTGACTTTATAAAGGAACAAAGACCTCGGTTATTATGGAAGTGTGTGCTCTTAATCCTAATATAATAACAAACACATATATTTGATATTTATTTCTTTAATTTATCAATGGGTGAGATTTAGTTCGATAAATCAATAAGCCCGATAAGTTGGGAAATGATATCACTTATAGTGTGTGTTGTTGATTATAGAAGGAAACTGTGTCCTAGTGATCTAGGTTGAGAATGTCCCCAAGAGGAGCTCATAAGGATTGTCATGTTAAACCCTGCAGGTGGACTTAGTCCGACATGACGATGAAGTTGAGTGATACTACTCTTAGAGCTAGATATTAATTAAGCGAGTTGTCAGTAACTTACTTAATTAGTGGACATTTGTTATCTTAAACACAGGGAGACTAACACACTCATAATAAGAAGGAGTCCAAAATGTAATTTGGGATTGGTGCGGTAGTTCAATAATAGTTCTTTAGTGGAATGAATTATTATTGATGAAATTAAGTTGTGTGTTCGGGGCGAACACGGGAATTTCATCGGGAGACCAAAACCAATTCCTCCTCTCGGTCCCTATCGTAGCCTCTAGTATATAGAGATTTATACCCACCGCATACCACCTTCTTACCCATCCAATGGGGCGGCCAAGCTAGCTTGGAACCCAAGCTAGGCCGCCAAGACCAAGTGGATGAGCCATGTAGGTGGTCGCCAAAGCTTGGGTCCCAAGCTTGGGTGGCGACCACTAGAATATTAAAAGGATTTTATTAAAATTATTTCTTGTGTGGATATCATGATTTTAAAGAGAGTTTAAAATTAAAAATTTCCTTTTATAGTTTTCTACAAAAGATTAAGAGAAGAGATTAATCTCTTTCCTTATTTGTAGTTTAAAAGGATGGTTTTAATTTTTGGTAAAAACTTTCCTTATTTGTAAATCATCTACATGTTTAAAAGAGAGTTTAAAATTTGAAATCTTTCCTTATTTGTTGATTAAAGGAGGATTTTAAATTTTAAGAAAACTTTCCTTTTTAACCATGTTCATGATTTAAAAGAAAGTTTAAAAATTAATAATTCTCTTTTATTAGTTTCTACAAAAGATTGAGAAAAGATTTGATATCTTTCCTTATTTGTAGATTAAAAGAGATTTTAATTTTTAGAGATAACTTTCTTTTTATCCACATGTTTAAAAAAAAAGATTTTAATTTATTAAATTTCCTTTTTATAAACCAATCATGAAGGGATTAAATTATTGGAGAAATTTTATAAATTTCTGGAGACAAATTAGGAAGTTTTAATTAATTAAAACTCTCCTTGTTTGTAGCTTTTATGTGGCCGGCCAAATAAAATTGAGAAAGACAATTATTTTAATTAAATAATTTTTCCTTTTCAATGGAAAAAGAATTAAGGAAATTTTTATTAAATTTTCCTTATTTGCCAAGATCAAGGATTATAAAAGAGGGGGTAGAGGAGGCTTCAATATGAACGACTCTATTCTATTTTTCTCCCTCTTTTCCTTGGTGGTGTGGCCGGCCCTATTTCTCTCCTCTCCTCTTGTTGGCCGAAACTTATCTCTTGGTGGAGCTTTTGTTAGTGGCCGGATCAAGGAAGGAGAAGAAGGAGAGAAAGCAAGCCTCGTTTCTAGCATCCCTTGGAGCATGGTGGTGGTGGCCGAACCTCTTCATCCTAGAAGATGTTTTGATGGCCGAAACTTGCAAGGAAGAAGAAGGTGATTGGTGATTTCTCATCTCGGAAGAACGTTGCCCACACAACGTCCGAGGTTAGAAGAGGAATACGGTAGAAGATCAAGAGGTTTTTCTATAAGGTATAACTAGTAATTTTTCTTTCCGCATCATACTAGTTATTTTTTGGAAATAATACTAAATACAAGAGGCATACGATTCTAGAGTTTCGAATTTGTTTTCGATATAGTGTTCTTTTGTTTTTCTTTTCCTTGTGATTTGATTGTTCTTTTCGGTTAACCTAAAGTTATTTTAGGAAATTAAATATTAGCTTTCTATAAAAGGTTTTGTCTAGTCGGTGGTGGTTGCTCCCATATCCAAGAAGGCCATGTGCCTCGCCACGTCAGTACTGGGAACCGATTATGGAAATTAATATTTAATGGAATTAATAACTTAAGGTGACTTGGGTCGAACGTGTTAAGTTCCGCAGGAGATCCAAGTCAAAACCTAAAAGAACAAATAGATTAAGTTTTGGATCAAACGTGTTAAGTTCCGCAGGCGATCCAAAATTTAATTTAAAAGAACACATGGTAGCTAGGAAAAGGTTCAGACCTTTGTACAAAATTTTTGTACAGTGGAACCTCTAGGTTTTCCGAGTAACAACCAACAATTGGTATCAGAGCTAGGGTTTTGCCTCTGTGTATTTGGTATTAGGTTAATTATGCATATGTCATACATAATTTAGGCAGGTTAATAGTAGGATGTGCTAACTTTGTGGATGCAGGATCCAACTATTATGCCTTATAGTTATTATGTGTGTGATTGGACCCTTAGACATGTCAAGGACATTTTATTGTGTGTGCATGATTATATTATAAAATACAGCAGGAGCTGTATTTAGTTTTATTAAGATTTTATTTTTGATCTAGATACATGTACATTACTTTTATGGAATATAGGATCAAAATGTAAAATTCTATTTATGTCGCGGATCGAATCTTGCAAAGCGTGGAACCTTCTAAGGACCAGAGGCACAGCGGAACTAGGAGCAAGATGGATGCGACAGCTAGACCCGGTGGCAGTGGCCAAATATGGCAGCAGCTTGAGATGACAACACACGGAGGACAACTAGAGATAAAAGCCATAATAGTTGAAAATTAGATTTTCTATTTATTGCTTTTATATTGTGCTGTGTGTGCATGTTAGTTTACATATTTAGTAGGCTAGCATAGTTAAAATTCCTCATTTATAAATAACTAAGTGGGAGAGGGATTTTTAAGTTAAATCTCATGGTCTCCATTACTGGTTTGTAAGTGATGCAAACAAGCTTGCGCGTTGGCTCTGAGTGCCTTCCTCCATAACAGATGAGCTTGTTTGTGGATCACTAGAACAGACTTCCATTTTTGGATGACTATAGGAAGTTAATTAAGAGCATGTGATCTTCCCCAACGGAAGGGGCATAATCTTATTAATGGACTTAGTGTCAAGTAATGGTATACACTTAGACACATCTAATAGTATCCTCCCCATCGGAGTCACTGCTATTATTTGTGTGACCAAATGATACAAACTATTAATTTTATTTGTCAAAAAGTTAGGTTGACAAGATAATAAAATTAATGGGTTAAAATCCTCCTTTTACAAATGTTGAATTTGTATACGTCCACACTAACGTGGCATGCAAAATTCACGGTGTTTGAGGTGTTGGTGAATTTAAATAATATTGTTTGAGGAATCAATATTTTTTTTTAATTCAAAAGTTTTTGACCAAATATTTGATCAAAGACAGATCAACTATTAATTTTATTCGTCATAAAGTAAAGTTGACGAGATAATAAAATTAATGAATAAAATCTCCTCTTCGATTTTGTATACGTCCACACTATCGTGGCATACAAAATTCATGGGGATTTTTAAGGAGTTGATCTTGACCAAATATTTTTGTGATTCTTAGGATTTAATTATTTGTCAATCCCCTAGTAGTCATACTATAGAAAAGGCTTAGTAGTCCCAATTGTAATGATTGGAAATAGGACTTGGACATTAAGGTAGACTGTCTTCTTAAAACTAAGAACAACATATGTGTATTTAATTCATTAGTTGAAACATGTTTAGTGTTGTTATCTACCAGAACCTGGAGTGTAGATACAGATGCCATTAATCATGTCCGCAATTCATTACAGGGTTCCAGGAAACCTGGCAACTAAATGAAAATTAAAACACCGTCCACATGGGCACTACTGTAAAAATGGTAGCTGTTGCAGTGGGAGATGTTTATCTTTTGATAAGAATAAAACATGGATTTTTGAGTAATTGTCTTTACGCACCAAGTTTAGAATGAACTAGTTTTCAGTTTCTAAACTATTCAAAGAACTTGATATTCTGCCTCTTTTAATAACAAAGTTGTTATTAAGAAAAAGAGGGAAGTTATCTGTTTTGGTACGTTGGTTGACAATTTATAAATCCAATAACTCTCACGATGCAACAAATGGAAATTAGTAACACATCTTCTAACTTTAAGAGAAAGTAACCTTCGGAAATGAACCAATTATATCTTTGGCATCTAAGGCTAGGTTATATTAACTTGAGTATGATTCATTGGTAGCTGATAAACTTTTGGGTTCATTAGTAGTGGAAATCTTTCCAACCTGCGAGTCTTACTTGGAAGGAAAAATAACCAAGAAGCTTTCAAGTCTAAGGGGTATGGAGTCAAAGATATGTTGAAATTGGTTCATTCTGATTTGTGTGATCCTTTGACTATCCAGACAAGAGGTAGTATTGAATATTTCGTCTATTTTATTGACAACTATTCAAGATACAAATAAATTTACTTAATGTACCGCAAGACTAAGTACTTTGATTAGTTCAAAGAGTACTAGGCTGATGTGGAGAAACGACAAACTAAAAAGACACTATGGTGAAATCATAGTGGCAAGTACCTCTTGGGAGAATTTAGGAGTCACTTATCAGAAGTAGGGATTCAATCCAAACTAACTGCACCTGGTACACCTCTACAGAATGGTGTAGTAGAAAGAAGGTATAGGACTCTTATGGAAATAAGTAGATTGATGATGAGTTATTTTATCAAATTCATTTTAAGGATATACTCTGGAAACGGAAATGAACATAGTACCTTCCAAAGTCAGAACTCTCTACTCATATAGAATTGTTGAATATGCGTAAGCTTATTTTGAAGCATATTTGGATTCGGGTAGTCCAGCACATATGCTGAAGAGAGACACTGATAAGTTGGACAGGAATTCACTTGTTTGTGAGTTATCCTAGAGAAATGAAAGTAGGTTTATAGTCTTAAAAATCAGAAGGTCATTGTTAGCATCAATGACCAATTTTAGAAAAAGGACTATGTAATAAACCATGTGCCCATAAGAAAATTTGTTCTTAAGGAAATAATAAAAGACATGTCTAATCTAGTACCAATTGTACAAGATGAGATACCACAAGGAAACTGCAACACGTATCACAAATGATACACAATTGCAGAAAGTGCCTCGTCGTAGTGGGAGGGTTGTTAGGCAACCTAAAAAGATTCATGTTTTGGGAGAGTTTTTGGACTCGATCCCTGGAGGACATGAACCTGATCTCCGGACATATGACGAAGCACTCCAAGATAAAGATGCAATATCTTGGCAAAAAGTAATGAATAACAGAATTAGAATATATGTATTCTAATAAAATCTGGAAGCTTGTAGAACCACCAAATGATGTAAAAGTCTTTGGGTATAAAAAGGTCTATAATAGGAAAAGAGGGATAGACAGGAAGGTAGAAACTTTCAAAGCAAGGATAGATGGAAAAGGAAGCTTTTTCACTGGTAGTCATGCTTAAGTCTATCCGGATTCTTTTATCTATTTGGTAAGTGGATGTCAAGACAACATTCCTTAATGGAAGTCTTGAAGAAAGCATCCATATAAAGCAACCAGAAGGGTTCATTGCAAAGGGCTAAGAGCATCTTGTGTGCAAGCTCAATCAGTCTATGGACTGATACAAAGCTTCAAGGTCTTGGAACATCCAGTTTATCAAAGTAATCCAGACCTTTGGATTCATTTAGTAACTGGATAAGTCTTGTGTATACAAAAGGTGTGATGGAAGCGTGGTGATATTTCTTGTACTATACGTAGATAACATTTTTGGTAGTTGGAAACAATATCAAAATATTGTCAGAAGTAAGGGTATGGTTGTCCAAACAATTCGATATAAAGGACTTGGGAGAATGTATATATTCTTGAGATCAAAGTAATAAGGGATCGCAAGAAAAGAATATTTTACTTATTCTAAGCTTCATACATCGAAAAAATCCTTGCTCATTTTAAGCATGCAAAACTCCAAGAAAGGTTTCTTACTTTTTTAGGATGGAGTAACTTTATCTAAAGATATGTCTCTGTAGACATCAAAGGAGATAAAGGAAATAAAGACAGTTCTTTATGCTTCGGCTATCGGAAGCCTAATATATGCTATGCACGAGATCAGAAATCTGTTTTGCCAAAGGCATAGTTAGCAGATATCAAAGTAACCCTGGACAAGGACAGTGGACTGCAGTAAAGCATATATTGAAGTACCTTAGAGGCACTAGAGATTATATGCTAGCTTACAAGGCAGTTAATTTGGTCCTAGTGGGTTGCATTGATTTTGGCTTCCAATCGGATAGGGATAATAATAAGTCAACCTCGGGGTTTTGTGTTTACTTTAGGAGGTAAAGTCATAACTATGGAAGAGTGATAAACATAGGTGTTTTTCTGGACTCCACCATAGAAGCTTAGTATATGGCAAGCCTCTGAGGTAGCCATAAAAGCTGAATGACTCAATAACCTCAAGATAGACTTAGATATGATTTCTGGTTTGTCCAAAGATTGTTACAATTTATTATAATAATGTTGGTGCAGTAGCAAACTCGAAGAAACCATAAGTCTATAAGGAAAGTAAACACAATAGAGCGCAAGTACCACCCAATACGAGAAATCGTATAAACGGGGAGAAGTTGTTGCTGCCTAGATTGCATCAGGTGATGACCTATAGATCCTTTCACTAAGGTCCTTAAGGCAAGAGCTTTTGATGGGCATGTTGAAGGGTTGGGAATCAGATGTATGGCAACAGATATGGCAGCTTAGTCTTTTAGTATAAGTGGAAGATTGTTAGAGTGTATACTAAAAGCCTAGCTTTTGGTATAAACATTTATCTAGAAATAAGAATCACATTGGTCAAATGTCTACATTTATGATAAATGTAGTTGCTCAATTAATTTATATTATAGATAACATGGTGTGTGGTGTCACATACAGAAGATCATGTTATCGGTTCCTTATAAATTATAAACAGTAGCTCACGACCAAGATGGAAAGGAACAAATCATTGGAAGGTCGTAGTGTAATTAGGTATTAGTTTATCTTAACTATATAATTACACTAGTACACTTAGAGTGTATTGAGTAGGACCATTTTAGGTAAGTTCTTTTTATACTAACTTGATAAAAGAACTAGACCTTAGTTATTATGGAAGTGTGTGCTCTTAATCCTAATATAATAACAAGCACATATATTTGATATTTATTTCTTTAATTTATCAATGGGTGAGATTTAGTTCGATAAATCAATAAGCCCGATAAGTTGGGAAATGATATCACTTATAGTGTGTGTTGTTGATTATAGAAGGAAACTGTGTCCTAGTGATCTAGGTTGAGAATGTCCCCAAGAGGAGCTCATAAGGATTGTCATGTTAAACCCTGCAGGTGGACTTAGTCCGACATGACGATGAAGTTGAGTGGTACTACTCTTGGAGCTAGATATTAATTAAGCGAGTTGTCAGTAACTTACTTAATTAGTGGACATTTGTTATCTTAAACACAAGGAGACTAACACACTCATAATAAGAAGGAGCCCAAAATATAATTTGGGATTGGTGCGGTAGTTCAATAATAGTTCTTTAGTGGAATGAATTATTATTGATGAAATTAAGTTGTGTGTTCGGGGCGAACACGGGATGCTTAATTTCATCGGGAGACCAAAACCAATTCCTCCTCTCGGTCCCTATCGTAGCCTCTAGTATATAGAGATTTATACCCACCGCATACCCACCTTCTTACCCATCCAATGGGGCCGGCCAAGCTAGCTTGGAACCCAAGCTAGGGCCGGCCAAGACCAAGTGGATGAGCCATGTAGGTGGCCGGCCAAAGCTTGGGTCCCAAGCTTAGGTGGCCGACCACTAGAATATTAAAAGGATTTTTATTAAAATTATTTCTTATGTGGATATCATGATTTTAAAAGAGAGTTTAAAAATTAAAAATTTCCTTTTATAGTTTTCTACAAAAGATTAAGAGAAGAGATTAATCTCTTTCCTTATTTGTAGTTTAAAAGGATGGTTTTAATTTTTGGTAAAACTTTTCTTATTTGTAAATCATCTACATGTTTAAAAGAGAGTTTAAAATTTGAAATCTTTCCTTATTTGTTGATTAAAGGAGGATTTTAAATTTTAAGAAAACTTTCCTTTTTAACCATGTTCATGATTTAAAAGAAAGTTTAAAAATTAATAATTTTCTTTTATTAGTTTCTACAAAAGATTGAGAAAAGATTTGATATCTTTCCTTATTTGTAGATTAAAAGAGATTTTAATTTTTAGAGATAACTTTCTTTTTATCCACATGTTTAAAAGAAAGATTTTAATTTATTAAATTTTCTTTTTATAAACCAATCATGAAGGGATTAAATTATTGGAGAGATTTTATAAATTTCTGGAGACAAATTAGGAAGTTTTAATTAATTAAAACTCTCCTTGTTTGTAGCTTTTATGTGTCCAGCCAAATAAAATTGAGAAAGAAAATTATTTTAATTAAATAATTTTTCCTTTTCAATGGAAAAAGAATTAAGGAAATTTTTATTAAATTTTCCTTATTTGCCAGGATCAAGGATTATAAAAGAGGGGGTAGAGGAGGCTTCAAGGCGAACGACTCTATTCTATTTTTCTCCCTCTTTTCCTTGGTGGTGTGGCCGGCCCTATTTCTCTCCTCTCCTCTTGTTGGCCGAAACTTATCTCTTGGTGGAGCTTTTGTTAGTGGCCGGATCAAGGAAGGAGAAGAAGGAGAGAAAGCAAGCCTCGTTTCTAGCATCCCTTGGAGCATGGTGGTGGTGGCCGAACCTCTTCATCCTAGAAGATGTTTTGATGGCCGAAACTTGCAAGGAAGAAGAAGGTGATTGGTGGTTTCTCATCTCGGAAGAACGTTGCCCACACAACGTCCGAGGTTAGAAGAGGAATACGGTAGAAGATCAAGAGGTCTTTCTAGAAGGTATAACTAGTAATTTTTCCTTTCCGCATCATGCTAGTTATTTATGGAAATAATATCAAATACAAAAGGCTTACGATTCTATTATTTCGAATATGTTTTTCGATGATGTGTTCTTTTGTTTTATTTTTCCTTGTGATTTGATTGTTCTTTTCGGTTAACCTAAAGTTATTTTAGGAAATTAAATATTAGCTTTCCATAAAAGGTTTTGTCTAGTCGGTGGTGGTTGCTCCTATATCCAAGAAGGCCATGTGCCTCGCCACGTCAGTACTGGGAACCAATTATGGAAATTAATATTTAATGGAATTAATAACTTAAGGTGATTTGGGTCGAACGTGTTAAGTTCCGCAGGAGATCCAAGTCAAAACCTAAAAGAACAAATAGATTAAGTTTTGGATCAAACGTGTTAAGTTCCGCAGGCGATCCAAAATTTAATTTAAAAGAACACATGGTAGCTAGGAAAAGGTTCAGACCTTTGTACAAAATTTTTGTACAGTGGAACCTCTAGGTTTTCCGAGTAACAACCAACAATTTGACACTAGTCAGGCCACTCTATGCTATCTGGTCATGTCATTTGGCTATGGCCAAACAGCCTGGTCGTTCCATTTGGCATGGCCAAAGCTATCTTTGGCTTTTAGTCGTGCTAATTGACATAGCCAAAACAGAAATTGTTCTGTTTAGGCCTTCTAGGCTATCATTTGGCACAATATGATCTTTAAACCTGCACTTTTCTAATTTTTGGAGGCATGGTCGTGCCTCAAGGCACTACTAAGTTTATTTCTACTCTAAAAATCTGCATGGATTGGCTCCTGACCGTGCCATTTGGCATGGCCTGAACGACTTCTGTGTTAGGGACTTCCTCCTGGCCATGCCCTTTGACATAGACAAGGTTTGTATCATGTGCTTACCATGTCAAATGGTACATCGAAGACTTGTGGCCACCTTCTAGCTATGCGAAATGGCATGGTCACCCTTCTGAGTCTTCACCTGGTCATGTGAAATGGCATGGTCCCTGTCCAATTTGACTCTAGAAGTTTGTTGTAGCTTATGTCCCAAGACTTGGACACTCCAATCCTTTGTTTTCCTCACTAGGGGGAGACATAGCTAGGTCATAGTCTTCTTCAAATGATCTTCTTTTACATTTTTTGAATCCTTTTATGCTCCAAACTACTTCTAAAAATGAAAATAGACATCGAGCAGATCTATGGACGTAAAATAATAATTATGTTGAAATTAACAAGATAAAGGGTGTAAAAGCGTAGATTATGGCAATGAATATAGAAAGATGTGTGTTAAACAGTATAAAATAACATATATAATCTATACACATCACTCATACTTTCTATCGCATCCCATAATTGTGTTAACTAACAGCACGCTCAGGAGAGTCCTCTTAGATCAGCGAGTTTGATATACAGTACCAACCTAGATCGGCAATCAAGGTGCAAGCCTTAGCCGATTTTATGACTGAAGTGCAGAACATCGAGCTCGAGGCAACTTAAAAGATATATGTGGATGGGTCGTCCATCCGGCAAGACAGCAGAGTAGACATACTTTTGATATCACTACACAAAAATCAAATGCAGCTGTTCGTTCGACTGAACTACCAAGCTACAAACAATTAGGCAAAGTACTAGGCATTGATCGTTGGTCTGCAAGCATCCAGACATATGGGGGTCACTCGAGTCCTTATCCACTTGGATTCCCAATTGGTAGCACAACAACTCTTAGGTACTTTCGAAATAAATAACGTCAGACTAAAATTATATATTGAAGCATTCAAGAAGTTAGAGGCGGGTTTCCAAGAGGTGATCGTGCAAAAAATTCCCTGGGTGGACAACCATTACGCGGACGAATTGGCCAAGTAAACAAGTTCCTTAAGCCATGTGGTGTTGGATAAGCCAATCGAGCAGGTGATGTTGGTGGCTCACGTCGAAAGAACAGCTGAAATGGAAGCTTCCAATGATTGGAAGACACCTTTGGTTGAGTTCCTCCGATTGGGCAGTGCCCCGGCTGATCGGGAGCAGACTCAATTAATAAAAAAGAGAGTCGGATAGTTTATATTAGTTAGAGATCACCTGTACAAAAGATCCTTCTCGAGACCCTTGCTGAAGTGCATCAAATCAAAAGACATCCAATACATCCTACAAGATGTTCACCAAGACTCTTGTGGTAGTCATCTGATCAATCGTTCATAGGTGAGGAAAATTCTATTGGTGGGTTATTTATGTCCTACTTTGCAAGCCGATACCGCTCGGATGGTAGCAACTTGCTTGTCTTGTCAGAAATATCAGAACTTACTGCATAGAGCTATAGAAGAGCTGAAGACATGTATTGTCTCTTGCTCGTTTGACCATTGGGGTATGAATATTGTTGGACCTTTCCCCCTGGCGACCAGATAAAATAAATTTCTTCTTATGATTATAGACTACTTCTCCAAATGGGTGAAGGCAAAGTCGCTCTCCAAGATAACCAAACAGATGGTTATCAAGTTCTTGTGGCAGAACATTGTATGTTGGTTCGATGTCCTTCACAAACTCGTCTCATAAAATGGAAGATAATTTTAAGGATGGAGGTTTAAAGAGTGGTGTGTCGGCTATGGTATTATGCAAGCCTTCCCTTCACCCTTAAAGTAATGATTAGGCAGAAGTCACCAATAGAGAAATCCTTAGAGGGCTTAGAGCTCGGCTCGACCACATGGGAGGAAGCTGGCCTGATGAACTGTCGAGTGCGCTGTGAGCCTATGGCACCACTCCTCGGGAAGCCACTAACATACTCCATTTCACTTGATGTACGAGGGAGAAATGGTGATGCTAGTCGAGATTGATATAGAGTCCGATCGGCAACAGTTGTATGATGAAGATAATCTAGAGCGACGACTCATGGAACTAGACTTGATAGACAAACTTAGGGATAAAGCAGCTATTCAGCTAATAGCATACTAGTAGAGGATGAAGCAAAACTATAAAAAAAGAGTGATTCATAGATCATTCAAGGTCGGTAACTTAGTCTAGAAAAAAGTCAAGTCGGTCGATGATGTTACCAAGCTGGATGCCCTATAGGGTGAACTGTATAGAGTGATACAGAAACTCAGCTCGGGATCGTATTATTTATAGGATGAGAATGGAAGGAATCTCTATCGGCCATGGAGCGTGAACCATCTACAGTCCTATTGGGTTGGATAGTAAGCGTGCAATAGAATTCATGTAAGTTATAAGACTATTTATTCTATAAATGCAGGAAAGTTTAAATGAAACGGGTGAGTTATAAGTTATAAATGAGTTATAAATGAGTTAAGCTTTTACACCTCTAAACTCTTGAATCATTTAGCCAAGTTATAAGTGAGCAAAGTCCTCACGTCTAAGTGTTAAAGACTGTAACGGGTGAGTTATAAGTGAACTAAGCTCTCATGCCTCCAAACTCACGTGTCATTCAGCCATGTTATAAGTGAGCAAAGCCCTCGCGCTAAGTGTCAAAGACTCATGTGTTGTTCGGCCATGTTATAAGTGAGTGAAGCCCTCGCACTAAAGGTGTCAAAGACTCTCGACCGATTTGAGCGAGTTATAAGTGAACTAAGCTCTCATGCCTCTAGACTCACGTGTCACTCGACTGTGTTATAAGCGAACGAAGCCCTCATGTAAAGTGTCAAAGACTCATGTGTCGTTCGACCTTGTAATAAGCGAGCGAAGCCCTCGCGCTAAAAGTGTCAAAGACTCTTGACTCGTTCGGGCGAGTTATAAGTAAGCTAAGTTCTCACGCCTCTAGACTCATGTGTCGCTTGGCCATGTTATAAGCGAGTGAAGCCCTCGTACTAAGTGTCGAAGACTCTCATCCCGTTCGAACAAGTTATAAATGAGCTAAGTCTCACGCTTCCAGACTTTTTAGCCGTTCGGCCAAGTTATAAGCGAGCAGAGCTCTCGCGCTAAGTATCAAAGATTCTTGACCCGTTCGAGCGAGTTATAAATGAGTTAAGCTCTCACACTTCCAGTGCACGTGCCGTTCGACCGTGTTATAAGTAAGCTCAACTTTCGTTCTATATATTACACAAACAAATTGAAAAAGCAAAGTCCCCTACGCTAAGAATAAGCTAAAATATTGTAAAACTCCATAAGAGAAAACTCAAAACCGTCTTACGGGCGTGCATGGATTCATACTTAGAAGATTTTTTACAAGTTGCCTTTAGCGGGTACAAGAAGCTGCTATCATTTTTGTAGAAAGAACTACGCAACATAGTCAAGTATGTCATTTGGGAGTGAATCCGCGATCTTCTCCCTTTTTTTAATTTTGTCTGAAAGCTCAAGAGAGTGGTAGCCATCGTCCTTCAGTTGTTGGAGGGTTCCATCAATGTCGTAGTCAAATAGCCGAAGAGTCTGGTAGGCGAACATCTAGTTGAAATTTGGGGAGCGAAGGTACTTCTCTCAGAAAGATTCCAACCCTTGAACTTGTTGAATTCAGCCTTAGACGATCCAACTAGGCCTTTAGGGTGACTAGCTTAGCGTCTTTCTCACTAATTATTCGTCTGTACTCTCCAAGTTGGAGCTTGTTCACCTTCTGCTCAGTGATTTGGCTGACCTGCTCGGCCACTAAAGCTGTTTCTGCCTTTTAAAGTTTCTTTGCCAAGAGCCAAGCCTCTTTTTTTTTTATATCCAAGTCTCCAATGGTTAGGATCTTCCTGGCATTGGCAGAATTAATCTTTGACTCAAAATGATGATCTTGCTTGGTTAGCCGGTTGAGTTGGAGAGCCTGATCGTGGTTCTTGTTTTTTTTCCAATGTAAGTGCCCACTCGAACCCCAACAACTACTCAGAACTAGTGTCTAAGTCTTTCTTCAGTTGGATCACCTTCGCAGTTAACTGTTCGACCCGAGCCCGTGAGGTGTCTGCTTGCTCAATCGGGGCTCATGGCTGCTGGTTCTCATTCTCCAGGAAGGCCAGATTTTGGTACAAAGCCATACATTCCACCCAGAACTACAATCGTATGAAGCCAGTTAGTGCCTATTGGGAAAAGTGAATAAGAGATCCGGCTAAATTTAGCTTAGTGGATTTCTAACTAAAACTATCAACAAGCTACCTAGGCGGAAGGGTTGTCATTCTGGTCCTAGTGTCTGCCCAGATCTACGCTAAGGGACCATGAATCTTAATTTTGTTCTCTAGGGAGCGCAGCTTGGCGTCATCTGGATGGCGCCACTCGTCGACTCGCAAGCGGATGATGACCCTGGCATGTCTATGGCCACTTGGATCTGAAGGCTCTGAGATGGCCTTACCCTTGGACTTGGACATGGGGAGAAACGAATAAGGGAAGCGGGGGCTTTTGTGCTGATCGGCGGGGGAGGCAGATAGGCGATCGACGGCGTGAATATCATCCCAATCGGAAACCCGAACAAAGAGGAAGTCATATCAGAAGAAGGGGGAGTCGAAATGATAGCTTCCCTCTCAAGAATTGTAGAGGAAGAAGTCTCGCCTCTCTTGGATGGAGGACGGGGAGTCATTGTAGGAACATGGACCTGTAGAGTCAAAGTTGCCGAGCGAGAGGAAGACTTTGTTCGATGCCTCTTGCGGCTCTGGATCAACGGCTTGCCAGACGTGGCCGACTCTGATGGAACCACGATCAACGCTATAGAGGGGCGCTCAGGCGGCAACTTGCCAGTGTAGGCCGCTGCGTCATTGGCCACCACTCGGCTTCCCCCTGCTTCGTCGATCGACTCTTCGGAATGTTTGACTGGCAACAAACCGCGACTCTTCAACTCGACCACCACTTTGGCGTTAACCTCTACATCAGCAAGCTTACTCTTGCCGCTCAACATTGCTCTGAGCATGATTTGAGCTGCAAAAAAGAAAGAAAAATAAATTATATTCAAAGATAACATGAAGAAAAATAACGTACCTAGAGGGGCGGGTAACCGTGTTTGGATAGGAATTAACACGAATACATACAAGACTCCCTCCAATAACAACCTGTGTATATGATACTTCTAGCTGGGTAGACTCGTGGTTGCTTGGAGGTAAGTCGGCTCGCCTCGGTACCTCCCGAGCGAGGGAGGTTTCGACAGTTCTATCTGTCAACTGGTCGGAAAGGTAGGCTGATTGGGTAGACGGATGAAGAAGTAATGCTCTTTCCAATGCTTATTTGAGGTGGGGATTTTGTTAAAATAAAAAACGCCCACTCGGCCTTGAAAAAGGAACCCAAAAGTTCATCGGCTATTGACCTTTGAATTCTACTTAGATGCCAAAAATATGTTTGGTTCATTTCCGAAGGTTGATTTCTCTTATTAGAATTAGAAGATGTGTTATTAATTTCTTTTTGTTGCATCGTGGGAGTTTTTTAGATTTAGAGTATATAAATTGTCATCCAACGTACCAGAACAAATAACTTCCCTATTTTTCTTAATAACAACTTTGTCATCAAAAGAGACAGAATATCCATCCTTATATAGTTTAGAAACTGAAATCAAATTCTTTTTAAAACCTGGTACATAAAGACAATTTCTTAAAATCAATATTTTTGTTCCTATCAAATAATAAACATCTCCCACTGCAACAGTTATTAGTTTTGCAGCAGTGCCCATGTAGACACTGATTTCCCCTTCATATAGTTGTCGGGTTTCCTAGAACCCCTGCAATAAATTACAGACATGATCAGTGACTCTCGTATCTACACACCAGGTACCGGTAGATAACACCACTAAACATGTTTCAACAACTAATAAATAGAATACACATTTATTGTTCTCAATTTTGCGAGGACAATATACTTTAGTTTTCAATCAATATAATTGGGACTTTGTAAGTGTATTCTCTAATATAACAGCTAGGGAATTGAAACATATTTGAAATCATAAGAATCACAAAATATTTGGTCAAGACCTTAAAATAATATTGATTCCTCAATATCATTTACCAACACCTCAAAACATAGTGAATTTTGTATGTCATGTTAGTGTGGACGTATAGAAATTCAAACATTTGTAAGAGGAGATTTTACCCATTAATTTTATTATCTTGTCAACCTAACTTTGTGACAAATAAAATTAA
Organism: Zingiber officinale; assembly: GCF_018446385.1. Classification (NCBI taxonomy): domain Eukaryota; kingdom Viridiplantae; phylum Streptophyta; class Magnoliopsida; order Zingiberales; family Zingiberaceae; genus Zingiber; species Zingiber officinale. The sequence goes on along the minus strand of NC_055992.1, from coordinate 90,521,342 downwards.
TAGTTGGTCTGTCTTCGATCAAATATTTGGTCAAAACCTTAGTATTTAAAATAACATTGATTCCTTAAACAATATCATTTAAATTCACCAACACCTCAAACACCGTGAATTTTGTATGTCATAATAGTGTGGATGTATACAAATTCAAATATTTATAAGAGGAGGGATTTACCCATTAATTATCTTGTTTGCCTAACTTTATGACAAATAAAATTACCTCAAACACCGTGAATTTTATATACCACGATAGTGTGGACGTATACAAATTTGAATATTTATAAGAGGGGGTATTACCCATTAATTTTATTATCTTATCAACCTAGATTTATGACAAATTAATAGTTGGTTTTTATTCGGTCACACAAATAATAGCAGTGACTCCGATGGGGAGGATATTATTAAATGTGCTTAAGTGTATATTATTACTTAATACTTAGTCCATTAAATAGGATTGTGCCCCTTCAGATGGAGAAGATCACACGCTCCTAAATAATTTCCTATAATAAACCATTAAGGAAGTTTGATCTAGTGTTTCACAAAAAAACTCATCCGATGTGAAGGAAGGCACTCAGAGCCAACGCGCAAGTTTGAATATATTACATACAAATCAGTAATGGAGGCCGTGGAATTTAATTAATTGCTCTCCCACTTAGTTATTTAGAAACGAAGAATTTTAACATGCACACAAACACACAAACACAACACACACATCATAGCATAAAAGGCAATAAATATGAAAACTAATTTTCTAACTATTATGGCCTCATCCATAGTTGTCCTCCGTATGTCGCCAACCCTAGCCTCCGCCAAAGGGTTTATGTCGTTGTGTCCATCATGCTTCCTTTTTCCATTGTGCCTCCAGTGCTCAAATAGTACCACGCCTCACAAGGATATGATCCGTGACAAAAATAAAATTTTACATTTATCGATCATATATTCTACGAAGGAATGTACATGTAATCTAGATCGAACAAAAATGTAAAATCCTAAAACTAATATAGCTCCTGCTGTATTTAATAAATACAATCATGCACACACATAAAATGCCCTTGACATGTTCGAGGGGTCCAATCACACACAAAACACAACAGGGCCATAATAGTTGGATCTAGGATGCCTGCAAACACAAAGTTAGTCTATTTGCACATTCTACTATTATCCTGCCTAAATTATGTATGACTTGTGCATAATTAAACTGAAAACCAAATACACAGAGGCAGAAAACCTAGCTCTGATACCAATTGTTGGTTGCAATACCTAGATTCCGTTATGTTCCCCTGTACAAAAATTTTGTACCAGCACAGAACTTTTCCTAGCTACCCATGTGCTCTACTGAAATCAAACTTGGATTGCAAACAATGCTTAACATTATTAATTCAAGTTGTCCTTTAGAAGTTAAACTTGGATTGGAAACGAAACTTAACATTCTTACTCCAAGTTTAACCGATGTGTTCTTCATAAGTTAAATCATATTACAAAAGTTGATTAAATATCTATTTTAAAGATCGGCTTCCAGGTTAAACATGGCGAGACACTAGGCCTTCTTGGGTATGAGATCATCCACCACTTCCTAGACAAAGCCTTTCAAAGAAATCGGATATTTAAACTTCTTACAGTAAACTAGGTTTAACTACAGAGACCTCAATAGAAGCATAATATCGAAACACAAAATCGATAACAAAAACAATAGCCTAAAATCGATAGCCTCTTGTGTTTGGTTTTCAAGATCTATACAAAGAAGATGTACTAGTTATGATGCGGAAACAAATGACTAGTTATACCTTTCTTAGTAGCTTATAAACTTCTTGATCTTCTGTTGTATTCCTCTCCTCCTCTTGGACGTCGTGTGAGCGACGATTTACCAAGATAACTCCACCCGAACCACTTCTTTTCCTCCAAGAAACTCGAGCCACCAAGGGATGCTAAAATAGGAAACTCCTTCTTCTATTCTACTTCTCCTCTAAGAAACTGAATACAAGACCTATTCCTCTCTTTGTTCCGCCGGCCTTAGCAAGGTAAGGATGAGATTACCTCCGGCCAAAGGTGAGGAAGAGAGATCCCTTGTATGCCCCCGGACCTAGATGAAGAAGAACCTCTCTTGTGCCGCCGACCCTTGATGGATGAGGGGATGAAAGGGTCGGTCCTAAGGGAGGATAAGAAGAAAGGGGGCCGACCATCAAGGGATTTGGAAGAGAGGGAACTTAGGTTGTTAATCTCATTAAGCACCCTCTCCTTCTCTTTTATAATCCTTGGTCATGGTAAAAAAGAAAAGTTTTAAACATAATTAAAACTTTCTTATTTATGGCCTACCATTAAAAGGAAATTTTAACAACAATTAAAATTTCTCTTTTCTAAATTTTTTATTGTACATGGCAATAAAGGAAAGCTTTAAAATTAATCCCTCTCTTTTAAAACATGTAGGCAACTACAAAAAGGAAAGATTAATTAAAATTTCTCTTTTAAAATCATGGTTACAAAAAAGGAAAGTTTTATCAAAAATTAAAATCTCTCTTTTAAATATTATAGATAACTACAAATAAAGAAAGATTTTAACAAAATTAATTTCTCTTTAATCTTTTAAAGATAGCTATAAAAGGAAAGATTTTAAAATTTTAAAACTTTCTTTTAAAATCATGAGGATGACTATAAAAGAAAATTTTAAAATTAAAAATTTTCTATTAAATCCCTTCATGAATGGCTACAAAAGGAAAGATTTTAACAAAATAAAATCTCCTTTTATTCTTAGTGGTGTGGCCGGCCCCATGCTTGGACACCAAGCATGGTTTGGCCGGCCACCTCTTGGGCTCCAAGTTGATGCTTGGCCGGCCCCCTTACTCAAAGCAAAGATGTGTCCAGCCCATTACTTGGGTAAGAAGTGGATTTGGTGGATACTAGGCTTAATAGAGGTTACATCAAGGACCGAGAGGAGAAATTGATTTTGGTCTCCCGATGAGCTTGAGCTTTCTATGTTCGGCCCCGAACACCCAACTCAAGTTCATCAATAATAACTCATACCACTAAAGAGTTATTATTGAACTACCGCACCAATCCTAAATTACATAATGGGCTCCTTCTTATTATGAGTGCATTATGTTGGGACCGAAAAGTAGCTAGAGGGGGGGGGGGTGAATAGCTCTTCGCGTGCTCGTCGTTGGCGTTGCTCGTTTCTTTGATGGTATGCAGCGGAAATATAAGAAACAAAAGCATACAACGCTAACAAGGATGGTTTACTTGGTATCCACCTCACAAGAGGTGACTAGTCCAAGGATCCACACCTACTCACGCACCCTCCACTATGAATAACACTCCTTTATGGTAACTACCAAAGGTGGAGAAGCCCTACAACACTCTCAATACAAGAAGAAGAAAGGGAGATACAAGATAAGCAAAAGCTTACAAGATGTACAATAAAAACCCTAACCCTAACTTCTTGTTTTTGATCCGCCTCTTGACTTGGAAAAGCCACCAAGAATCTTCAAGAACTGGCGATCTGGAGCTTGGAGAGAGCTATGGAGGTGCTGGAGAGTATCTGGAGTGAATCAGTGAAGTTCTGAAGGAGACGCCCGCCTGCAGCTCAAATACGACGCAACGGTCGGATCCCGATCGATTCGAAAACTCCCAATATCGGGGAGGCTTTGGATCGATTCACGGATCGATCCAGAGTGCCTCTGTGCTCTGGAAAAATGCCTGGATCGATCCACGGATCGATCCAGCGCTTATCGTGCGAAGCAGCAGCGTCCCAATCGATCGGCTGATTGATTGGGACCTCTGGATCGATCCACTGATCGATTCAGTCTGTTCGCTAGGAAAGGCCTGGATCGATCCACTGATCGATCCAGCTCTTGGTTTTTTGCCCAAAATCAAGTCCCAAGCCTCTTAAACCAACATCCGGTCAACCTTGACCTGTTGGTCCATTATGCCTAGCATCTGGTCACTCCCTTGACCTGCCAGAACTTCCCAACACCAGATATCCGATTATCCTTGATCCATCTGGATTTTCCCTTGCCTGACTTCACTCACCAGGGCTTTCACCTAGCTTCACTCACTAGGGTTTTCCATCTGCCTAGCTTCACTCACTAGGACTTTCACCTAGCTTCACTCACCAGGATTTCCATCTGCCTAGCTTCACTCACTAAGACTTTCACCTGGCTTCACTCACCAGGGTTTCCTTCCAGTCAGGTATACCTACTTGACTCTTCTTCATTCACACTGATCAGTCCCTGATCAGAATCTCCCCATATGAACAATTGCACCTGCATTGTCCATGTGTCTACATGTATTGTCAAACATCGAAACTATGACCAAGACTCAAGCTTGGTCAAACCAGTCAACCTTGACCTAAGGGATATTGCACCAACAATCTCCCCCTTTTTGATGTTTGACAATACCTTTAAGTTTGGACCATTCCGAGTTAAGCTAATCCCATAGCCTTAACTCCATTCTTGCCAAAGTATGAATGTTGGTTCCCTTCATTCTCCCCCTATGACCTCCCCCATAGGTAATGAAGGCCTAACTTAAACCACGCATTCTCCCCCTATTGGCACACATCAACCCATCTTTGAGCACACATCAACCCGTGCCTCAATTTTGGGCACACTTCAACAAATGCCCCATTGTTGAAAACTCTCCCCCTGAAGAGTTGCTCATCGTTGTTCACAACTTCACTCGTTGTGACCAACACGATAATGAAGGACTCATTCCCTTCATTTTCAAATAATGCTCGCTCTGGAGCATTAACATGGTCTAATGACCCAAATGAAGGTCACATACCCTTCATTTATCCTTAACCCTACATTCTTCCTCAATGTAGGCAAATGCCCATCCTTGAGCATTATCCACTTAACGGAAGGTTAACCACCAACAATGACTTGGAATCCCTAATCCTTTAGGAAACCTAAATTTAGAAGCTTTGAGGTTCAAATATTCAAAATTTGAAACAAACCTCACCCTAGACTTCAATATAGTCTTCCTTAACCAATCCATCCTTGTTTTCAACACGAAAACACCCTTTTTATGTATACAAATGTATTTTGAGGGGTTTGGAATGGTTACGTAGACTAAAACAGGTTCAAAATGCTAAAGTCAGGCCTTCCCAGCCAAAATCAGCACCTTGGATCGATTGGAGTTGGGTTCCAATCAATTGAACCTTGCTGAATCGATCCACTGATCGATTCAGGCCTTGTGGATCAATCGGCTGATCGATCCAGCAAGCTTCTGTTCGCGAGAAGCTTGCTCCCAATCGATCCACTGATCGAATGAGACCCTCAATCGATCGGTGGATCGATTGAGGTCTGATAGTTGCTGAAAAATGATTTCAGTCACCTTCAGAGGCCCCTAGAAAATTCTACAAAAATTCAAAAATCATGAAATTTCGTGTAGACATTGTTTAGGGTATACTTTATCATGGAAAAATAGTTTTCTATGAAAATACATCATATTTTCAAAGATTGACACAAGCTTGAAAACTTGCTAAAACTTTAGCGTATTCTTCAAGTTTGTGTCTAACCATTCAATGGTGATTACTATCAAAAGATAGCCTTCACCAAGGTTTTCCAAAAGCATTTTTAAAACTTCTTTCAAAACCAATATCCCACCATTTTCCTTGGCCTAAATGCACATGTCTTGTACATTAGCTTTCCCAATGATGGGAAAACACATAACTATGTATTTTGATGACTCTAAAACTCAAAAGAATGCACTAAATCAGCATCTTGAGTTTTATTCATCTTCCTAACATCTCACTTGTATCTAATGTGCACTAAAACACATACAAGTCACCTTATAGTCCTTGTGAGATGTGAGATTTTGGTTTTGCGCTATTCTAGGGATCATGCATATCTATCTAGGCATTTTAGAGATATTAGACATCCACCTAGGATGTCACTTGTTAATAAGTGTTGTTAAATGCCATTTGTCCTTAATTACAAGGAATTAAACTTAATGCATGATTATGTTATGGCATACGTCAAAAAGAAATAATTTTTCAAAAGAAAATGTCCTATAACTACATGATATATGAATGTCATGACATGGTATTTTTGGATTTTTCATAATAAGACATGAATGCAAAAATAATCATGATGTCATGGCATATGATGGGCAAACAATCATGGCAAGGTTTAGCATAAATAAAATATACCTAGATTTCTTATCTAAGTATCCTTAACCACTTAGCTATTTCCACTTGTTTTAACTTAAAATGTTAAACCTAGATTGCCCTCTAAATGCTCCAAGAAAATGCCAAAGCCTAAATTTGCATTTCTAGTTCTCTTGATTAACTTATGCCAATTGAAATTAAGCTTATTACTCAAATGTTGGCATATTTCGTTCTTCCACAAGAGTAGCATTTTAAATTAAGGCTTAGATTGACCTTAAATTTCCTAAGAACATACCAAAATCCCAACTTGGTAGTTCTTATGATTTTCCCAATTTGTGTCACTTAAGATATCATCCAATTTATCAAATTGTGACACATTTTACTCTTCCCAAGAGTAAACATAAATCTACTTCATTTTCAAAGGTTAATAATAACCTTGAAAATGCTCCTTGAGTGTCAATTTCTTCAAAGTTGGGTTAACTACCCTTCTTCTTAGAGTTGACACTCTCTAACTCATCTATGGGGTAGAGAAGATGCTCCTAGGAACCCAAAACCTATTGGTGCTCCTTGGATGCTCTAGGTATTCACTAGGGATAACTTCCCTAGATACCTTCCTAGTGACCTTGTTTGGCTTCTTAGAAGCCTTGGTCACTTTTTCTAGGTCAACTCTAGGGATAACCTCCCTTGTGACATTGTTAGTGACTTTCTTAGACTTCTTAGAAGTCTTAGTCACATTTGTTGTTGCAAAGATACTTCTAGGGATGACTTCCCTTGTATCCTTGACTTGACTTCTATACTTAGGGTTGGTTCCATAGCTATATGGAACCCTATGGTAAGTAGGTACATCCTTTTTTATTTTAGATTTGTATCCCAAACCTCTATGGCCCTTAGATGACCCTTGTTGACCTAAACCTAGATTTTGCTCATTTTGCCCTTTAAGGATATTTTCCATCCTTTTTAGGGTCTTTTCTAGTTTGTCAAGTCTTGACCTCAATACTTGATTTTCCATCACTAAGTCCTTAGTTTTTGATTTTCCATTAAATCCATGAGCATTTTTGTTTCTAGGCTTGTAGCTAAAATCCTTAGAGTTCTTGCCTAGACTTTTACCTACATTCCTAGCCCTAGGTGTAGTGGTTTTAGCATGAAAAGCTATATGTTTTTCCTTAACGCTATCATACTTCCTATTTTCATGGTAAATAGCATTAAAATGATATAAGTTAGAACTATCATGCTTTTTACCATAATTTAAAGGGGTAGACTCAATAAAAGTTATCTTTCTTTTTACCTTGGAGGCTCCCCCTTGACTTGAGCTTCTTCCATGAGCCTTGACCACCTTCTTCCCTTTAGGGCATTGACTTCGGTAATGCCCCTTTTGATTGCACAAGAAGCACACAATGTGCTCCTTGCTCTTCTTTGTTCCGGGGGTGGTCTCCTTGGGCTTCTCCTTGCCCTTTTGTGTCACTTGACCCTTCTTCTTGGCCAAGTTGGGACACTTGCTCTTGTAGTGCCCACTTTCCCTACACTCAAAACATATTATATGATTTTTATTTTTAATTGAAACATTTATACCTTCTCGTGTAGGGATGGCACTTGCTCCTCCATTTGATATTTCTTGAATTTTGGAGATGGCCCCATCTTCTTCTTCTTCACTTGACCCGGATGTGGAGGCCTCTTCTTGCTCCGGGTTCATTGATCTACACTCCCCCTCAATCCTAGAGGTGGAGGCTTCATCATCTTGTACATGGAACAAGGAGTATGCTCCCTCCTTGTTCTCTTCATTGCACTCCCTTGAAGATGAAGCTTCTTCTTGGACTTCTTCTTCGGAGGTTGAGCATCTCTCAACCTCGGAGTCCTCCTCTTGGTCTTGCTCCAAAGAGTCACCCTCTCTGGATTCTTCTTGCTCTTGTACAGTGGAGGGGATCTCTTCATGAAGCTTGGCCAATTTACTCCATAATTCCTTTGCATCTTCAAATTCTCCAATTTTACAAAGGATGGTGCTTGGCAATAAATTGACCAAAAGCTTGGTCACTTTATCGTTTGCCTTGCTCCTTTGAACTTGCTCTTGACTCCATTTGCTTTTCTTGAGAGGCTTGCCCTTGGAGTTTGTTGGAGCTTCAAATCTTTCCATGAGAGCAAACCATTGCTCTATCTCCATCATCAAGAAATTTTCGATTTTTGATCTCCAAGAATCGAAGCTTGTGGATGTCTACGGTGGAGCCACCCTTGTGTCAAATCCAAGTCCATCTTGGAATTGCATCTTGAAGTTGAGCTTCTTGAAATCTTTGACTTTTGATGAATTTGCTTCAACTTCTTCACCCTCTAGCTTTGCTTGTTTTGTTTGCCCCTTCCGGCGATGATTCCGGTGAAGAGCGACCTTGCTCTGATACCACTTGTTGGGACCGAAAAGTAGCTAGAGGGGGGGTGAATAGCTCTTCGCGTGCTCGTCGTTGGCATTGCTCATTTCTTTGATGGTATGCAGCGGAAATATAAGAAACAAAAGCATACAACGCTAACAAGGATGGTTTACTTGGTATCCACCTCACAAGAGGTGACTAGTCCAAGGATCCACACCTACTCACGCACCCTCCACTATGAATAACACTCCTTTATGGTAACTACCAAAGGTGGAGAAGCCCTACAACACTCTCAATACAAGAAGAAGAAAGGGAAATACAAGATAAGCAAAAGCTTACAAGATGTACAATAAAAACCCTAACTTCTTCTTCTTGTTTTTGATCCGCCTCTTGACTTGGAAAAGCCATCAAAAATCTTCAAGAACTGGCGATCTGGAGCTTGGAGAGAGCTATGGAGGTGCTGGAGAGTATCTGGAGTGAATCAGTGAAGTTCTGAAGGAGACGCCCGCCTGCAGCTCAAATACGACGCAACGGTCGGATCCCGATCGATTCGAAAACTCCCAATCGATCGGGGAGGCTTTGGATCGATTCACGGATCGATCCAGAGCGCCTCTGTGCTATGGAAAAATGCCTGGATCGATCCAGCGCTTATCGTGCGAAGCAGCAGCGTCCCAATCGATCGGCTGATTGATTGGGACCTCTAGATCGATCCACTGATCGATTTAGAGGCTCTCTGTTCGCTAGGAAAGGCCTGGATCGATCCACTGATCGATCCAGCTCTTGGTTTTTTGCCCAAAACCAAGTCCCAAGCCTCTCAAACCAACATCCGGTCAACCTTGACCTGTTGGTCCATCATGCCTAGCATCTGGTCACTCCCTTGACCTGCCAGAACTTCCCAACACCAGATATCCGATCATCCTTGATCCATCTGGATTTTCCCTTGCCTGGCTTCACTCACCAGGGCTTTCACCTAGCTTCACTCACTAGGGTTTTCCATCTGCCTAGCTTCACTCACTAGGACTTTCACCTGGCTTCACTCACCAGGATTTCCATCTGCCTAGCTTCACTCACTAGGACTTTCACCTGGCTTCACTCACCAGGGTTTCCTTCCAGTCAGGTATACCTACTTGACTCTTCTTCATTCACACTGATTAGTCTCTGATCAGAATCTCCCCATATGAACAACTGCACCTGCATTGTCCATGTGTCTACATGTATTGTCAAACATCGAAACTATGACCAAGACTCAAGCTTGGTCAAACCAGTCAACCTTGACCTAAGGGATATTGCACCAACACATTAATCTCCCTGTGTTTAAGATATCGAATGCCCATTAATTAAATGAGTTACTAACAACTCACTTAATTAATATCTAGCTCCAAGAGTAGTATCACTCAACTTTATTGTCATGCCGAACTATGTCCACCTGCAGGGTTTACATAACAATCCTTATGAGTTCCTCAAGGGGACATTATCAACCTAGATTACTAGGACACAGTTTCCTTCTATAATTAACAACACACCATATAAATAATATTATTTTCTAACTTATCGGGCCTATTGATCCAACTGAATAAATATCACCCATTGATAAATTAAAGAAATAAATACTAAATATATGTGCTTGTTATTATATCAGGATTAAGAGCACACACTTCCATAATAATAGAGGTCATGTTCTTTTATGTAGTCAGTATAAAAGAATAATCTCAAATGGTCCTGCTCAATACACTCATAGTGTACTAGTATAATTTTATAGTCAAGATAAACTAATACTAAATTACACTACAACCATTCCAATGGTTTGTCCCAATTCATCTTGGTTGTGAGCTACTATTTAAAATTTATAAGGAACTGATAACATGATCTTCTGTGTGACACCACATACCATGTTATCTACAATATAAATTAAATGGACAACTACATATAACATAAATGCGGACATTTGACCAATGTGATTCTTATTTCAAAATAAATGTTTATACTAAAAGCTAGGCTTTTAGTATATATCCTAACAATCTCCCACTTATACTAAAAGACTATGCTGTCATATATACTGCCATACATCTGATTCTCATCCTCTCAACATGCCCATCAAAAGCTTTCGTCGGAAGGGCCTTAGTGAAAGGATCTAGGGCATCTGCTGATGCAATCTTGGCGACAATAACTTCTCCTCATTTTACGATGTCTCTGTTGGTTGCTACTCGGAAAACCTAGAGGTTCCACTGTACAAAAATTTGTACAAAGGTCTGAACCTTTTCCTAGCTACCATGTGTTCTTTTAAATTAAATTTTGGATCGCCTGCGGAACTTAACACGTTTGATCCAAAACTTAATCTATTTGTTCTTTTAGGTTTTGACTTGGATCTCCTGCGGAACTTAACACGTTCGACCCAAGTCTCCTTAAGTTATTAATTCCATTAAATATTAATTTCCATAAAAGGTTCCCAGTACTGACGTGGCGAGGCACATGGCCTTCTTGGATATGGGAGCAACCACCACCGACTAGACAAAACCTTTAATAGAAAGCTAATATTTAATTTCCTAAAATAACTTTAGGTTAACCAAAAAGAACAATCAAATCACAAGGAAAAGAAAAAACAAAAGAACACAACTTCAAAAAAACATATTCGAAATACTAGAACGTAAACCTCTTGTATTTGGTATTATTTCCATAAATAACTAGCATGATGCGGAAATAAAATTTACTAGTTATACCTTGTAGAAAAACCTCTTGATCTTCTACCGTATTCCTCTTCTAACCTCGGACGTTGTGTGGGCAACGATCTTCCGAGATGAGAAACCACCAATCACCTTCTTCTCCTCCTAGCTAGGTTCGGCCAACAAAGAGGAAGCTTCACCAAGGAAGAAAAACAAAATACTAACCAAGCTCCAAGAGATGCTAGCTTTCTCTCCTTCTTCTTCTTCTTCTCCGAGTAGTATCCGGCCACCACAAGAGCTCCAATAGAAGGGTAGGATTCGGCCACCACAAGAGGAAGAGAAGGAGAGGTTGGCCGGCCACACCAAGGAACAAAAGAGGGAGAGGAATAATAGATGTTGTGTCTTGTGAAGGCACCCTCACCCCTTCTTTTATATTCCTTGGCCTAGGCAAATTAGGAAATTTAATTACAATAAATTTTCCTTAATTTCCTTGACATGATTTAATTGAGAGAAATAAAATAAAATTTTCCCAATTAATTTCAAGTGGCCGGCCATCATTGGATAACAAAAGAGGACAAGTTTTAATCAACAATTAAAACTTCCTAATTTGTTTCCGGAAATTTTAAAAAATAAAATTTCTCTTTAAAATCTCTTCATGGTTGATAAAAGGAAATTTCTATAATTTTAATTTTATCAACATGTGAATAATTTTTAAAGAAAAAATAAAACATCTCTCCAATCTACAAATAAGGAAAGAGATCTAATCTCTTTCTTTAATCTTTTGTAGATTTTTACAAGAGTGATATTTTAATTTTAATTCTCTTTAAAATATATCTTCCACATAATAATAAAAATTAAAATTAAATTTCTTTTTAAATTTATTTGGCCGGCCCTACTTAGCTTGGGTTCAAGCTAGGGCCGGCCACCCAATCTCATACCTAGGCCGGCCCTAGCTTGATCCCAAGCTAGCTTGGCCGGCCCCTATTGGGTGGGTATAGAAGGTGGGTATAGGTGGGTATAGAACTCTATAAATAAGAGGCTACGATAGGGACCGAGAGGAGGAATTGGTTTTGGTCTCCGATAAAATTAAGCATCCCGTGTTCGCCCAACACACAACTTAATTTTATCAATGATAATTCATTCCACTAGAGAACTATCATTGAACTACCGCACCAATCCCAAATTACATTTTGGGCTCCTTCTTATTATGAGTGTGTTAGTCTCCTGTGTTTAAGATATCGAACGTCCACTAATTAAGTGAGTTATTGACAACTCATTTAATTAATGTCTAAGTCCAAGAGTAGTACCACTCAACCTTATCGTCATGTCAGTCCACCTGCAGGGTTTAACATGACAATCCTTATGAGCTCCTCTTGGGGACATTATCAACCTAGTATCTCTAGGACACAGTTTCCTTCTATAATCAACAACACACACTATAAGTGATATCATTTCCCAATTTATCGGGCTTATTGATTCATCGAACTAAATCTCACCCATTGATAAATTAAAGAAATAAATATCAAATATATGTGCTTGTTATTATATTAGGATTAAGAGCACACACTTCCATAATAACCGAGGTCTTTGTTCCCCTATAAAGTCAGTATAAAAGAAACGACCTCAAATGGTCCTACTCAATACACTCTGAGTGTACTAGTGTAATTATATAGTCAAGATAAACTAATACCTAATTACACTACGACCTTCTAATGGTTTGTTCCTTTCCATTCTGGTCGTGAGTTACTGTTTATAATTTATAAGGTACTGATAACATCATCTTCTGTATGTGACACCACATACTATGTTATCTACAATATAAATTAAATGAACAACTACAAACAAATGTAGATAATTAGACCAAATGTGATTCTTTATTCATAATGAATGTTTACAAAGCTTAGGCTTTCAGTATTGATGTAAGAAAAAATTTCTTGGAGTTTTGCATGCTAAAACGAGCAAGGATAGTATTGATGTATGAAGCTTGGGATAATGACAATATGCTTTTCTTGAGATCCCTTATTACTTTGATTCTAAAAATATGTTAACATTCTCCCAAGTCCTTCATATCAAACTGTTTGGACAACCATACCCTTACGTCTGACAATACTTTGATATTGTTGCCAATGAGCAAAATATCATCTATGTATAATACAAGAAATACCACCATATTTCTGTCACTCTTTTTGTATACACAAGACTCATCCGGACACTGAGTGAATCCATAAGTCTGGATTACTTCATTAAATCGGATGTTCCAAGATCTTGAAACTTGATTCAGTTCATAAATGGACCGTTTGAGCTTATAAACAAGATGCTCTTTGCCTTTTGGAATGAACCCTTCTGGTTGCTTCATATGGATGTTTTCTTCAAGACTTCCGTTAAGGAAAGTTGTCTTGACATCCATTTGCCAAATCTCATAATCCATATGAATAGCAATAAATAAAAGAATCCGGATAGACTTAAGCATGGCTACCAGTGAAAAGGTTTCCTCATAATCGATTCTCTCTTTCTGAGTATACCCTTTTGCAACAAGCCTTGCTTTGAAGGTTTCCACCTTCCTGTCTGTCCATTTTTTTCTTTTGTAGATTCATTTACATTCAATGACTTTTACACCATTTGGTGGCTCTACAAGCTCCCAGACTTAATTAGAATACATAGATTCTATTTTAGAGTTCATTGCACTTTGCCAAGATGCTGCATCTTTATCTTGGAGTGTCTCATCATATGTTCGGGGATCAGGTTCATGTTCACCAGGGATCAAGTCCGAAGACTCTCCCAAAAACATGAATCTATTATGTTGCCAAACAACCCTCCTACTACAACGAGACATTATTTGTGATACATGTTACAGTTTTTGTGGTATCTTATTTTGTACAGTTGGTACTAAATTAGACGTGTCTTCTCTATTTTCTTCAAGAACAATTTTACTCATGGGCAAGTAGTTGATTACATAGTCTTCTTCTAAAAATCGGGCATTGGTGCTAACAATGATCTTCTGATCTTTAGGACTATAAAATAAACCTCCTTTCGTTTCTTTAGGATACAAGCGAACTTCTGTTTGTAATTCCAACTTATCAGTGTCTCCCTTCAGCACATGTGTTGGATTACCCCATATCCGAATATGTTTCTGATCCGGCGGTAAGAATGGGGGACCCACTTCCTGAAGGGTCCCAGCCTGAGGACGGATGGAGGGCTGACTAAGTGGGTAATGGCCGCGTCGAGCAGTTGAGCAGGTCCGAGCGGAGCCAGAGATAACCCAGCCATGGGCTTGGGTTTCCGACGCCAAGGCGGGAGGACTGAATGGCCGAGCGGGTGTCTGCCCGGCTGGGACCGAAGGGCCGAGCGGGTGGTCCGTTCGGCCAGGATAAGGGCGAGGATACAAAGGTTAGCCGAGCGGCCTATTCGTTCGGCTCGGGATATGGGATGTCAGCAAAGGCATGTCTGATGATTATGCCGTACACAAGATTGCACGATGGAGGATCTCCCCGTCACATCATGGAGAGGTTGATACAGTAGTGGTATGGCCTTATGGATGCCCTTCTGACAAACCCATACCTGGGCATGGTCGAAAGTAGATGATTGCTTTGATTGGCGCGCCTAGGCTCCTTCGAGAGGTCTATATAAGGTCTCCATTTCTTCACCGGAGGTACGCGGGTCTGAATCTCTGAAGCTACCTCTTTGTTATTCCTCGCCTGACTTGAGCGTCGGAGGGCCGTCGTTGGGACACCCCTCCCGGCTCGGTTTTGTTGCAGGTTCGCCGGAGCACTCGAGGATCCAGCAGGGAGCGCCACGTCCCCAGCGTCCTTTGACTTCTGATTCGGACAGGATCAATTTGGCGTCGTCTGTGGGAACGCACCTGCATCCGAGCAGAAGCAATGGACGAGGCTGGAAGACTACATACCGTGGCACTCTCACAAGAAGAGTTTGACGCTATAGTCGAGGCGAGGGCAGCCAAGATAGTGGCGCAGCAAAAGGAGAAAGCACAAGCTGAGCGAGCGCAACAGCAAACAACCTCGGCTTCAGCAGGCCGGGCGACGCAGGCAGACCGCCTGGAATATATTTCAACAGGAGGGTTCCCTCGGGCTCTCTTCCGTACTCCCCCAGAAATCGCGCCCGCCCACGGGGAGCAAGGATCTTCATCCAATGAGCCTCCCATTCGGGATCATAGGAAGGGCAAAGCTCCCCGAGCGGACGCACCACCCGAGCAGGTTCACCGACAATTCTCTGAAGCCATACATCGGGATCCATTACCAAAATACTATACACCACCGACGATCGGAGCTTACAATGGAACGACCGACCCTAACGATCATTTGGGGAAGTTCGACAGCGTCGCCACCTTGCATCAGTACTCTGATGGCATACCGGCAACGTATGAAACAGAACTACAACCGGCGCGTGATCCCCAGAGCCTTTCAAGTAGGCGACCTAGTTTGGAAGAAAGTTAAGCCGGTCGGAGATGTCGGCAAGTTGGAAGCTCCCTGGGCAGGACCCTTTGAAGTGGTCGAGAAGCTCTGTTCGGGCGCTTATTACCTCAAGGATGCAGAAGGTCGGATGCTGGACCGGCCCTGGAGTGCAAATCACCTTCAGCCATATAGAGCTGGGTGAGTGGTGCGCTGTTGCTCTATTTTGTGTAAATTCAAAATAGTTGTACTCCTTTTGTCGCAGGAAACAAATTATTCCCAAGGCATTCTGTGTTCATAGCCGAACGGCTGGTTATCCGAAGGCCCCCGAGCCGCTCGGCCGGGAGGTTTATATATGCAAGCTCAGTTAAAGATCGGGAGACGGTCCGGCGTCTATAAACCCTCCTGCCGGGAAACCGGGAGACGGTCCGGCGTCTATAAACCCTCCGGCCGGGAAACCGGGAGACGGACCGGCGTCTATAAACCCTCCGGCCAGGAAACCGGGAGACGGTCCGGCGTTTATAAACCCTCCGGCCGGGAAACCGGGAGACGGTCCGGCGTCTATAAACCCTCCGGCCGGGAAACCGGGAGACGGTCCGGCGTCTATAAACCCTCCGGCCGGGAAACCGGGAGACGGACCGGCGTCTATAAACCCTCCGGCCGGGAAACCGGGAGACGGACCGGCGTCTATAAACCCTCCGGCCGGGAAACCGGGAGACGGTCCGGCGTCTATAAACCCTCCGGCCGGGAAACCGGGAGACGGTCCGGCGTCTATAAACCCTCCGGCCGGGAAACCGGGAGACGGACCGGCGTCTATAAACCCTCTGGCCGGGAAATCGGGAGACGGTCCGGCGTCTATAAACCCTCCGGCCGGGAAACCGGGAGACGGTCCGGCGTCTATAAACCCTCCGGCTGGGAAACCGGGAGACGGACCGGCGTCTATAAACCCTCCGGCCGGGAAACCGGGAGACGGTCCGACGTCTATAAACCCTCCGGCCGGGAAACCGGGAGACGATCCGGCGTCTATAAACCCTCCGGCCAGGAAATCGAGAGACGAGCCGGCGTCTATAAACGTCCGAGCAGAAGACCGACGAGCTCCGTCGTTAAAGATCGAGAGCCGCGCCGACCGGCTATAAATATCCGCGCCGACGAGCTCCGTCGTTAAAGATCTAGAGCCGCGCCGACCGGCTATAAATATCCGCGCCGACGAGCTCCGTCGTTAAAGATCGAGAGCCGTGCCGACCGGCTATAAATATCCGCGCCGACGAGCTCCGTCGTTAAAGATCTAGAGCCGCGCCGACCGGCTATAAATATCCGCGCCGTCGAGCTCCGACGTTAAAGATCGAGAGACGAGCCGGCGTCTATAAACGTCCGAGCGAAAGACCGACGAGCTCCGTCGTTAAAGATCGAGAGACGAGCCGGCGTCTATAAACGTCCGAGCGAAAGACCGACGAGCTCCGTCGTTAAAGATCGAGAGCCGCGCCGACCGGCTATAAATATCCGCGCCGACGAGCTCCGTCGTTAAAGATCTAGAGCCGCGCCGACCGGCTATAAATATCCGCGCCGTCGAGCTCCGACGTTAAAGATCGAGAGACGAGCCGGCGTCTATAAACGTCCGAGCGGAAGACCGACGAGCTCCGTCGTTAAAGATCGAGAGCCGCGCCGACCGGCTATAAATATCCGCGCCGTTGAGCTCCGACGTTAAAGATCGAGAGACGAGCCGGCGTCTATAAACGTCCGAGCGGAAGACCGACGAGCTCCGTCGTTAAATATCGAGAGCCGTGCCGACCGGCTATAAATATCCGCGCCGACGAGCTCCGTCGTTAAAAATCGAGAGCCGCGCCGACCGGCTATAAATATCCGCGCCGACGAGCTCCGTCGTTAAAGATCTAGAGCCGCGCCGACCGGCTATAAATATCCGCGCCGACGAGCTCCGTCGTTAAAGATCTAGAGCCGCGCCGACCGGCTATAAATATCCGCGCCGTCGAGCTCCGACGTTAAAGATCGAGAGACGAGCCGGCGTCTATAAACGTCCGAGCGGAAGACCGACGAGCTCCGTCGTTAAAGATCGAGAGCCGCGCCGACCGGCTATAAATATCCGCGCCGACGAGCTCCGTCGTTAAAGATCGAGAGCCGCGCCGACCGGCTATAAATATCCGCGCCGACAAGCTCCGTCGTTAAAAATCGAGAGACGAGCCGGCGTCTATAAATCCCCGAGCGGAAGACCGACGAGCTCCGTCGTTAAAGATCGAGAGCCGCACCGACCGGCTATAAATATCCGCGCCGACGAGCTCCGTCGTTAAAGATCGAGAGCCGCGCCGACCGGCTATAAATATCCGCGCCGACGAGCTCCGTCGTTAAAGATCGAGAGCCGCGCCGACCGGCTATAAATATCCGCGCCGACGAGCTCCGTCGTTAAAGATCTAGAGCCGCGCCGACCGGCTATAAATATCCGCGCCGACGAGCTTCGTCGTTAAAGATCTAGAGCCGCGCCGACCGGCTATAAATATCCGCGCCATTGAGCTCCGACGTTAAAGATCGAGAGACGAGCCGGCGTCTATAAACGTCTGAGCGGAAGACCGACGAGCTCCGTCGTTAAAGATCGAGAGCCGCGCCGACCGGCTATAAATATCCGCGCCAACGAGCTCCGTCGTTAAAGATCGAGAGCCGCGCCGACCGGCTATAAATATCTGCGCCGACGAGCTCCGTCGTTAGAGGTCGAGAGTCGAACCCGCGACTGTGAACTTACTGGACGGAACTAAGGACGCCAAATAACGAGTGTTCGCAGGTACTAAATTGATTAAGGCCGATCGGCCATCAGTTTGCCAATACTTCGCATTCACTGAATGCAAACAGTATAGCCAAGCGCTAAACGATTTCGAGGAAAACGAGTCAATTGATTAACCTGATCGGTCGTCTAGTGGGAAACACGTGGAGCTTAACTGATTCTACGAATAAGCACCAAACAAACTAAAAAGGGGCAATGAAGGGCAAACAAAAATACAAGCAAAGGAACACAATTATGCCGAACGGCACGTACAAAAATTTTACATCCGCAGAGCGGATGAAATACAGAAAGTACTTGGAAGAACTCGCCTCACTCCGGGTCCTCAAAATTAAAAAAGGCGTCCGGGATATCGTCAATCATAGCCGCCAGATCTGAAGAGGGAATGCTCAGGTTAGCAGGAAGGTGCCCCCCCTTCTTCAAGTACGCCATGGTGACCTTGACCGCCTCGGCGAAAGTTGAGGAGACGTTGCCACCGAATTTTACGCCGAACCGCTCCGAGTGGAGGTATTCTTGGCGCGCTGCTGCTAGGCGACTCGGCTCTCCCTCCTTATATTTTCTGAGCGCCGCCCGGGAGGCAATAAGTGAATCTTGTAGAACTTTCTGGTCGACCTCCGCTTTAGTGCGTTCAGCTGAGCGCCCATCCCGTTCGGCAGTTAGTTGGGCTTCCAGCTCCTTAGATTGCTGATCTAGGGCTCGGACTTCAACTTTCATCTTGTCCATATCAGCAATTGCCCGCTTCTTCCGGCTACTGGCGCGCTTCACGTCTGCGTCGCGCTTCTTCACCAAACTTTCAAGTCGAGCCACCTCTGTAGCCAGGTCGGCGGCCTTCTTTTGTTCGGCCTCGCGGGCTTGTTTCTCCCGCTCGGCCGATGGACCCCCCGAGACTTGGAGTTTTTCCATGAGATCCTCCAGCTCGGTCAGCCGATGGCTAGTGGCGATTTGCTCAACCCAATGCTGTAAGGGAAATAATAAAATCAGGAATCGAACAGTAGCATGGCACAGGAAGAAAAATGAACCTACCTGAGTGGCCTGCTGCATGTGGTTATCGCCGAGCTGCTTGGGCGTCATGAGGGCCACCCGAATCTGGGCGTCCTCGAAAAGTTTGGCGAGCGGACCCGTCAAGGTTATTTCGTGAACGGGGCTCGATGGCCGATCGGCAGACAATAAATATTCCTCCGATGGGAATCGAAGGGTAGTCTTGATGGTCGGGTGGCCGGCCGGCACTTCTTCAGCCGCAGTCGCCTGGCCCGAGGACTCCCCTATGGTTGAAGTTTCGCCCAACCGTCGTAAGCGACGACGAGTCCGTGGAGGAGAGCCAGAGGGTTGTGCGGTGGGCGAGGCCACGGGGGTCCTGATCTGCGACGGCGTGCGATCTGGAGAAGCGATCTCGATCGACGCCTGTGGTTCGCCCTCTTGGGTCGGCGGAAGGCTGGAGCCTCTTCGACGTTTCCGCCGAACTTCCAGTGGTGAATCCCCGGCCTGGGGGACTCCCAGCTCGGCTGGAGCAGAGGAAACAGGATCCGCCTCAACCTCCGTTGAAGCGGACGGGGCAACCTCTGTTTCAGGGGCGGACTGCGCCCCCCCCCCCCCTCTCCTGCATCTGCCGGGCGGCTGGGGATGAGACCTCGCTCGGCAAGTTCTTTTTTGGTAGCCGTCTCAATTTCCACAGCCTTCAATTTCAGATGATCGGTAGCCTTGGAGCGCCACATGACTTCAGCTGCAGTGGAAAAAATTAAAATCAGTTAGATAAAAAAGGCGAAGGGAGTAAAGAGTCCTTACCCATGCGGTAGGGGAGATTGGCCCGAACGGGAGATAATCCAAAAATGTACAACACCCCCTTGAGAAGCAACTGGTCGATTTTGTACCGCTGACCGGACAACCAGTTTGCATCATGAAGATAGGCTGGATTGCTTCTGAATTTGCCGAGCTCCGGCTGGGTCGGCACAGCGGTCTGCCATTTGGTTCTGAATGCTGGCCGCTCGAGAAGTCGTATATAGAAGAAGAACTCCTTCCAGTGCTTGTTGGAGGTCGGCATATTCTCAAAAAATTTGAAGCCTATTCTACTTTGGAAAATAAAAGTACCCAACTCGGATTGTTTGGGGTAGAAGAAGTAGTGGAATATTTGGGGGTCGAGTGGGATACTGTGCAGCCTAAAGAGGACGACCACCCCGCTCAGCAGCCTAAAGGAATTCGGCACAAGTTGGCCGAGTGGGATGCGAAAATAATTACAAACTTCCAAAACAAAAGGATGGGTAGGAATTCTAAGGCCGCGCTAGAATTGGTCCAGAAAAAAATAAATGGTACCGATCGGCGGGTTATGGGGCCGGTCGGGTCGGCTACAACTATTTCATGGTCGTCCGGGATCCCGTACGTCCGAACAAGACGCCGAGCGCCCTCTTCATCAAACCGACTCTCCATGGTCATCAGCGGGTACGGAAGTGCTCGCCATGACTAATGTACCAAGAAAAAGAAAGAAGGAAGCCGAAAGAAACTCGGAAACGGAGGACAGATAAGAGTTCGCAAGCAAGGGAACGAAAGGAGTTCCACGCGAAAGGGAAAGGCCGAACGAAAGGAAGGGAGAAGCTTACTGAGGGAAGATGAACGGAGAGGATCACCAGAAAGCCGAAAACCGCCAAGAGGCAAGAACTAGGACAGCCGGAATGATGCAGCCGCGGGCACCTTCGACGGAGGACGCGCAATGAAACAGAGAATGCAGCGTAAAGGCGAAGACGAAGGCTTTATGCGAACGAGGCTGGTCGGCCTCGTCCGTCGGATGCAGGTCACGAGAGACGAGGTCATCATCTAACCGTCCATTTCAAAATAATCGGCGTCCCATCGTACGGATCATCACCGCCACGCGAGAAGAGCCACGTAGTGCTCTGTCACCAGGCGCAATTAATGCGCCCATACCGCGCATGCTTCGACTTAATGAAAAGGATTTGCGTGATTTTCGAGAAGATTTAGACAAGCAAACATCCACGTTGAGCGCCAAGACATCCAAAACGAAGAGCCGAGCGGCTGAATTTGGCATAAGGGCCGAACGGCTCAAGGGTAAGGCGACGACCGCCCGCTCGGACACATAGTCCAGTCAGTCGGACTCACTGCCTCCTTCGACTAGACTTGAAGGGAAGGCAAGTGATCCGGCGGTAAGAATGGGGGACCCACTTCCTGAAGGGTCCCAGCCTGAGGACGGATGGAGGGCTGACTAAGCGGGTAATGGCCGCGTCGAGCAGTTGAGCAGGTCCGAGCGGAGCCAGAGATAACCCAGCCATGGGCTTGGGTTTCCGACGCCAAGGCGGGAGGACTGAATGGCCGAGCGGGTGTCTGCCCGGCTGGGACCGAAGGGCCGAGCGGGTGGTCCGTTCGGCCAGGATAAGGGCGAGGATACAAAGGTTAGTCGAGCGGCCTATTCGTTCGGCTCGGGATATGGGATGTCAGCAAAGGCATGTATGATGATTATGTCGTACACAAGATTGCACGATGGAGGATCTCCCCGTCACATCATGGAGAGGTTGATATAGTAGCGGTATGGCCTTATGGATGTCCTTCTGACAAACTCATACCTGGGCATGGTCGAAAGCAGGTGATTGCTTTGATTGGCGCGCCCAGGCTCCTTCGAGAGGTCTATATAAGGTCTTCATTTCTTCACCGAAGGTACGCGGGTCTGAATCTCTGAAGCCACCTCTTTGTTATTCCTCGCCTGACTTGAGCGTCGGAGGGCCGTCGTCGGGACACCCCTCCCGGCTCGGTTTTGTTGCAGGTTCGCCGGAGCACTCGAGGATCCAGCAGGGAGCGCCACGTCCCCAGCGTCCTTTGACTTCTGATTCGGGCAGGATCAGTTTCAAACTAGACTTATGCCCATTCCACAATTCTATGGGAGTAGAGGGTACTGACTTAGAAGGTACCATGTACAGAATATATACTGCTGTTTCCAAAGCATATCCCCAAAACGAATTTGGTAATTCTGAATAACTTATCATTGATCTAACCATTTCCATAAGAGTCATATTTCTTCGTTCTACCACACCATTCTGTTAGGGTGTACCAGGTGCAGACAGTTGGGATTGAATCTTGGCTTCTGATAAGTAACTCCTAAACTCTCCTAAGTGATATTCACCACCACCATAAGACCGTAGTGACTTGATACTTTTACCATGACGTTTCTCCACATCAGCCTTGTACTCTTTGAACTTTTCAAAGCACTCAGACTTGCGGCGCATCAAATAAATATACCCGTATCTCAAATAGTCATCTATAAAAGAGACAAAATATTCAAAATCACCTCTTGCCTGGATAGTCATAGGTCCACACAAATCAGAATGAACCAATTCCAACACATCTTTAGCTCTATACCCCTTAGCCTTAAAAGGTCTCTTGGTCATTTTTCCTTCCAAGCAAGGCTCGCAGGTTGGAAAGTTTTCCACCACCAATGAACCTAAAAGTTCATCGACTATTAGAAAGGCTTCCAACCTTTGAATTCTACATAGATGTCAAAGATATGTTTGATTCATTTCTGAAGGTTGTTTTCTCTTATTAGAATTAGAAGATGTGTTATTAATTTCCTTTTGTT
Source organism: Zingiber officinale (assembly GCF_018446385.1). NCBI lineage: Eukaryota > Viridiplantae > Streptophyta > Magnoliopsida > Zingiberales > Zingiberaceae > Zingiber > Zingiber officinale. Next base: position 90,498,467 of record NC_055992.1, on the reverse strand, counting down.
GCATCGTGGGAGTTTTTTGGATTTAGAGTATAAAAATTGTCACCCAACGTACCAAAACAAATAACTTCTCTATTTTTCTTGATAACAACTTTGTCATCAAAAGAGACAGAATATCCATCTTTATATAGTTTAGAAACTGAAATCAAGTTCTTTCTAAAACTTGATACGTAAAGACAATTTCTTAAAATCAATGTTTTATTCCTATCAAATGATAAACATCTCCCACTGCAACAGCTGTTACTTTTGCAGCAGTGCTCATGTAGACAGTGATTTCGCCTTCATAGAGTTGTCGGGTTTCCTGGAACCCCTACAATAAATTACAGACATGATCAGTGACTCCCGTATCTATACACCAGGTACCGGTAGATAACACCACTAAACATGTTTCAACAACTAATAAATAGAGTACACATTTATTGTTCTCAATTTTGCGAGGACAGTATACTTTTATTTCCAATCAATATAATTGGGACTTTGTAAGTGTATTCTCTAATATAACAGCTAGGGAATTGAAAAATATTTGAAATCCTAAGAATCACAAAATATTTGGTCAAGACCTTAAAATAATATTGATTCCTCAATATCATTTACCAACACCTCAAAACACCGTGAATTTTATATTCCACGTTAGTGTGGACGTATACAAATTCAAACATTTGTAAGAGGAGATTTTACCCATTAATTTTATTATCTTATCAATATAACTTTGTGACAAATAAAATTAATAGTTGGTCTATCTTCGATCAAATGTTTGGTCAAAACCTTAGTATTTAAAATAATATTGATTCCTCAAACAATATCATTTAAATTCACCAACACCTTAAACACCGTGAATTTTGTATACCACGATAGTGTGGATGTATACAAATTCAAACATTTGTAAGAGGAGGGATTTACCCATTAATTATCTTGTCAGCCTAACTTTATAACAAATAAAATTACCTCAAACACCGTGAATTTTGTATGTCACGATAGTGTGGACGTATACAAATTCGAACATTTATAAAATGGGGTATTACCTATTAATTTTATTATCTTGTCAACCTAGATTTATGATAAATTAATAGTTGGTTTTTCTTCAGTCACACAAATAATAGCAGTGACTCCGATGGGGAGGATATTATTAAATGCGTCTAAGTGTATACCATTACTTAATACTTAGTCCATTAAATAGGATTGTGCCCCTTCAGATGGAGAAGATCAAACACTTCTAAATAATTTCATATAATCATCCATTAAGGAAGTTTGATCTAATGTTTCGCAAAAAAACTCATCTGATGTGGAGGAAGGCACTCAGAGCCAACGCGTAAGTTTGAATGCATCACTTACAAACCAGTAATAGATACCGTGGAATTTAATTAATTCCTCTCCCACTTAGTTATTTAGAAATGAGGAATTTTAACATGCACACAAGCACACAAACACATCACACACATCACAGCATAAAAGGCAATAAATATGAAAACTAATTTTCTAACTATTATGACCTCATCCATAGCTGTCCTCCGTATGCTGCCAACCCTAGCCGCCGCCAAAGGGTTTATGTCGTCGTGTCCATCATGCTTCCTTTTTCCGTTACACCTTCGGTGCTCAAATAGTACCACACCCGCAAGGATACGATCCGCGACAAAAATAAAATTTTACATTTACCGATCATATATTCTACGAAGGTATGTACATGTAATCTAGATCGAACAAAAATGTAAAATCCTAAAACTAATACAGCTCCTGCTGTATTTAATAAATACAATCATGCACACACATAAAATGTCCTCGACATGTCTGAGGGTCCAATCACACACAAAACACAATAGGGCCATAATAGTTGGATCTAGGATGTCTGCAACCACAGAGTTAGTCTATTTACACATTCTACTATTATCCTGCCTAAATTATGTATGACTTGTGCATAATTAATCTGAAAACTAAATACACAGAGGCAGAAAACCTAGCTCTGATACCAGTTGTTGGTTGCTATACCTGGATTTCATTCTGTTCCTCTGTACAAAAATTTTGTACCAGCACAGAACTTTTCCTAGCTACCCATGTGCTCTACTGAAGTCAAACTTGGATTGCAAACAATGCTTAACATTATTAATCCAAGTTGTCCTTCAGAAGTTAAACTTGGATTGGAAACGAAACTTAACATTCTTACTCCAAGTTTAACCGATGTGTTTTTCATAAGTTAAACTATATTACAAAAGTTGATTAAATATCTATTTCAAAGATCGGCTTCCAGGTTAAACATGGCGAGACACTAGGCCTTCTTGGGTATGGGATCACCCACCACTTCCTAGACAAAGCCTTTCAAAGAAATCGGATATTTAAACTTCTTACAGTAAACTAGGTTTAACTACAGAGACCTCAATAGAAGCATAATATCGAAACATGAAATCGAAACACAAAATCGATAACAAAAATGATAGCCTAAAATCGATAGCCTCTTGTATTTGGTTTTCAAGATCTATACAAAGAAGATGAACTAGTTATGATGCAGAAACAAATAACTAGTTATACCTTTCTTAGTAGCTTATAGACCTCTTGATCTTCTGTTGTATTTCTCTCCTCCTCTTAGACGTCGTGTGGGCGACGATCTACCAAGATAACTCCACCCGAACCACTTCTTTTCCTCCAAGAAACTCGAGCCGCCAAGGGATGCCAAAATAGGAAACTCCTTCTTCTATTCTTCTTCTCCTCTAAGCAATCGAATACAAGCCCTATTCCTCTCTTTGTTCTGCCGGCCTTAGCAAGGTAAGGATGAGATTGCCTTCGGCCAAAGTGAGGAAGAGAGATCCCTTGTATGCCCCCGGACCTAGATGAAGAAGAACCTCTCTTGTGCCGCCGACCCTTGATGGATGAGGGGATGAAAGGGCCGGTCCTAAGGGAGGATAAGAAGAAAGTTGGTCGGCCACCAAGGGACTAGGAAGAGAGGGAACTTAGGTTGTTAATCTCATGAAGCACCCTCTCCTTCTCTTTTATAATCCTTGGTCATGGTAAAAAAGAAAAGTTTTAAACATAATTAAAACTTTCTTATTTGTGGCCTACCATTAAAAAGAAATTTTAACAACAATTAAAATCTATCTTTTCTAAATTTTCTATTGTACATGGCAATAAAAAAAAAGTTTTAAAATTACTTTCTCTCTTTTAAAACATGTAGACAACTACAAAAAGGAAAGATTAATTAAAATTTCTCTTTTTAAATCATGGTTACAAAAAAGGAAAGTTTTATCAAAAATTAAAATCTCTCTTTTAAACATTATAGATAACTACAAATAAGGAAAGATTTTAACAAAATTAATCTCTCTTTAATCTTTTGTAGATACCTATAAAAGAAAAGATTTTAAAATTTTAAAATTTTCTTTCTAAACCATGAGGATAGCTATAAAAGGAAATTTTAAAATTAAAATTTTTCTTTTAAATGTCTTCATGAATGGTTATAAAAGGAAAGATTTTAACAAAATAAAATTTCCTTTTATTCTTAGTGGTGTGGTCGACCCCATGCTTGGACACCAAGCATGGTTTGGCCGGCCACCTCTTGGGCTCCAAGTTGATGCTTGGCCGACCCCCTTACTCAAAGCAAGGATGTGTCCGACCCATTACTTGGGTAAGAAGTGGATTTGGTGGATACTAGTCTTAATAGAGACTACATCAAGGACCGAGAGGAGAAATTGGTTTTAGTCTCTCGATGAGCTTGAGCTTTCTATGTTCGCCCCGAACACCCAACTCAAGTTCATCAATAATAACTCATACCACTAAAGGTTATTATTGAATTACCGCACCAATCCTAAATTATATTATGGGCTCCTTCTTATTATGAGTGCATTAATCTCCCTGTGTTTAATATATCAAATGTCAATTAATTAAATGAGTTACTGACAACTCACTTAATTAATATCTAGCTCCAAGAGTAGTATCACTCAATTTTATTGTCATGTCAGACTAGGTCCACCTGCAGGGTTTATATGGCAATCCTTATAAGCTCCTCAAGGGGACATCATCAACCTAGATTACTAGGACACAGTTTCCTTCTATAATTAACAACACATCATATAAATAATATTATTCTCAACTTATCGGACCTATTGATTCAACTGAATAAATCTCACTCATTGATAAATTAAAGAAATAAATATTAAGTATATGTGTTTGTTATTATATCGAGATTAAAAGCACACTTTCATAATAATAGAGGTCATGTTATTTTATGTATTCAGTATAAGTATCTAGGTCTAGCACATAATATTAATTAACACTTGGATACAATCACTTTTAAGAAAATATGGGGGAAGCTGCTTATTTAGCACAGCTTTAAAGTCTAATTACAGTTCATAATAAGGTAACGTTGCTTGTTCCAAGCTCACGGCCATAAAATTTAGATCTCACATCGTGAAATCTTTATAGTCTAGTGTGACATTTTTTAAATAAAAGAAAGTAGTGGAATTTTAGGTCGTGGAGTAGGCAAATTATGTTTTACATTCGAAGATCCCATTTTTGCAGGTTAAAAAACTTAATCATCCCGACCACCGGCGCAAGTTTTGCCAGTTGCCACCGTGGCTTGTTGGTCTTAAATTTAAATGAAAAATCCGCTGGCCGTCAATTTCACTGGAACACCGACCGACAAATTGACATCTGATGGGACACGTCTCCGTCAACAATTCCGATCGCAAGGAACCCAACAGTTGGCGTTCACTTGCAGCATATCGTATGTAACAAACCGCCTTTCTACACAATCCCCGAATCCGTCTATACGTGCCGCGGCCCGACCCCACAAACCGCGGCCCACCCCGTTCCATTCCGTTCCCTCGCGCAACACCTTATCGCGAATCATGTTCCCACGGACGGGATCAACCGGTTATGACATGGTATTCTTGCAACATGGGTCGAGAGGTCGAAGGTCTGCGGTAGCAATTGCGATAATATCAATATCTGTCCGTGCTAAACACCTTCGACCGCCATGTCATCGCCGGGCCCGTATTCACCGTGATTTACTCCCTCTCATACTCGTGGGGCAGAGGTGAGGGGGCCGCTGGGCGGCGGGACCCGCCTTTGCAACATGTTCTCTTCCCTCGGCCCTTCCCCTACGTCTCGCTACACGACGACCTCCACAGTCGCGCCGTGGCCAAGCCACCATTAACGTTGCTTATCTCTGTGGGCGGCCTGTCTTCCAGTTTTCACATTAACTTTGTGCATCGAATTTCGCCGTGGCCAACCACCATTAACGTTGCTTATCTTTGTGGGCGGCCTATCTTCAGTGTTCACTTTAACTTTGTGGAATTTCTCCTCGCTGCTATTGTTCTCCTCGCTCATCTTGTATGATGGGATAAATTTTAAATTGTTAATTTTTAAAAATTCTTGATCATTACGTCAAAATTTATATATTATATATCTATTATCTGTGTTACACCCTGGAACACAATTAGGTTCTACGGAAATAAACATCATGTTTACAAAAGAAGTTGCTGGGATTACTTAAAACAAATCACTCATCGTATGTAGCCAACCAATCAGATTCAAGCACCTCTTTTATACACAATTACTTTAAGTTTTTATATACATCTGTCTTGTAAACTAAGTCCAAATTTCAAACTCATAGATAACATTTTTTTAAAAACCTTTGTAGACATTATAAAAAGACATTCATAAATAACACTTTTCAAAAACAATAGACAATAATTATTAATCCTGTCCGAACGCTGAGCCGACGGACGCTGGAGACGTGGCACGTTCTGTTGTCTCCGACTGGTGGTGTAGATCTCCGGCGAACCTGCAAAGAAGCCTAGCCGGGAGGGGTTTCCCGTCGACGACCCTCCGACGCTCAAGTCAGGCAACGAGAGAAGCAGCATAATTGTGGCTACAGTAGAGATTTGCGCATACCTTCGTCGACGTCTGGGGGTCCTTATATAGGACCTCGGGGAGGCGCGGACACGCTTCTCTATGCGTGCACGCTTCCCTAAACATACCTTAGCAAGCCTCTGTTAGAAAAGTACCTCTGGCACCATTCCGCAATCGTCCGAGCATATCCCGGATGTGATGGTGGAAGCTTCCGCCGTATGATCCTGTGTACGGCTCGGCCGCCAACTCTGCTGCTTGTCGGCGGCAGACGTCTCGAGGATGATGTTATCCCCTGTCTCCTTTGTCCTCTTGCGTTCCCTGTCTGTTCCAGGGCTGAGCGGGTCGGCCGCTCGGCAGACATATAACTTCTGCATCGGTCGTATGCTCGGATGAGACTGCTCCCGCCTGTGTTGCCTTGTGCACCGGCCGAACGGACAGCCTGCTCGGCCCTTGAAACCTTTTTACCTTGAGCATCGAAAACCCGACCCCTAGTCGGGTTGTCTTTCATTCGGCTCGGGGGGATTCACAGCCGGTCGGCTCGATTCATTCGGTCGGTCTGCCTGCTTCGCCCGGTCGGGCGGGTCTTAGGGTCGAATCTCTTGACCTTTGACCTCCACGTGTCGTTGACCTTCCGCCAACGAGGGTTCTCCGCCTTACCACCGGATCACATGCCTCCCCCTCAAGTCTAGTCGAAGGAGGCGTTAAGTCCGACTGACTGGACAGCCGGTCGGCTTGAGTGATACCGCCCTGCCACTCGGGAATGTTCCTCCAAACGGCCGCTCGGCCTATTCCGAGCGCTGGCTTTGCTGCCGTGTCGACAGTCCTCGCTGACGCCCTTCGGATCTCCTCGGGATTCTTGCAAATCTTCTCTATTAAGACTGAGCACGCGCGCTGTGCGCCGTAATGGTGCTCATTAAATGCGCCCCTATGACCCGGTGCCATGTGGCGCTCTGCTGGCGTCATCGTATGGCTCGGCGATGTGTCCGATGGGACATCGGCGGTTTGAAATGAACGACCCGATGGGGGCCTCGGTTCCTGTGACTTTCATCGGACGGTCGAGGCCGATCGGGCCCAACCTTATAAAGCCGTCACCTTCTTCCTCCGTCACACTTCTGCCTTCGCGTGTCCCGCCACCTTTCTTCAGTGCTTCAGCGTTCCAGTGACTCCGCTTCACCGTTTTCCGACGATTCCCCGCCGTCTTCCTTCGATCCCCAGCCTCTTCGTAAGGTTCCTCCTCCTTTCCTCTCTGTTTTCCCCGTCTTTTTTTGTCGAGTTCTCGTCTTCTGGTCGCTGTCCCTTTCACATCGTCTCCTTTCCATGTGTCATTTTCTATTCTCTTGGCTTTTGTTTTCTTGCCCGATCGGATAATGGTCAGTTCATCCCGACCCGTAGATCCCACTTTAGGACCCTGGTATACTACCATGGAGTCTCGCTTCGATCGGCGTGACGCCGAGGCTTTGCTTGACGGTTTTGACATTCCGTCTGACTTTGAACTTATTCTACCCTCACCAATCGCTCGGCCTCACAAATCGCCGAGAGGAGCCATTTGCTTTTTCCGCGATCAATTCACAGTCGGTCTGCGATTTCCTCTTCATCCCTTCTTCGCCGACGTTTGTAACTTCTTTGGTCTTCCGCTCGCCCAATTAGCTCCCAATACTTTTCGACTTTTGTGTGGAGTGGTGGTACTGTTCAAGATACACCGCATCCCTCTTCGACCGGAAATTTTTTACTATTTTTATTATCCCAAGCAGTCCGAGCTGGGCACCTATCTATTTCAGGCTCGGCCCGGTCTAGTCTTTTTTGATAAACTCCCCTCCTCCAATAAACACTGGAAGGAGTACTACTTTTATCTTCGTCTCCCCGAGCGGGCTCCCTTCCGAACCCAATGGCAGGTCGGACCGCCTACTTCTCCCGAGCTAAAAAGATTTAAGACCCGACCAGATTACCTCGAGGCCGCGAACATGCTTGTCGGTCTGAAGCTCGATATCAACAAACTTCTGCCTGAAGGCGTGCTGTATATCTTCGGTCTGAGTCCGAGCCGCACTCCACTTCCGAGCAGCTTTGGTAAGAATTTCACTTGCACCTGTACTTTGAGTGCTAACTGATTTTCTTCTTTTTCCTTTGCAGCAAATATCGTCATGGAGTCCGTGATGCTCGGGATTTTGAAGAGGAAAACCGAGGCGCTCGAGGCGGCAGCCGCCAAAGAGATGGAGCAACTGGGCATCACTCCGGTCGGCTCTCACGAAGGTGAGAGTGAGACACACGCGGAGGAGTCGGCCGCTCAGGCCTCCCCCGTGGAGGTGACGGGAGGCGCTACATCGGACAGGGAACTGGCCGCCCCAGAGTAAGGCTCCGATCGAGAAGACAAGCGCCCGCTCAGAAAAAAAAGGCGCCGGGCGGAGACATTGTTGCGATCAGCTACTTCTGCTGTTCGTGTATCCGAGCGGGCGGGATCCGGTTCTCGTGGGAAAACTCCAATGGTGGAGGCATTATCCTCCGATCGGACTCCGTCTCAGTTAAATCTGCCCGCCAACCCTATTGAAGATGTGTCGGTCAGCGCTCTTCCACCTGCCCCCCGCCGGGTCTAGCGCTCGGCTATTTTGTCCAAGTTCTCCGCCCCGACCTCTGCTCCCTCTGCCTCGGCTCGCACGACTCCCGGCCGGAGCCGCACCATCAGGGCTACTCTGCACCTTCCCACCGAGGAGCTTTTGCCTGAGTCTGATCGGCCGACCGCGCCCGAGCATATGATCACCATGAAGGGGCCCCTCGCCGAGATGTGGGTCGATGCTCGGGCTCGTGTTGCGTTGATTCCGCTCGCCAACCTAGCCAACAGCCAAATGCAGCAGGCCACTGGGGTGAGTGTATTTTCTTCCAAAGTCCTTTACGCCATCTTTCCGGTCGGTTATTAATAATCTTGTTTATGTCAGAGATGGGTGGAGGAGATCGCGGTCGTCAATCGGCTGGCCATGGTGGACGAAGAGCTGAAGAAGCTGAAGAGTTCGGGCGGTCCGTCCTCCCAAGGCCCCTCCTATGCCGAGCTACAGAAAGAGCTCAAGAAGACCAAGGATTTGTTGGAGGCGGAGCGAAAGAAGACGGCCGACCAGGCCTATACTCTGGCTGAACTCGAAAGACAAGTCAAGACACTTGACCGGAAAATAAGCCTAGCCACTGATCGGAAGAAGACGGCCATCGCCGATCTGGAGAAAAAAAACGTCGAGGCGCGGGGCCTGGAACAACGAGTCAAAGAGTTGATGGAGCAGCTGGACGGCGAGAAGGCGAGCCGCTCGGGGGAGGCGCTCAAACATAAGGACGAACTGAAGACCTTGCAGGAGTCTCTTGAAGCTTCCCAAGCCGCCTTCAAGGAATATCAAGAGGCCGAGCCAGGCCGGGTCGCCGCCCTGAAGCAGCAGCACATCCGCTCGAACGAATTTTCTAAGAAGGTCTGCGAGCGGATATATACTGCCTTTGAGCTGGCTATTTCTGCCACGACGGACTATCTGAAGTCCAAGGGTCAGCTTCCCGACTCCACAACCATCCCGGCCGAAGACTACGTGGCGCTTCTTTCCTCCATCCCGAAGACCGTTTATGATTTTCTTGAGTAATGTTTTTTGTAATCCTTCCGACCGGCTCTTAATGACCTGACTTTTAATGAAGATATGTTGTCCTTTCGTTAGCTTATTCTTTTTTCCTTTTCCGTTAAATTGCTCATACCTATGTCTTCCGATCGGATCACGAACTACCGCCGTTCGCGTCCCCTACCTTTCCTTCTAGTTAATCGTCTCTCGCCCTGCTCTCCAAAGGAATCCCTCGTGAAGTATTTTTGATAATCGGGCCACTCGTCCGAACACACCCACTTCTTTAAATGGAATTCCCATTAAATGTTAGCGAAGTACCTTTGGTAACTTGGCCGATCGGCCACTCGACTCACAGGTCGACCTTTTTATTATCTTCTTCCGGCCGGGAGGTTTATAGTCGCCGGTTCGACTCTAAGATTTAACGTCGCTGCTCGACGGTCTTCAGGCCGGGGGGTTTATAGTCGCCGGTTCGACTCTATGGTTTAACGTCGGAGCTCGACGGTCTTCTAACCGAGGGGTTTATAGTCGCCGGTCCGACTCTAAAATTTAACGTCGCTGCTCGACGGTGTTCAGGCCGGAGGGTTTATAGTCGCCGGTTCGACTCTAGGGTTTAACGTCAGAGCTCGACGGTCTTCCGGTCGGGGGGTTTATAGTCGCCGGTTCGACTCTAGGGTTTAACGTCGGAGCTCGACGGTCTTCCAACCGGAGGGTTTATAGTCGCCGGTTCGACTCTAAGGTTTAACGTCGGAGCTCGACGGTCTTCCGACCGGGGGGTTTATAGTCGCCGGTTCGACACTAGGGTTTAACGTCAGAGCTCGACGGTGTTCAGGCCGAGGGGTTTATAGTCGCCGGTTCGACTCTAGGGTTTAACGTCGGAGCTCGACGGTCTTCAAGCATAACTCAAACCCAGCCGATCGGCATGGGGTCTTCGACATCGAGCCTATGACTCGGATAATATACTCCCGGCCGAACGACACGGGGTCTTCGCCATCGAGCCTATGGCTCGGATAATATACTCCCGGCCGAACGACACGGGATCTTCACCAACGAACATTTGGCTCGGATAATATACGCCCGGCCGAACGGCACGGGGTTTTCATCATGCCTTTATACAACCATCCGATGGGCGCACAGTGCTCATGCCTTTGCTTTGTTCTTATAACTTTCATTCCTGCAGCCAAAGGATACATCCGAACATAATATTCATGAAAATATTTTACATCGGCACACCTTTCATCCGGCCCGATAGGGCTGGAGGTGGTTTGCGCTCCATGGCCTATCCAGCTGCCGTCCATTCTCATCCTCCAAGTAGTAGGCTCCAGATCGGAGCTTCTCGACGACCTTGAAGGGTCCTGCCCAGGGAGCCTCCAGCTTGCCTACGTCCCCAACCGGCTTCACTTTCTTCCAGACCAAGTCACCCACCTGGAATGCTCGAGGAATCATGCGGCGGTTGTAGTTCTGCTTCATTTTCTGCCTGTAGGCCATCAGCCGGACGGACGCTTTGGCTCGTTCCTCGTCGATCAAGTCCAATTCCAGCTGTCTCCGCTCGGAATTATCTTCGTCGTAGTTCTGGATCCGGACGGACTCTAAGTCGACTTCGACTGGGACGACCGCCTCACCTCCATACACTAGGTGGAACGGTGTTACTCCCGTTCCCTCCTTAGGGGTCGTGCGGATTGCCCATAAGACCCCCGGCAGCTCGTCCACCCAGCTTCCTCCCATGTGGTCGAGCCGAGCCCGAAGAATTCAGAGTATCTCTCGGTTGGGTACTTCGGCTTGACCATTCCTTTGGGGATACGCCACAGACGTGAAGTGCTGCTCAATGCCATATCCATTGCACCATTCCTCGAGCTGCTTTCCGACGAACTGCCGCCCGTTGTCCGACACGAGCCGACGCGGGATGCCGAACCGACAGATGATGTGCTGCCAGATGAATTTCTTGACCATCTGCTCGGTTATCTTGGCCAATGGCTCGGCCTCCACCCACTTGGAGAAGTAATCTACTGCCACCAATAGAAACTTCCATTGTCCGGTCGCCATAGGGAAGGGTCCTACAATGTCCATGCCCCACTGGTCGAACGGGCAAGACACTGTGGACGCTTTCATTTCTTCCGTCGGCCTATGAGAACAGCTGTGGTACTTCTGACAGGAAAGACACATTGCGACGGTTCGAGCGGCGTCCTCGTGTAGCATTGGCCTGAAGTATCCGGCCAGCAGGATCTTCCTAGCCAAAGACCGGCCGCCTGGATGACCTCCGTAAGATCCTTGGTGTACCTCCTGGAGAATGTACTCGGCGTCTTCCGAGATGACACACTTCAGCAGAGGTCGAGAGAACGCCTTTTTATAAAGTTGATCTCCGATGAGCGTGAACCGGCCAGCTCTCCTCCTCAGTAGCTGAGCTTTGTCCCGATCGGACGGCGTGGCACCCGAGCGCAGAAACTCTGTGATGGTTGTTCTCCAATCGCTCGGGAATATGAGGCCATCCATCCGGTCCATGTACGCTACCAAAGATACTTGCTCGATTGGTTGCTGGATGACGACCGATGATATTGAGCTTACGAGTTTGGCTAACTCATCTGCCGCCTGGTTCTCCGCTCGGGGTATCTTCATGACCACTACCTCGGTGAAGCTGGTCTTGAGTTTTTTAAAGGCCTCCGCGTACAATCTGAGTCTTGCATTGTTTATCTCAAAAGCGCTCATGAGTTGTTGAGCGGCAAGCTGGGAATCCGAGTGGATCACCACCCGACTGGCTCCAACATGCCGTGCGGCCTGCAATCTGGCTATGAGGGCTTCGTACTCTGCCTCATTATTTGTTGCCCGATAGTCCAGCCGGACGGATAAATGCATCCGCTCTCCCTGAGGCGAAAGTAGCATGATCCTAATTCCACTTCCGAGCCGAGTGGACGATCCGTCCACATATATTTTCCATGTAGCTTCGGGCTCGGGCTTTTGTACCTCGATCACGAAATCAGCCAAGGACTGTACTTTGATCGCCGAGCGGGGTTGGTATTGGATGTCAAATTCGCTTAGCTCCGTCGTCCACTTGATGAGTCGTCCGGATGCTTCAGGGTTCAGGAGTACCCTTGCTAGCGGGCTGTTCGTCATCACAATAATGGTGTGCGCCAAAAAGTAAGGGCGCAACCTCCGAGCGGCAAGGACCAAGGCGAAAGCCAACTTCTCGAGACCGGTGTAGCGAGACTCAGCATCCTTTAAGATATGGCTTAAAAAGTACACTGGCTGTTCCTCGCCGCTCGGCCTTACTAATGCTGAGCCCACAGCATGCTCAGTTGAAGATAAATAAATGCGGAGCGGCTCACCTATGGCTGGTTTCGCCAACACGGGTAAGGAATTCAGGTAAGTCTTCAATTCCTCGAACGCCCGATCGCACTTCTCGTCCCATTGAAACTTGGTGGCTTTACGGAGAATCGTGAAAAATGGCAAGCTCCGGTCGGAGGTCTTAGAGATAAACCTTGACAGCGCCGTTATCCGACCGGTGAGATGTTACGTTGTACCTCTCGGAGATTTCTGGGAGGCGGCATGTCCTGCAATGCCTTTATCTTGCTGGGGTTCGCCTCTATGCCCTGCTCGGTGACAATGTAACCCAGGAAGCGCCCACCTTTTACTCCGAACAGGCACTTCTGAGGGTTAAGTTTGACGCCATATCTTCTTAACGTTTGGAAGGTCTCCTCCATGTCCGTTTAGAGATCAGCCGCCCGGAAGGACTTGATAAGTATGTCGTCCACGTACACTTCCAAGTTGCGTCCGATCTGCTCCCTGAAGAACTTGTTCATCAAACGCTGGTAGGTGGCTCTTGCGTTCTTCAGCCCGAACGACATTACATTGTAGCAGTAGGTGCCGTCCGCCGTGACGAAGCTGACCTTCTCTTAGTCTTCTCGGGCGAGCGGCACTTGATGGTAGCCTTGGTATGCATTCAGCATGCATATCAGCTCGCACCCGACCGTGGATTCAACCAGTTGATCGATCCGGGGGAGGGGTAGAAATATTTCGGGCATGCCTTGTTCAAGTCCTGGAAATCGATGCAGACTCTCCACTCGTTGCCTGGCTTGGAGACCAGAACCACATTTGCAAGCCAACTCGGGAATTGCACTTCCCTTATGTGGCCGGCCTCTAGAAGTTTTTCAACCTCCATCCGGATGATTACATTCTGCTCCGCGCTGAAGTCCCTCTTCCTTTGCTTCACCGGCCGAGCGTCCGGCCGGACGTGAAGTTCATGCTGCGCTACGCTTGGCGAGACCCCTGGCAGCTCATGGGTCGACCAAGCGAAGACGTCACAGTTTCGCTGTAGGCATTTGATCAACTTCTCCTTCTGCTTCTCCTCCAGATCGGATGCTATGAAGGTGGTGGCCTCCGGTCGGGAAGGGTCAATCTGCACCTCCTTCTTTTCTTCATAAACCAAAGAAGGTGATTTTTCAGTAATAGCATTTACCTTGACTCGTGGCACTTTCTGAGCGGACTTGGATTCGGCTCGGACCATCTCCACATAGCATCTCCGAGCCGCCAATTGATTTCCCCGCACTTCCCCCACTTGATCTTCCACCGGGAACTTGATCTTCTGGCAGAAGGTAGAGACGATCGCCCGGAACTCATTGAGAGCCGGTCGTCCCAAGATAACATTGTACGCCGAAGAAGCATCAACCACGATGAAGGTGGTGGTCCTTGTCCTTCTGAGCGGCTCCTCGTCCAACGAGATAGCTAGCCGGACCTGGCCGACCGGCAAGACTTCGTTCCCAGTGAACCTGTAGAGGGGGGTCGTCATTGGCAGGAGTTCAGCTCGATCTATTTGCAGTTAGTCGAAGGCCTTCTTGAATATTATGTTGACCGAGCTGCCTGTATCAATGAAAATGCGGTGAATAGTATAGTTAGCTATTACCGCTCGGATGATCAGGGCGTCATCGTGTGGGACTTCGACTCCTTCGAGGTCCCTGGGACCGAAGCTGATCTCGGGTCCGCTCGCCCTCTCATGGCTGCATCCGACTGCATGTATCCTTAGCTGCCTTGCGTGTGCCTTCCTGGCTCTATTGGAGTCTCCTCCGGTTGGGCTCCGACAATGATGTTGATTTCGCCACGAGATACGTTGCCCCTATTTTCCTCTTCTCGCGCGGAAGGTTGAGATCATTCGTGCGACGCCCGCTGGTGAGCTCCGGGATGCTGACGATGCTGCTTCTCGGGGGATCTCCTTTTTGTCCTTTGAACGGAGCTCCGTTGTCGATGTTGACGGTCTGGTGAGGGTGATCGGCGACGGTAGCTCCTTGGCGCGGGATGAGCGATGGGGGGGAGGCTCCGACAATCGCGGGTGTTGTGAGTAGCCGACTGATGGAGTGAACAAAATATTGGGGTCCATACCTTCCCCCTTGGCTTGGGTCGATCAGCCACGACTTGTTGGACGGCGTGCGGCTGAGTGTGCTGATGAGGACGGGCGGCTTCGGCTCGCGGTCCTCTAGGTGGCTGGTGACTAATGGGCTGATTCCGCTTGGCGGAAGCTGGTTGGTCACTCAGGGCTTCTTTCATTCTCGCCGCCTGGGGTTCCTCCACGTTGATGTATTTGTTGGCCTTGTGCAGCATGTGGTCGTAATCCCGAGGCGGCTTCCGGATGAGCGAGCGGAAGAAGTCACCGTCCACGAGCCCTTGTGTGAACGCGTTCATCATTGTTTCCGAGGTGACCATTGGAATGTCCATGGCCACCTGGTTGAAGCGCTGAATGTATGCTCGGAGCGGCTCCCTCGCGCCTTGCTTGATGGCAAACAGGTTGACGCTTGTCTTCTGGTGGCGTCTGCTGCTTGCAAAATGATGGAGGAACACCTTTCGAAATTCCCTGAAACTTGTGATAGATCCGTCCGGCAGTCTCCGAAACCACCGATGCGCATATCCCGAAAGCATGGTGAGGAACACTCGGCATTTTACAACATCTGTGTATTGATGCAGAGTGGCAGTGCTGTCGAACTTACCCAGATGGTCGTCTGGATCGGTTGTTCCATTGTATTCCCCGATCGCTGGGGGCGCATAATGCTTCGGCAGCGGATCACGCAGGATGACATCTAAAAACTGCCGGTTGATCCGCTCGGGTGACGTGTCCGTTTGGGGTGCTTTTCCTTTTCTGCCATCCCGGACGGGTGCTTCGTCCGATGAAAATCCCTTGTCTTGATTAGCTTGAGCTACCTCCGAGGTTTTCTGGAATAGCGCCCGATGAAAAGGTATCGGGGCGGGCGGCGCCCCCATTTGGGTGCCGGCTGGTCCCTTATTCTGCCCCCATATTGAGATATGCTCCTGCCTGTCTTCGGGCGACGCTCGGCCCCCCGAGGTTGATGTCGCCTGCTGCGCTGCCCGCTCGGCCTGAGCTTTCTGCTGCTGCTCCACGATTTTTGCTGCTCGCGCTTGGACGAGTGCTTCGAGCTCTTCGGGAGAGAGCGTTACCAGAAGTTGACGTCCAGCTTTTTCCATCTTCTTGGCTCGGATTCAGGTGCGTTCCCATAGACGGCGCCAATTTGATCCTGTCCGAGCGCTGAGTCGACGGACGTTGGGGACGTGACACGCTCTGCTGTCTCCGACTGGTGGTGTAGATCTCCGGTGAACCTGCAAAGAAGCCGAGCCGGGAGGGGTTTCCCGGCGACGACCCTCCGACGCTCAAGTCAGGCAACGAGAGAAGCAGCATAATTGTGGCTACAGTAGAGATTTGCGCATACCTTCGTCGACGTCTGGGGGTCCTTATATAGGACCTCGGGGAGGCGCGGACACGCTTCTCTATGCGTGCACGCTTCCCCAAACATACCTTAGCAAGCCTCTGTCAGAAAAATACCTCTGGCACCATTCCGCAATCGTCCGAGCATATCCCGGATGTGATGGTGGAAGCTTCCGCCGTATGATCCTGTGTACGGCTCGGCCGCCAACTCTGCTGCTTGTCGGCGGCAGACGTCTCGAGGATGATGTTATCCCCTGTCTCCTTTGTCCTCTTGCGTTCCCTGTCTGTTCCAGGGCTGAGTGAGTCGGCCGCTCGGCAGGCATATAACTTCTGCATCGGTCGTATGCTCGGATGAGACTGCTCCCGCCTGTGTTGCCTTGTGCACCGGCCGAACGGACAGCCCGCTCGGCCCTTGAAACCTTTTTACCTTGAGCATCGGAAACCCGGCCCCTAGTTGGGTTGTCTTTCATTCGGCTCGGGGGGATTCACAGCCGGTCGGCTCGATTCATCCGGTCGGTCGGCCTGCTTCGTCCGGTCGACCGTGTCTTAGGGTCGAATCTCTTGACCTTTGACCTTCATGTGTCGTTGACCTTCCGCCAATGAGGGTTCTCCACTCTTACCACCGGATCAGTTACTTTATTTGAAAAATTATTATTTTGATAAGAAAAAAATATAGACAGCAGTTTTAATTAAAACTGTTGTAAACAATGACAATATTTTTTTAAAAAAAAATATTATCGTTTGAGTATTGTATATGAATTTTTTTCTCATAGTGAATGATTGATCTTAAATTATCTTTAGAGTTTTGGTGTCACGATTAAAATCCCGTTAATATAATATTTAAGATTAGATTCTCAATTACAACATACCATAGAAAATTTTCTTTATTGGCGTGATAAATGTATGAATGTTAATCGTCTGATCAGACCTAGTAGAATAACTCCATCCCAGTGGACACATCATTTGCCAGTCTGCATCAGTCACTACTATCCACCTCAGCCGCCTTTCTCCACAGCAAATTTTGCCGCGAGGGTTTTGGAATTTAAAAGGTTTTATAAAAATAATAAAATAAACTTTCCGAAAAATAAATCAAGACAATGGTCGGAGTCAAATTCATTATATTTTATATAATTTAATTGTAGGCCAAATCTCCATAGATATCATCACATAGTAGTAGTTTATGGATTAATTTTTATTTTTTTTTCCGTTCCCTTTCACAGGTTAATATTTGTCAACAAGACTTTGGCTTGTGTATCTAGTCATAGTCATGAACTATTTAATTATCTATATTATAGTAAAAAATGATTATATTTATTTTAAGAGTCTTTTACCGTTCATCTTTAAGAATATACTTAGTTAGTTAGAGGATAAAAACTTTCCAGTGGTACGTGGCTTCGCCCTTGGGCACCGTTGAGCCCTTGATTTCAAGGACCACGGATTTATATAGTGATATTGCTAATTAATAAATCTTAAGGGTGAAGTGTTACACTTGCCCAACAAGTTAAGTACTCAAATGAACTAATCCTCATTTGTATATCTATATACTCAAATTACGTATTCAATTCATCTTTTTTCAAGCTTCCATTTTTTCTACATTTTAATTTCAAATTCGATATAAAAATAGTCAAACTATCATGACTAATTGTAGAATATATTTTTAATTAGAAATTAAATAATAAAACTGCTGAATTAGTTTTTCTTGTACATACCATTTGAAATATTTTAAAATAAATTCAAAGTAAAATAAAGAATAAATATCTTTTCAAGGTAGGACAAAGAACTTGTTAATTCCCCTCACTTCATTTTAGTTAAAAATAATTGTTTTTTTTTCATAAAAAATAAGGATATATTGTTTTTTTTTTAAAAAAAAACATCCTCTACTTTTACTTACATTGAAAAGATTATCCTATTTTTAAAAATATTAAAAGAGGGTTCTTATATATCCAAAAATAGTTCCATTTTGAGTATTTGTTATAACAGACTATAGTTGCTCTAATATACTTAAATTATTAAATAGTTATAATTAAAACTTCTCTAATATTAATTAAAATTAATATAATACAATAAAAAATATATAATAAGAAATAATTTTAACTAAATTGAATAAAAACTAAACTAATTTATTTTAACTGTGCTACCACACTGGTAATTTATTTTAACTATAATGATAACTATTATACATTTTAGTAATTCTAACTGTGCTGCTACACTGGTAACAGTTGAGGCTATAGCGGCTAAAATAAAGTCAGAAGAAAACATTCTTATAACAAAGGTAGATTCATTACCTTCGCGGTCCCTCTAATATCAGCTTTATCAATATAAAAAAAGATTTATATAAGTACATATATTTTCAAATTTATATCTATATGCATCTCCCTCTAAATACACCGGCTTGAAAAATATGCCAGAGAGTGGATCCCAATGCGAGGAGAAACGGAATGCAGAATTAAAAAAAAAAAACAATTGGACAAGAGAAATGGACGACCGCCAAGTGGCCAAGTCAGCACCTGACCGGTCAATTCGGGGACGATGATGCAGTAAGGAAGGTGTCTGTAGGCGCCACGTTTTCGTCTCCGTCGGGGAGATGCGGACTCCGCCGCGTGGGTGAGGCTTCGAATGACGACGCCCTGGCTGAGACGAAGGTGCCCCCACTCGATGCCCCCGGCGTGGCAGGGGAGGACGGCCACACGAATGGAGGCTTGAAGTGCGGGACAGCTGGCGGCGCCAGTGCGCGGGAGATGATTTGCACCGTCTCTTCCGTCTTCGGCCGCTCCGACGAAATCGGATGGCTGCAGGCCAGGGCGAGGAGGAGAAGACGGCGAGCGTCCTCGGGGTCGTAGTCCTCCCCCAGGCGGGCGTCGACGGCCTCCAGGATGCGTCCTTCGCGGAAGAGCTTCCACACCCAGTCGCATAGGAACAGGAAGCCGTCGATGTCGCAGCGAGGGCGGCGGCCGCAGACGACCTCGAGCACCACGGCGCCGAAGCCGAAAATGTCGGACTCCCGGGTGGCCCTGCCGGTCTGAAAGCACTCCGGAGCGATGTAGCCCAAGGTGCCGGGGACGCCGCCCATCTCCAGCTCGGCGTAGGAAGTATGGTTGGACTCGATGGCACGCGCGAGGCCGAAGTCACCGAGGCGCGCGTTGAACTTGGCGTCGAGCATGATGTTGGAGGCCTTCAGGTCGCGGTGCACCACCTTCTGATCGTACAAGTCGTGCAGGTAGTGGAGTGCACAGGCGACGCCGGCGATCACGTTGTATCGCCGCGCCCAGCTCAGGGTCGTCGTCCGCTGGCTGTTTGGTCCGTCGAACAGATGGTGGTCAAGGCTGCCATTAGGCATGTACTCGTAGACCAGCAGCAGCCTACTGTCGGTGTGGCACCATCCTGCGATCAAACAACGACGACGATTGTCAACGTAAAACGAATCGTCAATTTCTTAACCTCTAATCACTTCTGGCGTAGTGCTAAATGATCGGTCACGTTATGAGTTTACTGCCGCAAAGCATTTTTGAAGAAATTCTCTCAGAATTCGTACCACCTTACAGGCGATCAACGTTGACCAACTAATTAACTTGGGTTTTGAGTTAAAAAATCAACAAAAGAGAACACCGAGGAATCATCTGGAAAGACTTGGATACTAAGCAAGCATTGTAGAACAGTGTCAACATGTATTCTTTATATGATAAACATCGTTAGGATCTCATATAGAGAGATGAGAAAGGTTAAATTAAAAGATTTTGCGGCAAAATTAGCAAACAAAATCGAAGTTTTTTAGGGGATAAAGTTGGGTAAGACGTACTAACCAACAAGGGGGACGAGGTTCTTATGGCGAAGGCGGTTGATGATGGTGAGTTCCTTGAGGAAGTCGTTGGGAGCGCTGGTGCCTTCCCGGGAGAATCGCTTCACGGCCACCTCCTTGTTCTCCTCAGGCAACACGCCCCGGTACACCACGCCGAAGCCCCCTTGGCCCAGCTTCATGTTCTCGTGGAAATTGTTGGTCGCCTTGTCGAGGTCCTCGAACTCGAACTCCCTCAGCATCCCCGGTAGGCTCTTCAGCTCCGCACCCAATACCAGCGCGCTGCTGCTACTGACGGCCTCATCTCTCGGCATCCTCTTCCTCATCTTCAGCCACACAAATAGCCCAGCCCCAAGCGCCATCACGAGCACTAAGACTCCCCCAACGATCGCGCTAATCTTCCAGGCCGGCACGCCTTTTCGGACATCGGTTAACATCTGCACGGTCAGATTCCACGACAGCATGCGGTTAAGCTCGTAGTTAGTCCCCGTCGAGGCGGCAAACCCGAAGTACAACTCCTGCTTCAGGTAATCGCTGAGATCGATCGGCCCTTCTAGCATGGCGGAGGCCGGCTTTGGATTGTTTTCGATCGCCATGTAAACGCGCAAATAGCGCATCGCACCATCGTAATCGATCCAGACGGTGTAGTTGGTGTCGTTCACAGGCGCGATCGAAAAGTTCAAATCGGAGAATGTCTTCGTGGAGTTCACACCGTTGATGTCGAGGCCGACGTGGTTGTCGTTGGGGTCGCCCAGATCGGCCTGCCTGACGGTGTCGAACTCAACGGCGACGAAGTGGTTGCCAGGGTTCCCGTTGAGGGAAGCATTGGTGAGGCCGAGAAAGGCACCGTGGCTCCCCGGCGGCGCCAGGCCGAGGTTGGAGGAGACGAGGAAAGCCATGCCCTCGCCTGGGGTCATGTTGCCAATACGGAAGACGTTTATTTTGAAGTACATGACCTGCTTGGTTGTGGCGCTGGAGGAGGAAGAGGAGTCCATCTGCCAAAGCTTAAAAGGCATGTTGTAGGAGACTCGACCGGATTTATTGAAGAGGTAGATGGAGTCTTCGTAGGCGATATAGCGGGTGCCCTGGCTGTAGCCGGAGTCGTTGAATATCGAGAAATTAGCACCGTTGCCGAAAGAGTAGAAGTAATTAGGGACGCTATGGGAGAAGGTATCTTCACTGGTGGTGACCGTCTGGGATTGGGCGTGGGGGAGGTGGGGGAGGAAGAGTAGAAGAACGGGAAGACGGAGGAGAGGTGGAAGAGGGCAGCCGGCCATCTTCTTCGTAAGGAAAGAAACGGCGAGCCACGGCGGAAGCTTAAACTCCATATATTATTTTATAAAAGCCGTAGTGTCCCTCGACCATGAATGAAAGGACCGGAAGGAAACGCGTTAATCGGTCTAACTCAACTAGTTTGACCGACTCATCCAAGGTGACCAGCTTGTCTAACCGGGCCAAATTAATCAACTTGTTCAATCTTCTGGCTCATCCACATTGATCAATCTAACAAGCACTATTTGATTCAATCGAACCAACATATCTAGTCTTAAATAAAAAAATATAATGCTTTACCAAAATAATGCATGCCTCAAAGTCTTGGCAAATCCAAAGACGGAACAGAAAAGTTTACATGGGGGCAAATAGTCTAGCGCGTAATCAGTTACCATCCGGACAGTTGAGCGGACCCCACCAGTCTTAAAATGTTGACAGTGAGTGGTGTTGCAGCTCCACCTCCAGTTATAATCGACATTTGTAACCATCTCACTGCCTATCTACGACGCAATGTATTCTAGGAAAGATAGATCGCCAGAACAATGGTTCCTCTCAAACGACTTCACATTTTTTGGAACGATATCAATCTATTTAGTTTAGGGTAGCGATCGTTTATATCAGGTTCGACCTCCAATAAAATATTTTTATATCAGTTAAAAATAATTTCAAAATTTATTATAGTAAATATTCATGCTCAGAGTCAACTATATCAATCTGTGAAGGCATCTATGATGAGATCCATTATAATAAGATATGATATCATTTACCTCAAACGGTTCAGTATCATCGATCTCACGAAAAAATATAAGAGATAAATTATTAGATATTTTACACTAACACACGATTCTTTATGTGAATGAGGTCAGACATCCAATGAGATATTTTGTATCTGTTAAAAAATTAACTATGAAATCTATTCAAACAAACATTCATACAAATACTAACTACGCTAATCTATAGGGGCAACCTATGATGCAATCCATGAAGCTTGAATGAATCTCACAAGTACATGGATTATGGCTGATAGGGATGACAATGAGTAAAATTTTAGTTGAATTTCATATTCTCAATATCCATATCCATCTATTATATATATTCATCACAACCCATTAGGTATTTTATTTTTATTCTCATCCCTATACTAACATCATCATATTACTATATATATATAAGTATATTAAAATTAAAATTATTTTAATAAATTTATAAATATTTATTAAATTCTTTAAAAAATAATCGGGAAAGTAGCTACTGATTTTTACCACATCCATCTACATATTAGAATTCAAAAATATTTATACTCAAATATCTAATTATTTAATTGAGTCTAAAAATCTAAAAAACTCTTCTGTTTGATCGGATATTAAATTCTTTTAATGAGATTCAGAAAAAATTATCATCTTAATGTTCGAAATAGAATTTGGATATATGAACTCTCTTTCCATTTTAAACCTTTCTTCTTCGGTGGCAGCGTGCCTTAGGACGAGACCATCACGAGAAAGCATCACAATGAATAAATGGACTTTTTTTTTATTGAAACGATGACATTCTTGTTTTGTTTTTTTTTTAATTTATTATTGAGAATAGCATCCCATCTCGCATGAGTATTTTTTTTTTTCTTCTAAAAATAACTTTTATATTTGATGTTGTTGGAGCTCTTACGATCAAATAGTTGATATAGAACTATAGTAGTTATGATTTAATAAACATTTTAATATATTTATTTCAATTCTAATCATTATTAAGACGGTAAATGGACGGAGCCATCCTTGGCTAAGGTGGACTCTACCCATCAAAAATTTTTAATAACTATGATATTTATTAATATTTTTTTTAGTCTCATAATTAATTCACGGATCATTTCCGTGAGTTCATTGACCTATAGATTCTGTAGTCCACCTTTTCATGATTTTCTCCTAGTTCCCTCTGTAATTGTGATCAAATTTCGGTTAGAATTCGGTAGCAATTGACTATAATCTTTTTCTGGATTTATATTCTCATATAGGTTATATATAGTTTAGGTTGGGATAGGCGGCCGAAGGTCGCCCCCCACTTGGCATCCGACAACCCGGTCGTCCCATCCATCATTAGCCGCTTTCGGCAGTCTGTCACGATTTAGATTATAACTTGGATGAGAATATGAATCCAGAGAAGAATCACAATTAATTATTATCGGATTCCCACCATCCCACGGTAATTGTGGAGGAATCAGGTGGAAACCATGGAAAAACAGATAGATCTGAATTTTTTTTTCCTCCTTATCTGCAATTTCATTGGTTTAAATTAAAATTATTTTAAGTTACATAGTTAAATTAAAATCGAACCAAATTTAATGAGTTAAATTGATGATAATGATTTAAGATATTTCTTGAGAAAATTTTCTTTCCGCGTACGATGCCGACCTTTGCCTTTTTTTTTTTTTCTCTTTTCCCTTCTCGTTTTTCTTCGCTCATCCTTTTCTTTTCCCACTGTAGTCTACTCCTTTCTTCTCCAACAGATGTAATCTTGCCATTGTTTTCTTCTTTTTCCAGCAACATAACAGCAGCATCCCTAGCTGCTCTCTCCTTCTTCCTCTCCCACCGAGCCACACTTTACTGCCCTCTTTCAATCATACCAACTAGGTTTTTGGCCGCCCAACTTCTTCTATGATTTTATGTATCTTTTAGTGAAAGCAAGGATAGCAGTTTTTTTCTCTTCTTCTAGTCAAACCAATAACAAATTTTCTCTTATTTTCTTTCTCCAACGGCACCATCATAAATTAGTTGTTTCACTGGTGGAAGGAGAATTGTAAAGTATAATCAATATAGGGAGATTACAATTTGATCCATCAAGTTGAATTTTAGTCATCTCTTATACTTTCGTGTTACTATCATTATTAAATATTATTTTAATTTTTTCTGATATATATTTTCATATTATGCGTAGATACGAATTTGAGCGGAGATCAACGATCAACCCCAGGTAAATTTGGATCCTGACTACGCCCTTGTCTATGATGTATCAATTACATAACCATATAATGCAAGCAGTTTTCTAGTCAATATTGATCGTGTAGTTAACATCGGTCAATATAATATTATATTATATTATATTATATTATAATAGTTATAAATCATAATTGTTATTTTATTTCTATTCAACGTCAATCAATATTATATTGTAGTAGCTATGGTCCCGTAATTATTATATTGTGCAATTGTAGTGGTTATAAAATTATAGTATTATGTAATATCTACTTAATTGTAACTATTATAATTATGTAACGGCTATTGGATCATATCTGTTACAATTATAGAATTGTCAATTTGGGTTGGGTCTATCGGGTAATCCTGCCCCACCAAATAATTCAAGCGAATTGGATTGGAATTTTATCAACCCAAGTTCGTTGCGGGCTGACATGCCTAGACTCGCAACCTGCGCGGGTCGGCTTGCGACGGACTTGTATTAGTCCGCGGGTTGAAAAATACATGTAAACTAAGTTTTATGTCAATTTATTATTTTCCTTTGTTATAATTTTGAAATTAAAAATAATAATTTTTAGTAAGTATGAATACTCCCATTTATATTTAAAATATTTATTTCTAGATATATATATTTAATTGATGAAATATTTTAAAAATAGAATGTTGAAGATATAATTTTTTTTAATATATTTTTTTAAATTAATAGATCTATGGGTTAGTTCGTCTAACCTATAATTTGTCTTGGATTTTGTTGGATTGAAAATTTTTTAATCGTCGAGATGATGAGTCAATCTATCCCATCCTGTCAATTGAGTGGCCTGCCATGCATGAGCTGATCCATCTCATCACAGAAAGTTTGAAAATAAAAATTAATTGATATGATAAGGGATGTAGTTTTGATAATAAATAAACGATTTCAATAATAAAATATATTATTATTATTATTATTATTATTATTATTATTATTATAAGATGAGGGGAAGAAGGGAATACTGGAAAGAAAAGAAAAATGGAGAAGAGGACAATAAATTTAGAGAAAATTTAAGGGGGCGTTTGGTACACGCGTTTTTCATTTTCATTTTATGGAAAACGTGCGTTTTCTGAAAAATGGTGTTTGATTTTCGTTTTTCGCGCGCGTTTTCTAAAAATTTGATTATTATTTTCTAGAAAAACAGAGAATGACAAAAAGTCATTTTCTGTTTTCTAGAAAACGTGCGTTTTTCAAAAAATAAAAATGAAAACGGTGTAAACCAAACGCACCCTAATATTTTAATTTAAAAATCCAAGTACTTAGTCA
Source organism: Zingiber officinale (assembly GCF_018446385.1). NCBI lineage: Eukaryota > Viridiplantae > Streptophyta > Magnoliopsida > Zingiberales > Zingiberaceae > Zingiber > Zingiber officinale. The sequence goes on along the minus strand of NC_055992.1, from coordinate 90,473,038 downwards.
AATCCAAGATAGATTGAGAGTTAGACACGCCATGCCCATAAAAATAAAAAAAAAATCCTTAATTTATTAAATTTAATTATTTCATAACTAAATTTGAATTTAATGTCTATTTCTATTTTGAGTTTTTCATGTTTTTTTCCTACTCAAGGCCCATCCGAGTCTGGTCCGCCTTGACCTCTGTCATTCTTTTAGGTTCACCTGTATTGATAAAATTTTAATTAAATCTATTTAACTTATTTAATAATTTGGAACATTCAACCTCAATTGACGGATTGAATGGACCGCTTAGTACGAAGCTATTTGAATATCCCATTCGCACCTTACCTTACAAAATGTTCATAGGTTTTTGATTTTTTACTTAAAGTCAGCTCACAACATGTCAACATGCAGATTGATGATCTTCTCCGGTTTTATTTATTTATTTATTTTTTTGGGACAACATTGCGGGAGGTGTGGGCTATATATGAATAATCATGCAAGCCCAGTTCTGTTTTAATAATCTAATTTTTTGCCATGTTTATCCTTCGCCAGCCGTACTAGTTCTTTTATAAGTTTATGTTCCACATTCAATCTTTCATTGAATTTCTAATTACGTCGGCTCGAGAAAATAGATTCGTTAAGACGATCTTCCTAGTATCGATTTTATGGATATAGAGGAAGGTTCATATAGATACACAAGCTATAAATGCATGGCGGGATAAACCTCAGGTCGCAGTTCCTGAGAATCGATCCATGATCATTACGCCAGAGATATCATGCACCCACCGTCTGCGCTACGCCATGAGGACATTAGGGTCGGACCTATAGTATAATAAGTGAGGCAAGTGTCTCATGCCCATAAAAATTTGGGGCACCAAATTTTTTTAAAAAACCTTATTAGTTTGATATGTTTCTAAGCCCAATTTTAAGAAATTCATAAGTATTAGTTGATAAATAAGTCATATCTTAATTTGTATTTTAAAAAATATCCTATCTTAGTTTTAAGCGTGATTATGTAGAAAAGAAATAGACATATTAAAAAAAACGTTAAATAAGAGAGAATAAATCAACAGATTCATCAAACATTCACACACTGAAGAGAGGGAAAAGCTTATTTCTTTTCTCCAATAGTTCAAAAAATATAAATTTGATCAAACCTTGATTATAGTTGAACATATTACAAGTAAAATACAAATTGCACCTATTTTCTAAGAAAAGGGCATCATTCGAAAAAAAAGACAATTTAATGAGATCAGCAGTGAAAATGTATCTTAATCTATTAACGAATCTTTTTGAGCTAATTACTTCATATTTATAATTGATCAAGTTCTTTCTTCATTTCAAATTCAGTTTGAGCAATTTCAAAAGTATGAAAAAATCTTTGAATTTGTATTTAGTTTGGAGAAGTTGTAATCTATTGATGATGATGGTCTCTTGAGTTCATGTGTCAATTTTTAAAATTCATTAACACATGATGGACGTTCTGATATTGATGAGTCAAATTTGTTTCTAGAACTAAAGTTATTAAGACACTTATTACCTGGAGAAGCAAAAAGAGCAAATAGTATCTTAAATTATTTGAAAATAATGGACAATTGTTATCTAAATGACTATATTGCTTATCAAGTTTTGCTGATTATACCAGTTACATCTATCGAAAGGAATTTTTTCAAGTTGAAGTTGATTAAAACTTATTATCGATAAACTATATCGCAAAAAAGACTAAATGAGTTAGCTATATTATCTATGAAGATTTTTTTTTTTTTTAGAAAGTTAGATTATGCAAACTTAATCAATACTTTTAATTCAAAAAATACGAGACAAATAATATTCAAGTGACTATGCACTAGTTCGAAACATGAATTTTATATTTTGTTTGAATTTTTTTTAGTATTTGCTTACGATATTATTTTTGATGATATATTTTATCTATATTTTATTTCTAGATTTCATGTTTCAAATATTATTATATTTATATCGAAAAAAATATGAATATTAAATTTTGAGGGCACATGTTTTGTGCTCACCTCAATTCTCAAAATCTCAGGTCCGGCAATGGAAGATATTATGTCGTCTCAAAAGATACAACTGTTCATGAACAGTATTCCTGTAATCAGAGAATTCTTGAGAGCCGCACGATAATGCTTAATAAAATTAACTTTTTACCGATGTACCGTTGGATTTAATTTCTGAATTGGTGGATTTACATGTTAATTTAATAGCATATTGGATTATGTTATATTGTATCAAACTCGATAAAGTGATTTAATTAATATATTCACGGGTTTGAATCTTTGATCAATGATGGATTGATAGTAGAATTGGATCCATCATTAAATATAGGACTTGGCCCCTATAAAATTAGATTTTTTTTATAGATCACCACATTTTTCATTAGCAAGAAGAATCATCCTGAAATGGTACTTTCACTATATTCAAGTTTCGTTTATTTTATGTTTATATTTCGTAAAACATATCCCATTAATTTTGAAGATATATAATGTCATTCAAGTCATATAAAATTTATCACATAGAGTACAAATTATCTCTAGTACATAGAAGACCCATATTGTGACTTATAATCTAACTTAATAATTCAACTTCAGTGACTCCTTTAATAACTTAATTTTCATACGGAGATTATTGTAATAGGGAAAATATTAAAGGTTAGTATCTGATGTGGACAACTGAGGAAGTTTTCCAAAAGTAGTTTATAACTTTGACTTAGATAATCAATGCGTCAAATCGAAATTTGTTTAGAGATCTATATTTATTACTAGATGGAACAGACTATATTTCTAATAAAAATATATAATTTAGAATCTTTTTAGAGGCTCTAAATATTTTTGTTCATATATTTAGTAATTTTAGGATTAGAGTTTAAGGGTATTTTTATTTTTTACAAGTTAAAATTTTGATTTATTTAAATGTTTGTTTAGTTATTTTGAGACTGTTTTCATTGATTAATTAAGAATATTTTCCGTCTTCTTCTTTCAGAATATTGAGTTTGTTTACTTATTTTCTAGCATTCTTTTATCAAATCGTTTTAGAAGATTGATTATGATATTCATATGCAAATTAACATATTCAATAATTTTTTCTACGTCAATATACCATGTAGTCTATTTTACATGTGTGTTTTTTTCATTAATGGAAAATCTAAGTATATATCCCTATATGAGTTTATATATATATATATATATATATATATATATATATATATATTTGATAATTCACCTATCTTTGATTAGCAAATGTGATAACTTTACTGCATTGCATCTTCTCTCTGACAAATGGACAACTCTGTTTTGTCCTCTGATAAAACACTATCAGATGCCTAAGCTTTTTATAGTTTTAGTTAGGTACGTACATGCATCCACTTTCTTCTAAAGGACAGTTTCTGATTAATTGCAACTGCTGCTAGGGCTGGGTCAGGCATACCTGAAGAAAGCAGGGGCGGATAATAACAAGAAGGGATGAAGACATAATAAATATATTTAATAATAAAAAATTCAATTCGACGTCAAAGGGAAAGAGAGGTGAGAGGTGAGAGGTGAGAGGTGAGAGGTGAGAGGCGGAGAGGGAGAGCACTGGAGAGCAATTGAGCAGGGGTTTTGAGATCTAAATCTGGAATGATAAATTGATCAAATCAGAAGAAAGAGAGAGTCGAGAGTCAGAAAGGAATTGAATTGTTGGCCGTCTACCGGCATCAAGGTTAATAAGATGACTATATATATATACATGATTGGAACTCCGTCACTCGGTGAGGGCCGAGAGCAGTTAAGCCCACCATAATCTACATAGCTCCTTCTTCGACTGAGCTTGACGAGGGCTTCAGCTGACTCCAGCCCTCAAAGCATATCTCAATGTTGTTGAAGCTTACTCCATACACATTTTCCGAGAAGGTGAATTTTTTGAAGTTCTAATTTGAACTTCTAATCTAACTATACCATGCAATGAATTCATCAACTAAAGCCCCACACATTGGATAGGTTTGAAGTGCAACAATCCATGCAGGGGCTGATCCAGTGGGGGACGACATCGACGGTCGCCCCCCTTGCCGGCGGTGAAATCTTAGTATTATAGAGTTTCATCGGTGAAGATAAAAGATACTGTCCCTTATTCCGGATAAACATTGTCCTTTCATACTTGAATTCCTGGATTCATGTGCTTAACACCATCTCAGACTACTTGATCCATGGTATCAAGATCACTTGTGGTAATTATGAAAAGGCAATTCTGGTGCTCCTACAGTCATGACGTAACGGTAACGGTTAAGACCTAATAAAGATAAAATGGATGTTACAATTCGATCTTAGATATACGCTGATGTTGAATTTAATGAAAATATTTAAATTAAATAATCGTGGGTTGAAGTATCCATAAATAGAAAAAGCCTATGCATTTATATTCATCAATTTGGTATTGAACGGTCTTACAGAAACAATGAAGACGACAGGGTCAGTCTACGTCTCTACGATAATTTTTTTTAGAATTTTTGTAAAATTTTTAAATAAAATTTAAAATTTAAAAAAATTGAGAATACCAATTAATACAATTTATTATTATTTTTTTTAAATTTTAAATATATTTTATTTTTTATTAGAATATTTAATTATGATTTATAAAAACCCCTTTGAAATATCACGTTTAAATTGAAAATTAATTGAATGATTTAAATCACAATATTAATTTTGAATAGGAGCATTGTGCATACATGTTTGTGTGACGCCCCTGGCGCCTTGCAATGCCTCCGGCGACGCTAGAAGTGTTCGGCAATGCTTCCGGCGACGCTAAAGGCGTCCAACAACACCTCCAAAACGCCTTCAACCCGCCTGCTACTCGCGATGCACATGTGTGACCCACTCGAAATGGCTGCACATATAGTGTCAATTTCACTCCCTTAGTAAAATAGTAAAAAACATCTATATCATTCAGTACGGAACGATATTTCAATCATTACTAGTGAGAAGGGTTGCGTTAAGTTGTCAGTCAGTGTCAAAACTGTGACAAATATTCAATGAATGAATCCATTAAATTATTGTGCTAATGTTATGTTGTTCCCCGGAAGAAACACGTTGCAGGGTCCGACTATAACATCTCGGCAATGACCGCTACATCTCCAAAACTCGGGTGTAGTGCTAAATATGCAAGAGTTCGCATTACAGGGTCCGACTGTAACGTCTCAGCAATGACCGCTACATCTTTATGAGAACTTGGGTGTAGTGTTAAATAGGCAAGAGTTCTCACACCATAGGTTGGATAAGAACAAATATGATAGGAAAACTAATAATTTAAGATTTGAAACATGGAACATATGAACTTTCACTAGTAAATCAATGGAGGTAGTAAATATGATGATTAGGAGAAGAATTATTATTTTGTGTGTACAAGAGACAAAATGGACAGGCGAGAAGGCAAAGATGATAGAGAACTCGGGTTTTAAGTTATGGTACACTGGAAAGAGTAAAATAAGAAATGGAGTGGATATTATTATAAATAGTTTGTTAAAGGATGAAGTTGTAGGAGTAGTTAGAAAAAGGGATAGAATTATTGCCCTTAAGATAATAGTGGTGAAAGAAACTATGAATATAATTAGCGTATATGCACCACAGATAGGATTAGATGAAGCTACCAAATCAAGGTTTTAGGAGGACTTAGATGAAATATTACAAAATATTCCACCAAATGAAATGATTTTAATAGGAGGTGATCTAAATGGGCATGTCGGAGTAAAAAATGAGGAATATGAGAGAGTGTATGAGAGTTATGGGTTTGGAACGAGGAATGAGAAAGGGAAAACTATATTAGATTTTGTGATAACATATGACCTTATACTAGCTAATACATTTTTTAAGAAAAGGGAAGAACACTTAGTCACATTCAAAAGTGGGAATAATAAATCGCAAATTGACTTTCTTATGGTTAAGAAGAAGGATAGAAAGATTTGTAAAGATTACAAAGTCATCCCTAGAGAAAGCTTAACTACCCAATATAGGTTAGTAGTGTTGGATATATGCCTCAAACATAGTATCAATAGAAATAAAATATATAAGATTACTATAATTAAGTAGTGGAAGTTAAAGGATGGGAAGTAAAATATATTTAAGGAAAAGGTAGAAGTATAAGCATTAGGTGAAATATACGATGACTCTAATACAATATGGGATAAGATGGTATCAAAGTTGAAAATAGTAGCTAAGAGTGTACTCGGTGAGTCAAAGGAGCATGCACCACTAAGTAAAGAATCTTTGTAGTGGAATGAGAAAGTACAAGAGAAAGTAAAGGAAAAACGAATAGCTTATAAGGAATTATATGTTTGTAAGAACGAGCAAAACTTAAAAAAATATACAATAGCCAAGAAAGAAGCTAAGATAGTGAGTGAAGTAAAAAATGAAACTTTTGAACGATTATATCAAAAATTAGATACAAAAGAAGGGGAAAGAGACATTTATAGAATAGCTAAAGTAATAGAAAGGAAAACAAGAGATCTTATCCAAATAAAATGTATTAAAGATAAATATAATAGGGTATTAGTAAACGCTAGAGAAATTAAAAAGCGGTGGAAGAGGTATTTTCATCAACTTTTTAATGAAGGTTTAGGTGACCAACTTAACTTAGGTAATTTAAGTAGGTCAAATGAGCATAGAAATTTTAATTTTTATCGTAGAATTCAAACTTCAGAAGTAAAACAAACTTTAAATGAGATGCACAATGGAAAAGCCGTTGGACCAGATGATATTCCGATAGAGGTATGAAAGTGCCTAGGGAAACAAGGTATTGAATGTCCTACATAATTATTTAACATGATATTTAAAACAAGAAAAAATGTCTGATCAATGGAGGATAAGTACTCTAGTTCTCTTATATAAGAACAAGGGAGACGTACAAAATTATGCAAACTATAGGGGTATTAAACTAATGAGTCATACTATGAAATTTTGAGAAAAAGTAATAGAAAAAAGATTAAGGAAGAAGACCACAGTGACAGAAAATCAATTTGGGTTCATGCTTGGAAGGTCGACAACAGAAGTTATACATCTTCGTAGATAATTAATTGAAAAATATCGGAAGCAAAAACAAGATCTACACATGGTATTCATTGACTTAGAAAAAGCTTATGATAGAATCCCAAGAGAAATTATATGGAGAATTTTAGAAAAGAGAGGTATTAGCGTAATATATATTGAACTAATTAAGGATATGTATGAGGATGTAACGATCAGAATAAAGAATTCAGACGGAGTAACTGAAGCATTTCTAATAAAAATATGATTACATCAAGGATCAACTCTAAGTTCTTATCTTTTTACACTAATTATGGACGAACTCACTGCGCATATTCAAGACATAGTACCATGGTGCATGTTGTTTGTAGATGATATTATTTTGGTAGATGAAACACGTGAAGGAGTAAATGCTAAACTAGAATCTTGGAGGGAAATACTAGAAGGGAAAGATTTTAAGCTTAGTAGATTAAAGACAGAATATATGGAATTTAAATTTAATAATATTAGAAGTAATGAGACAATTGTTAAGATATGAGAGGATGAGTTTGCCCGGAACCGAGAGATTTAAATATTTAGGATCATTTTTGTAAAACGATGGAGGGATTGAGAGAGATGTCTTACATAAAATAAAAGTAGGATGAGTGAAATGGAGGAGAGCGTCGAGTGTTTTATGTGACCATAAAGTACTTCTTAAACTTGAAGGTAAGCTCTATAAACCGTAGTTAGACCTGCCATGTTCTATGGAGCTAAATGTTGGGCTATGACTCGAACACATGAGCAGAAGATGAGAGTTGCAGAGATAAGGATGGACAAAATAAGAAATGAAAGCATTAGAGAGAAAGTTGGAGTTGCATCTATTGAGGAAAAAGTCCGAGAGACATGTTTAAGATGGTATAGACATGTACTTATACGATCAATAAATGCTCCAATTAGGTGATGTGAAACTATGACAAATATGCATATCAAACGAGGAAGAGGAAGATAAAAAAAGACTTGGTTAACAACAATAAAATAAGATATAATTTATTTAAATATAGATGATGATAAAATATGAGATATAACTCAATGACATAAAAGGATTCATACATCTGATTCTATCTAATGGGAAAAGATTTAATTATTGTTGTACCAGTGACATGACAATATTTAACTCCTGAGTCCACAGTGATCAATTACTAAATAAACAACACATGTCATGTCGCATTGACCATAATTTAAACAAATTAGAAAGTTATTGTATAAACTAATAAAAAAATTTGAAGCGCACATTTTGTTGAAGCTATATTTAGATATCATCTCTGATTATTATTACTTAGTGCAACTCAAGTCGATGAGACATCACAATTAACACATCTACTGAAGTACAAAATGACAAAATCTACCCTTATTAAATAACATATAAAGATATTTCAAACAAAGAACAAAAAACTCGAGAGTAGGTACTTTGGATTCCACATTATTCGTAAATATTTCCAGCATTGTCTTCAAGAATTTGACTCTGATGAGTACAAACTAGATATCTAATTGTTAATATCAATAACATCTTCAAGAGACACATTGATGCTTATTCATGCAACTTCTCATTTGACTATATCTTTCAATAAACAAAATAATAAAGTAATTTCTTGAAGTAGAATATACCATCCGTGTATTTAAGCATAATTTCAATCAGAAAAGACCATAACATAGCTCAAGCATCATCAATACTAGAATAAAAGATGGAATATCCCTTAGGTTGTGTTTCATTTGAAAGAGAGTTAGGAGAGAGAAAAAGGAAGAGATCAAGTATCTCATATACTCACTCAGAAGAATAAATTTTCAATATCATATACTTACCCATTTTCAAGTCACTCATAGAAAATAGATTTATAGCTTTGTGTAACAAATTGGATTGGTTGATATCTTTGCCTAGTTTGAGGAGAGTTGCATAAAACAAATATACCAACCATATGTCAACTTTTTGATAAAAGAGTCAAGTTTAAGGTCTATATGTACAATCATTGGACTTGAACCATAAAAAATAAAACTAGTTTTTATAGCATAAGCTACATCTAGTTAGGGTTATGTAGCTATCAGATAGGTACTGCTTCTCTAATTAATTGTACTATTTTTTATTATTACAATAGGAATTTTATATTATCTATAAGTCCCAGTATCCATCAATTAACTTCGTCCATAACGAATAAGTCATGGTCAATCCTAAGCCCGAATAAAGAGGAGGGTTGCATTAAATTATCGGCCAGTGCTAAAACTATGACAAATATTCAATGAATAAATTCATTAAACTATTGTGCTAACGCTAGGTTATTCTCTGGAAAGAACGTGTTGCAGAGTCCGACTATAACGTCTCAGCAAGGACCGCTACATCTCTAGAACTCGGGTGTAGCACTAAATATGCAAGAGTTCACATTGTAATGTCCGACTGTAACGTATTGGCAAGGACTACTACATCTCCATGAGAATTTAGGTTTAGTGTTAAATAGACAAAAGTTCTCATACCAAAGATCGGATAAGAACAAATATGATAGAAAAACTAATTATCTAAAATTTAGAAAATAGAGCATAGGAACCCCCACTATAAATCAATTGAGGTAGTATATATGATGATTAGGAGAATAATTAGTTTTTTGTGTATATAAGAGACAAAATGGATAGGCGAAAAAGTAAAGTGCTAGAGCAGTGGGGCCGGTAAGAGGGGTGAATGCCTATAAAATAAAATTAACCCCTTCTCATACTTTGGACTTGATTAGTAACACAATTACAATAACACTAATAAAACTGAACTAAACAACTTAAAAGAAAGATGCAAGAATGCTAGAAATTAACTTAGTTACAACCTAAATGGTTGTTAATCCAAGGCAGTAAAAGGTACTAGAAGATCTCCTTCGTCGCAGGCGGAGAAGTCTCTTACAGACGTTGACAGCTCAAGAAATAGACTAGGAAAGAGTTCAAGAGTTGTAGTTCAAGTTATGTTCTTCCTAGCTCTAGAGGTCTTTTTATAGCCCTTGGAATATTCTATCTGAGGTTGGAAGACGCCTTCAATAGGCTGGAAGGGGCCTCCAATGTGGCAAGTTTTATTCGTGCGGAGATAAAACTTTATCTTCGCTAACGGTCACTGGAAGACGCTTTCAATAGCTTGGAAAGCGCCTTCACACTATTCATCAAAGACACCTTCTAAGCCATGAAAGGCGCCTTCCACAAGGTAGATCAACTCCTTAGTTGATCTCTTCGTGTGGGTGATGTTCCGGCTAACCGGAGTTGAGATTGTTGGTTAGTCCTAGGAAGATCGTACCGGTTCCACTGTATAAAAATTTTGTACAAGTATCGAACCTTTCCTTAATAACCTATTGTGTTCTTTAGAAGTTAAATTAGGAATTGCATACAAAACTTAACATTATTAATTCCAAATTTAACTTATTTGTTCTTAATGGTTTAGACTCGGATCGCAAGCGGAACTTAACACTATTGATCCAAATCCACTTACGTTATAAATTCAATTAAATATTAATTTCCAAAATTGACTTCCAGGTTAAACATGGCGAGGCACAAAACCTTCTTGGAAATGGGAGCAACCACCATTTCCTAGACAAAGCCTTTTAAGGAAAGCTAATATTTAATTTATTTATATAACTCTAGGTTTAACAAAAAAAAACAATCGAATCACAAATTCAAAAAATAAAACACAAATTCAAATAGCAAATCTGAAAAACTAGAATCTAATGGCTCTTGTGTTTGGAATTCTAACAAAGAAAAATAACTAGCATGATGCGGAAGAAAATTACTAGTTATACGTTTTCTTTGCAAGCTAATGACCTCAAGATCTTCTGCCGTATTCCTTGCCTCACCTTGGACGTCGTGTGGGCGACGATCCTCCAAGATGAACACCACCCAAAAGAGCTTCTCCTCCTTCTAGTATTCGGCCACCACCACCAAGGAGCAAAAGAGAGCAAAGGGAGAAGAGAGGGAGAGAGGGCCGACCACCAAAGAGATCACCAACAAGAGAATAAGAATTGTGTTATCTCATGAGGCCTCCCCTCCCCTTCTTTTATATTACTTGCCCAAGGCAAATAAGGGAAGACTTTTTATAAAAATTAAAATCTTCCTCTTGTTTTTCCTTTTTTCTTTTTATTTTTCCTTTTCTTTCCTCTTGATTGAATTAATCACCAAATCATGGATTGATTGGATGATGATTTGCTTTAAACTTTGATTGGCTGGCCCCTTGCTTGGGCACCAAGCAAGGGTGGCCGGCCACATCATCAAGGAGAGAAGAAAATAATTTTTATAAAATTTTACAAGAAGAAATCCTCTTATAAAATTTTACAAGCTCTCTTTCTAAAGTGGATGTTAAAAAAGGAAAGTTTTTTTAAAAAAATTAAAACCATGTTTTAAAATTTAAAATTTCTCTTCTAAAATTTTCTTTTTTAACCATGGTTACAAAAAGATTTAAAATTTAAAACTTCTCTTCTTTTTTTCTAAAACCATGAGGATGGTTAAAAAAGGAAAATTTAAAAATTTTTAAATTTCTATTAAACCATGTGACATAATTCAAATAAGGAAAGTTTTATATTTTAAAAACTCTTTTTTTAAAACTTGTAGATATCTACAAAGAGAAGATTTTAAAAATTTAAAACACCCCTCCTATTTAAATTAATCATGGTCGGCCTCTACTTGCTTGATCACCAAGCAAAAGGGCCGGCCCCCATAGAGGAGGATGTGGCCGACCCTTGCTTTGTCATCAAGCATTGGACCGACCTCCTTCTTGGACACCAAGATGGGCTTATATTTGGATGGACTTGAGGCTTTAATGAGGCTATGACAGGGACTTAAAGGAGAAATTGGTTTTGACCTTCTGATGAGCTTGAGTATCTCGTGTTCGCCCCGAACACACAACTCAAGTTCATCAACAATAACTCATTCCACTAGAGAGTTATTGTTGTACTACCACACCAATCCCAAATTACATTTATGGGCTCCTTCTTATCATGAGTGTGTTAGTCTCCCTGTGTTTAAGATAACGAATGCCCACTAATTAAGTAAGTTACTGACAACTCACTTAATTAATATCTAAGTCCAAGAGTAGTACCACTCAACCTCATTGTCATGTCGGACTAAGTCCACCTGTAGGGTTTAACATGACAATCCTTATGAGCTCCTCTTGGGGACATTCTCAACATAGATTTACTAGGACACAGTTTCCGTCTATAATCAACAACACACACTATAAGTAATATCATTTCCCAACTTATATGGGTCTATTGATTTATCAAGCTAAATCTCACCCTTTGATAAGTTAAAAAAAAATACTAAATATATGTGCTTGTTATTATATTAGGATTAAGAGTACACACTTCCATAATAACTAAGGTCTTGTTCTTTTATTAAGTCAGTATAAAAAGAACTTACCTAGAATGATCCTACTTAATACACTTAGAGTATACTAGTGTAATTTATTAGTCAAGATAAACTAATACCTAATTACACTACGACTATTTCAATGGTTTGTTCCTTTCCATCTTAGTCGTGAGCAACTGTTTATAATTTATAAAGAACTGATAACATGATCTTCTATGTGTGACACCACACACCATATTATCTACAATATAAATTAATTGAAAACTACACTTAACAAATAAAATGTAGTCATTTGACCAATGTGATTTTTTTTATTTCTAAATAAATGTTTACAAAAGCTAGACTTTTAGTATACACTCTAACAGAGATCACCCAAACCCAACTCTGACCTTCTCCTCGAACAGTCTGTTGGTTAATCCTAGGAAAACGTACCGGTTCCACTGTACAAAATTTTTTGTACAAGTGTCGAACCTTTCCTTAAATAACCTATTGTGTTCTTTAGAAGTTAAATAAGGAATCGCAGACGGAACTTAACATCATTGATTCCAAATTTAACTTATCTGTTCTTAATGGTTTAGATTTGAATCGCAAGCGGAACTTAACACTATTGATTCAAATCTACCTAAGTTATTAATTCCATAAATATTAATTTCCAAAATTGGCTTCTAGGACTGCATGGCGAGGCATATGACATTCTTGGATATGGGAGCAACCACCACCGCCTAGGCAAAGCCTTTTAAGGAAAACTAATATTTATTTCCTTAAATAACTCTAGGTTAACAAAAAAGAACAATCGAATCACAAATTCGAAAAAGAAGAAAACACAAAATCGAAAAATAAATTCAATTAAACTAGATCTAATTGCCTCTTGTATTTAGAATTCTTACAAAGAAAATAACTAGTATGATGCGGAAGAAAACTACTAGTTATACCTTCTCTTTGTAAGCTAATGACCTCGAGATCTTCTGCCGTATTCCTCGCCTCGCCTTAGACGTCGTGTGGGCGACGATCCTCCAAGATGAACACCACCCAAAAGAGTCCTTCCTCTTCCTCTAGTATTCGGCCACCACCACCACCAAGGAGAAGAGAGCAAAGGGAAAGGGAGAAGGGAGAGGGCTGGCCACCAAGAGATCACCCAAGCAAAAGAATAAGAGTTGTATCTCATAAAGCCCCTCACCCCTTCTTTTATATTACTTGCCCAAGGCAAATAAGGAAAAACTTTTTACAAAAAATAAAATCATCCAAGAGTTTTTCTTTTTCCCTTTTATTTTTCCTTTTCTTTCCTCTTGATTGAATCAATCACCAAAATTAATTGGATGATGATTTTATTATTTTAATATGGCCGGCCACCTTGCTTGGGCGCCAAGCAAGGTTGGTCGGCCCCCACAAGAGAAAGAAATAAATAATTTTTATATAAAATTTTACAAGAAAAATTCTTATAAAATTTTACAAGTTCTATTTCCTAAAGTAAGAGTTAAAAAAGGAAAGTTCTAAAAATTAAAATTATGTTTTAAAATTTAAAACTTCTCTTATAAAATTTCCTTTTTTTAACATGGTGATAGAAAATTTAAATTTTAAAACTTCTTTTCCTTTTTTTCTTAAACCATGAGGATGGTTAAAAAAGGGAAAGTTTTAAAATCTTTTAAACTCTCTATTTAAACATGTGACCTAATTCAAATAAGGAAAGTTTTAAAAATTAAAATATCTCTTTTAAAACTTATAGTTTTCTACAAAGAGAAGATTTTAAAAATTCAAAACAACCCTCTCTTTTTGAATTATTATGGTCAGCCCCTTCATGCTTGGTCACCAAGCAAAGGGCCGGCCCCTATAGGAGAGGATGTGGCCGGCCCTTGCTTGGTCACCAAGCATTGGACCGGCCCACTTCTTGGACACCAAGAAGAGCCTTACATTTGGATGGACTTGAGGCTGTAATAAGTCTACGACAGTGATTTAGAGGAGAAATTGGTTTTGACCTTCCGATGAGCTTGAGTATCCCGTGTTCGCCCTGAACATACAACTCAAGTTCATCGATAATAACTCATTCCACTAGAGAGTTATTACCGCACTACCGCACCAATCCCAAATTACATTATGGGCTCCTTCTTATCATGAGTGTGTTAGTCTCCCTGTGTTTAAGATTACAAATGTCCAATAATTAAGTAAGTTACTGACAACTCACTTAATTAATATCTAGCGCCAAGAGTAGTACCACTCAACTTTATTGTCATGTCGGACTAGGTCCGCCTGCAGGGTTTAACATGGAAATCCTTATGAGCTCCTCTTGGGGACATTCTCAACCTAGATAACTAGGACATAGATTCCTTCTATAATCAACAACACACACTATAAGTAATAACATTTCCCAACTTATCGGACATATTGATTTATCGAGCTAAACCTCACCCTTTGATAAGTTAAAGAAATAAATATTAAATATATGTGCTTGTTATTATATTAGGATTAAGAGCACACACTTCCATAATAACTAAAGTCTAGTTCTTTTACTAAGTCAGTACAAAAAGAACATACCTAAATGATCCTACTCAATACACTTAAAGTGTATCAGTGTAATTTATTAGTCAAGATAAACTAATACTTAATTACACTACGACTATACTGATAGTTTGTTCCTTTCTATCTTAGTCGCGAGCAACTGTTTATAATTTATAGAGAACCGACAACATGATCTTCTGAGTGTGACACCACACTCCATATTGTCTACTATATAAATTAATTGAACAATTACATTTAATAAATAAATGCAGATATTGATCAATATGATTCTTTTTACTTTAACAAATAAATGTTTACAAAAGCTAGGCTTTTAGTATACACTCCAACACAGTCTTCCTCCCCGGGTTCTCGTCCCACGGATCGTCGTGCATGTCCTTCTTGTCTGCAAGTGTACTCTTCTGCAGCACTTTGTCCTTCGGATGCACTGAGCTCGTCGACTCCCTTCCTATGTCATCCTTCTCGCTAGCTGCGTCTTTCGCTCGACTTCTTGTGTTTCAAAGCTCTTGCACACTTAGACACAAGGATAAAAAATACAGGACCTAACATAACTTAGTTGACCACATCAAAACCGTTGGATCGAGAATTCGCTAAAGGGGGGGGGGGGTGAATAGAGATTTAGAATTATCGTAAAAACTCGAGTCGAGTGCACAGCGGAAGAATAAAATGAACAAGACTAACACAAGTAATTTTTTACTTGGTTCGGAGCCTTTGTCGACTCCTACTCCAAGGCCCGCACTTGTCGAGTGCTTTTATTGGGTAATCCACTAGCAATTCGAAAAGTTGATTACAAAAGTGAGGTATAGAAATACTAGTAAAAAGAATACCGACAATAATTAAGAAGACAGAAAAATAACACTTATCGGAGAGCCTTCGCAGCGTCGCAGGAGCACAGCAGAGCAGACAATGAAAGATCTTGTCATGAGTTGTTTCTTTGCTCTAGCCTTCACCCTCCTTATATAGGAGGCTCCGGGCGGCCGGATCCCTTCCAGGCGCCTGGATTCTGACGTAGTCGAGCCAATCAGGGTGCTCCACGTGATGAAGCGATAAAGTCATAACTTTTGCATTCCGGGCGCCCGAATCCCTTTTAGGCGCTCGAACCTCTGGGCGCCCGAACCTCCACTTTTCTAGCAACCTGCAAAAAAGTGTTAGTCCGAGGCAAAATGCAAATTACCATACAAAACAAAGTGTTAGTATAGTATAGTTATAAAAAGGAATAGTTTAGTAATTAGATTCCGTCTCACCGATATCGGAATCTAGTCAAGATCTCAACTTAGAGTTCTAAAATGGTTCTAAGTTGGATCAACGCCTAAGTTCCCTTCCCGAGAACGCGTGCTCACAGTCACTCCCCTCCAGTGACTTACCTCAACTTACCTGCCAGACGCCCGGTCAGCCTGTCGACCCGTCTGAACTTCGTGCCAGTTATCCGGTCAGCCCGTCGACCTAGCTGGACTTCATGCCAAATGTCCGATCAGCCCGTCAACCCTTCTAGACTTCATGCCAGCTATCCGGTCAACCCGTCGACCTAGCTGGACTTCCTGCCAGACATCCGGTCAGCCCGTCGACCTTCCCATGATGATGCTTCGACGTAGTGTCTGTGTTCTGTTACTTGGTGTCGGGTGCCTCTTTGGTTTTGATTTGTTTATTATCTTTCACCTCGAACACCTCTGATGTTGTTCTCTTGTGGACTTCGTATATTTATCTATGCATGACTGTTATGCCTATTTATATGTTTTTTTGTCTACTTCCTTTTGCTTATGTTCGACTGTTAGTTTTATGATTGGTTATTTAGGGAGTATCCTGTGTTTTTAGGCCTTGTTTTCATTTAGTTAGGTTCGCTGGATTTGTTCCTTCCTTATCCTTTTTGATGTCTGTCAAAGGGAGAGGATGCGACAAGTTTAAGTTAGAAAGTTATTCTTGTTGATAGAGCATATGTTAAGGGGGAGTTTGAATGTTATGTTTCATAATTTAAAATGCTTCATAATTTAAAATTATGTGATAGAGCATATGTTAAGGGGGAGCTTGGATTTTATGCTTTATGCTTCATGATTACACCATACTTACAATTTTCAAAGTTATAAATTTTATTCTTCATGATTTTATGTTTCATGATAACAAGTCTCAAAGTTATGGATATTATGTTTCATGCTTACATTATGTTTACAATTTTCAAAGTTACTCTTATGCCTAACTTAAACATATTGCCACACATCAAAAAAGGGGGAGATTGTTGATACAATCGACCTAGGATTAATTAGGATGATCATTGTTTTTGATGTGCGTATCAAAGAGTTTAAGTTAAGTTTTATATTGGTTCTAATATGTATTTAAGTTGTGCAGGACTTGATAAATTACACAAGCTTAGAAAGTCTCATCTTATGACTCAGGTCCTTGAAGATTGGTGAAGGATGGTGCATCCGAAGGACCACGGACAAGGAGCATCGGAGTAAAGGGAAGTGAACCTCAAGGCGATGTGAAAGATGATATGAAGAAGAGCTGTAGGCTTGATTGTATCTGAGAGACAAAGGCTGAGGAGGAAGACTTCAAGAGCAACTCCGGAGAGGATGAGTGGGAATGTGTAAATTGACCCCAGTCGACTGATAGTTATGACAGTCAACTGGTACAGTCGACTGCTATAGTCGACTGGGAGCGAACAGAATATTTCTGTCCTCTCAGCTCACAGACACCAGTCGAGTGCATGTTTTAACAGTCGACTGGTATAATGCCGTTGGAATGATGACGTACAGAATTCCCACAGATTTAAACGGGAACAGTAGCCATTGCGTGCTACCAGTCGACTGCATGTTTCAGCAGTCGATTGGTATTGAAAATTTCAGCAACCTGTATATAAGGTTGGAAGCTTGGAGAGACAAATTCAACCCATTCAAAATTACTGTTAAGATCTCCAAGTGACCTCCAAGACTTCATACTCTCATTCTCTTCTTCCTAAACTCATCTTTAATCTTGTGAGAGGAAGAGATAATCTTATAAAGGTTTCTCCACCTTTGTTCTTGAATCGAAAAGGAGAAGATCATAGTGAAGCTTGATTGAGTGTGTGTGTGTGCGCCATGGATTAGTCACCTCAAGAAGGTGGAGACCAAGTAAATCGAGGAGTTAGCCTTGTTCTCTTATTATTTTTCATTTCATCTCTTTTTGTGCTTCCTCTAACGAATTGTAGGTAACAAATCAAAGAAAGGCTATTCACCCCCCTCTAGCCGTACGCAAAGATTCTATCAATTGGTATCAGAGCCCGGATCGCATCGGAAGAACTCACCGTCAACCGAAGCATCAAGATGGCATTTCAAGAGGGATATAGTACCGCTAGACCACCCTTCTTTGATGACAATGATTTCGCATATTGGAAAGGTAGGATAGAGTATTATTTAATGAATGATATTGAAAATTGGTTTAGTGTTGTAGATGGATTTGAGAAGCCAAAAGATGGGTTGGGAGCACCTCTTCCAACCAAGGATTGGACAAAAGAGATGGCAAAGAAGGCCTAAGCAAATGCAAAGGCTACAACAACCCTACAATGTGGACTCTCAAAGGAGCAACTAAGCAAAGTAGGACCATTCAACTCCACTAAAGAGCTTTGGGAAAAACTCATTGAGTTAAATGAAGGATCAAGCGAATCAAGAAGGGCCAAGAGAGATCTCTTGTTGGGGCAACTTCAAACCTTCACTATGAAGACCAATGAGACCGTGAGTCAAATGCACGATAGATTCAAGGAGATAGTAAATGAGCTTCATGTAATATGTGAGAAAATTGATAATCGGGACCCAGTAAGGTATGTTCTTCAATCCTTTCCTAGAACCACCTTATGGGCATCAATGGTTGATGCGTATAAAGTTTCTAGAGATCTTTCTTTAGTTAAGCTTGATGAATTATTTTGCGAATTTGAACTTCATGAACAAGCTAATGTGGCTTTAAAAGAGAAAAGTATAGCTCTTATTGTAGAAAAGAAGGAGAAGAAAAAGAAGAAAGAAAAGAATGTGGAATCCTCATCATCCGAATCCGAGCAAGAATCATCGGATAGTGATGATGAAATGTCGGCAAGTGAAGTGACTCATTATGTTAAGAAGATGATGGGAAGATCAAGGAAATTTATAAGAAAGGATGTGAAGAAAAATGTTCCAACCCTCATAAGGTTTCTAGCTGTGGTTAGGCAGGTGGAAAACCCTAGGGGTGGTAACCCTAGATCCTAGGGGGTGGTAACCCTAGGCGGAAAGTCTTGGTGGGTCGAGAGTTTCGGGCAAAAACCCTAGAGTCGGGGACTCTAGTGTTGGTTGCTACTCGGAAAACCTAATGGTTCCACTGTACAAAAATTTTGTACAAAGGTCTGAACTTTTTCCTAGCTACCATGTGTTCTTTTAGATTAAACTTTGGATCGCTTGCGGAACTTAACACGTTTGATCCAAAACTTAATCTATTTGTTCTTTTAGGTTTTGACTTGGGTCTCCTGCGGAACTTAACACGTTTGATCCAAATCACCCAAGTTATTAATTCCATTAAATATTAATTTTCAAAATTGGTTCCCAGTACTGACGTGGCGAGGCACATGGCCTTCTTGGATATGGGAGCAACCACCACCGACTAGACAAAACCTTTTAAGGAAAGCTAATATTTAATTTCCTAAAATAACTTTAGGTCAACCGAAAAAAACAATCAAATCACAAGGAAAAGAAAAACAAAAAAACACTATATCGAAAACAAATTCGAAACACTAGAATCGTATGCCTCTTGTATTTAGTATTATTTCCAAAAATAACTAGTATGATGCGGAAAGAAAAATTACTAGTTATACCTTTTAGAAAGACCTCTTGATCTTCTACCGTATTCCTCTTCTAACCTCGGACGTTGTGTGGGCAACGATCTTCCAAGATGAGAACCACCTAGGCACCTTCTTCCTTCTTCCTTCAAGTTTCGGCCAAGCACAAGAATTTCCAAAGGATGAAGAATTTTCCACCAACCAAGCTCCAAGGGATGCATGCTTTCTCTCCTTCTTCTCCTTCCTTGATTCGGCCACATCCTCCAAGCTCCAAGAGATGATAGATTTCGGCCACAACAAGAGGAGAGAAGAGAAAAGGAAGGGCCGGCCACCACACCAAGGAAAAGAGGGAGAAAAATAGAATAGAGTCGTTCACCATGAAGCCTCCTCTACCCCCTCTTTTATAATCCTTGGTCTTGGCAAATAAGGAAATTTAAATAAAAGCTTCCTTAATTCTTTTGCCATAAAAAGGAAAATTTATTTAATTAAAAATAGTTTTCTCTTCTCCAATTTATTTGGCCGGCCACCTTTTTCCCCAAAACAAGGAGAGTTTTAATTAAATTAAAACTTACTAATTTGTTTCTAGAAATTTATAAAAATTTCTCCAATAATTTTAATCCCTTCATGATTGGTTAATAAAAAGAAATTTTATAAATTAAAATCTTTCTTTTAAACATGTGGATAATTTCCAAAAAGGAAAGTTATCTCTAAAAATTAAAATCTCCTTTCAATCTACAAATAAGGAAAGATATTAAATCTTTTCTTAATCTTTTGTAGATACTAATAAAAGAGATTTTTTAATTTTTAAACTTTCTTTTAAAACATGAACATAATTAAAAGGAAAGTTTTTACCAAAATTAAAATCAACCTTTTAATCTACAAATAAGGAAAGAGATTTAGCTATTCTCTTAATCTTTTGTAGAATCTTATAAAAGGAAAGATTTAAATTTTTAAACTCTCTTTTAAATCATGTTATCCACATAAGAAAAATTTTAAAAGAATAAAAATCCTTTTATTTTAATTTGGACCGGCCAAACCAAGCTTGAACCCAAGCTAGGGCCGGCCACCTTGAAGCACCCATGAACCAAACTTTGGCCGACCCTAGCTTGGTCTCCAAGCTAGCTTGGCCGGCCCCTATGGGATGGGTAAGAAGGTGGGTATAGGTGGGTATAGTACTCTATAATTAAGAAGCTACGATAGGGACCGAGAGGAGGAATTGGTTTTGGTCTCCCGATAAAATTAAGCATCCCGTGTTCGCCCCGAACACACAACTTAATTTTATCAATAATAATCCATTCCACTAGAGAACTATTATTGAACTACCGCACCAATCCCAAATTACATTTTGGGCTCCTTCTTATTATGAGTGTGTTAGTCTCCCTGTGTTTAAGATAACAAATGTCAACTAATTAAGTAAGTTACTGACAACTCACTTAATTAATATCTAGCTCCAAGAGTAGTACCACTCAACCTTATCGTCATGTCGGACTAAGTTCACCTGCAGGGTTTAACATGACAATCCTTATGAGCTCCTCTTGGGGACATTCTCAACCTAGATTACTAGGACACAGTTTCCTTCTATAATCAACAACACACACTATAAGTGATATCATTTCCCAACTTATCGGGCTTATTGATTTATCAAACTAAATCTCACCCATTGATAAATTAAAGAAATAAATATCAAATATATGTGCTTGTTATTATATTAGGATTAAGAGCACACACTTCCATAATAACTGAGGTCTTTGTTCCTTTATAAAGTCAGTATAAAAGAAATGACCTCTAATGGTCATACTCAATACACTCTAAGTGTATTAGTGTAATTATATAGTTAAGATAAACTACTATCTAATTACACTACGACCTTCCAATGGTTTGTTCCTTTCCATCTTGGTCGTGAGCGACTATTTATAATTTATAAGGAATCGATAATCATGATCTTCTGTGTGTGACACCACACACCATGTTATCTTCAATATAAATTAATTGATCAACTACATTTATCATAAATGTAGACATTTGACCAATGTGATTCTTATTTCTAGATAAATGTTTATACCAAAAGCTAGACTTTTAGTATACATCCTAACATCTAGGTGGAAAGTCCTGGTGGTCGTGGATCAGGTGAAAAGACTAGACGGGTCGTGGAGCGAACGTCTAGCAGGAAGTCCTGGATACTCGAACATTGAGCAAAAGTCCAGTCGGTTTGGAGGACTGGTATGACAATAGGTAAACTCTCCTGAATGGAATAGGTGTGGACGTGTTCCCAGGTAAGGGAACAGTAGACGCCGGTTCAACCTAAGATTTTCAGTGGTGAAATTCGAAGTCAGAATCGGACAGTTTGGTGACTGTCAAATACTTGTACTTGGCTTATTTTATTTGTGCTAACTCTATTTTACATGATATATTTTGCATTTTGGACTAACGCATCTTGCAGAGAGTGAAAAAGAAGTAAAAGCCTTTGATGAACAGTCTCGAGGTGCCGTCTATGGAGCTTAGAGGCGCCTCTAGTAACTTGGCAGAGTAGCCTCGTAGCCAGGCACGAGGGCGCCCTCCATGGAGCTTGGAGGTGCCCTGGACACTGGATAGAGGGTGCCCTCCATTGAGGTTGGAGGCGCCCTAGACGCAGGGTTAAAGGCACCCTCCATGGAGGTTAGAGGCGCCCTCAGGCTGATAAGCAGCGAGCAGTGCAGAGTTTATCACGCGCCTGACTCGGGGCTTGGAGGAGCCCTCAACAGGCTATATAAGCCTGGTTCGAGCAACAGCTTGAAGAT
This sequence comes from Zingiber officinale, assembly GCF_018446385.1. Classification (NCBI taxonomy): domain Eukaryota; kingdom Viridiplantae; phylum Streptophyta; class Magnoliopsida; order Zingiberales; family Zingiberaceae; genus Zingiber; species Zingiber officinale. Next base: position 90,450,641 of record NC_055992.1, on the reverse strand, counting down.
AACTTGAAATCACAATCCTTCTTCCGTGTGCTGCTCAAAGGATGATTCGATAAATCTGTAACTCGACTCTGACGACCAGAAGCTTCAAGTTTATTGTTTTTAGTCGTTGGTATATTTTACTGCACTTAAATTATATACTTGTAATTCATCTTGTAAAAGATTTTCGAATTGATAGTGATTGCTCAAAGTAAATATTTAACGAGTGTGGGCCTTGGAGTAGGAGTCACCACAGACTCTGAACCAAGTAAAAGACCTAGCGTTTGCATTGTTGTTCTATTTCCGCTGCGTATTACTCGATAGTTTTAAAATGAACGTGAAAGCCACGAGCGCTATTCACTCCCCCTCTAGCGCTTTCGATCCTACAGAAGTGTTTAGGGAGATAAGTACTCTAGTTTTCTTGTATAAGAACAAGGGAGATATACAAAATTATGCAAACTATAGGGGTATTAAATTAATGAGTCATACCATGAAACTTAAGGAAAAAATAATAGAAAAATAATTAAGGAATGAGATCATGGTGATCGAAAATAAATTTGGATTCATATCTAAAAGGTCAACAATAGAAGCTATAAATTTCCTTAGATAATTAATTAAAAAATATCGAGAGCAAAAGCAAGAACTACATATGGTATTCATTGATTTAGAAAAAACTTATGATAGAGACCCAAGAGAAATTATATAGAGAATTCTAGAAAAGAGATGTACTTGCATAACATATATTTAACTAATTAAAAATATGTATAAAGATGTAACGACCGGAGTAAAGACTTTAGGTGGAGTGACTGAAACATTTTTAGTAAAGATAGGGTTACATTAAAGATCAGCTCCAAGTCTCTATCTTTTTACACTAATTATGGATGAACTCACTGTACACATTTAAGACATAGTATCGTAGTACATGTTGTTTGCAGATAATATTATTTTGGTCAATGAAACACATTAAGGAGTAAATGCTAAACTAGAATCTTGGTGGGAAACACTAGAAGGGAAATGCTTTAGGCTTAGTAGCATAAATATAGAATATATGGAATTTAAGTTTAACAATATTAGATATAGTGAGACAATTGTTAAGATAGGAGATGACGAGTGGTCCGAAACTGAGAGTTTTAAATATTTAGGATCATTTTTACAAAATGATAGAGAGATTGAGAGATATGTCTTACATAGAATATAAGCAGAATGATTGAAATGGAGGCGAGCATCAGGTGTTTTATGTGATCGTAAAGTACTTCTAAAACTTAGAGGAAAGTTCTACAAAACCGCAATTAGTCCTACTATGTTATATAGATCTGAATGTTGGGCTATAACTCAAGCACATGAGCAAAAGATGAGAGTTACAGAGATGAGGATAAGGTAGATGTGTGGACATATGAGGATGGATAGAATAAGAAATGAGAGCATTAGAGAAAAAGTCAAAATTACATCTATTGAAGGAAAACTCCGAAAGACACGTTTAAGATGATACATGCATATACTTAAACGACTAATAAATACTTCAGTTAAGTGATGTGAAATTACGATAAACATGCATATCAAATAAGGAAGAGGAAGACTAAAAAAGACTTGGTTAACAATAATAAAATATGATAAAATTTATTTAAGTATAAATAATAATATAGTAAGAGATAAAACTAAATAGTATAAAAGAATTCATATAGTTGACCTTACCTAATAGGATAAGCCTTGATTGTTATTGTTATTATAGTACACTATAATATTTATCTTATTTGTTTAGCTCTCCTCTTTGACCTTCCTAAATTCTCCACTTAACGTTCTCTAAAGATCTCCCCCCTAGTACTCTAAACTCTCTTCCCCTATGATCTCTTCTCTTTAGGTTCCCTCAGTTCTCCGTTGCAAGCTCTCGATATCGCCCAAGTGGCCACTCCAGCCTCCTATCCGACTTATTAGAAATTATTATATTTATTTAGTATAAATTTAAAAATATTTTTAATTAATGGTTTTTAAGCATTAAATATGAGTTCTAAAAAGACGGTGGTTAAAAACACAGAAAATCGTATGGTTCTAAAATTGTTTAAATATTTAAAAAGTATGGATAAATTTAAAAGATGGCACAAATTTAAAATTTAAAAGACAATCAGTCACTTTTTAATTAAAACTCATTTATGAATTTAAGGGTCTTAAAATAAAAAAATAATAAAAAGATAAATTTAGAAGTACCAAGTCACAAGGGAGACGAATTCAATAAATTTAAAAATTAATAAACATAAAATTGAATCATCCAACTCTAAAGATTTAAAAATATTTAAAAAATATAAGTTGGAATTTATAAAAATTGTAAATATTAATGTAGGTCGATTTTCACAATCCAAAGTCTAGATTTCGCATTTAAAGAGATAAAATCGAACTTAAATTCTAAAATTTTGTTAATCTCCAGAGTTTATTTAGAGTTTATTTATGATTTAAAGTTGAAAAATCATTTATAATTTCGTTTCCTTATAATATTTAACATTCCTATAATGAGACAGCCATTCTTATCTAAATAATCATCATCAACTAACAATCTAATAAAATAAAGTTTATATTTTATAACTCTATTTCAATTAATGAAATATGTTGGAAAAAAATGAAATCCGTCACCCTTCTTCGTTAGCAACTTTAACTTGTTTCAGTGAGGTCGATAACGGCACAAAGAGAGATAAGGCAAGGTAAAACAGGGCTATTTTTGCGATGCCAACAAAACCCTAGAAAGCACAAGAATAGGAAGAAGATGCAAGGGTTGCTCTTGTTGCTGGAAGGCGATAGTAGTTGATGTTGCATTCGTACTTTCTAGAGAAGAAAAGAGAATTTCTGTGCTTGAGAATTAGAGGAAAAAATTACAAGTTTATTGTTGTTGAAGAAGAGAAGGAAAATAAGGAAATGAGGAAGAAAATGAATAGAAAAATAAAAGAGAATGATGAACGAAGTCATGACGATGGCATATGACATGACAGGAGTTGCTATGCGCGCAGAGAATAAAAAGAGAAAAGAAAAGAGAAGTTTCCTTAAAAATACTTTAATTCATTTTCAACAAATTAAATCCGTTTAAATCTTAAATTTGATTTGGTCATAATTTAGCCAAATTAATTCTAAATGATTCCCAGTTTGAACTAACATAATTCTTATCTCCGCGCCTACCCGTTAAATTTTGTTTGAACCCTATCCAATTTTAAATTATCACCCCCGCTTTGTATTCTATGATTTATTTTATCTGTTTATTATTACATATTTTATTTTTAAAATTCATTACTTAACCTTTCAAATCGTGATATTTTCTCATATGTTGAGGACTTTTTAAATATGTGATCAATTTTTGTTTTCCAACGATAAGGTGATAAATTGATAGATCAAAATGATGAGATGATAAATTGACGGATCAAAATGGTGATGAAAGTTTGATATTATTTTTTTTAAAAAAAAATCGATGGCAGTCACACCTCCGTCCCCACGTGGCAACACCACTGGAAGCACTAAGAGTGCAAGATTATCAATTTACTATAAATATGATACTTTAAAGATTATTAGGTGGCATTTGGTTTGGGATGCATGAATTGGAATGAGAATGAATTTGATAGTAGGAATGAGACTGAATTTAGCCATTCCAATAATGCTATTTGGTTTATAAGCTGGGATTATATATGATTGCCAAACTTCCACCTAAATCGATATAATTTGTGGTAAGCTGCAACTCTATTCCATCCTCTAAGATATTGTAAGCGTAGTTCATAACTCCAGTATTGTTTCTAATAAAAAAATTAAGAGAAAATAAGGTTTTAGGGCAAAGTAAGGACAGTTCATAATTCTTGTAATGTTTATGATAATAAAAAAGATAAGATTTTAGGGCTAAATTGAAGTGATGTGGATTGCTTACAACATCTTGAGGGGAAGATTCGTGGCGAGGAACTTGTTGGCAAAGCCTTGCATTGATTTTTGCGAGCTGAGTTCGAGCTCGATGATGTTGCTTTTAGCGGAGGGATTGTTCTGGGAGATGTGCTGCTTGACGGCGTCGGTAGCCTCGAGGTTCCTCGTTCTGATGATGATGTGGGCACCGCGGAGTGCCATCACCCTCGCTATCTCTGCTCTGATCCCCCCGCTCTTGCCTGGAATCAGTTATATCTGAATCAAAAAAGCTCAAGCTTTGGATGGAATAATTAGGGACTTCGATGGGAAATCAGCAGGAATGGGAGAAGAACCGATGATGATGATGACACTGTGGCTGGAGGCATCGATGTCGTCGATGACCTGCTCGGAGGTGGATTGGGAGCCGAAGTCGTTCAGCCTATGGATTATTAGACGAAAGTACTTGATAAAAATATTAAGTTTCTATTTATTTATTTTGATTATAGAGGTTTTTTTATCTTGATTATACAAGTTTAAAAGTGTCTTTATTTTCGTCCTTTATATCAAAATCAGTTATGATAATTTGACTCAAAAAGAAATTGAAAAAAAAAAACTACTGCATTAACTTATTTTTTTGCACATCTAAATTGAAATATTTTAAAATGAATTCGAACTAAAGCTTGGGGGAAAAAACTTGTTAATTATTCTTATGATGTGTTTGATTGAGGATTATATTTGATAATCTTAGTTATTCATCTAATGTTATCAATGAAAAATCTTGTTTACTTTAGGTAATTGATAATTCTAACAAAAGGGGCATACAATCCGGAATTAAGGAAACTGAGACTCGACGTCAATGAATTTTTTTTACCCAAAATATCCTCGAATAAGAGAAAAAGGTAAAAAAAAAAAAAAAACTTAAAGAAAAAAAAATGAAAAATAAAAAAAACTAAAAAAAAAAGAAAAAGACGTTAAAAAAAATATAAAAAAAGAATAAACATAAAATAATAATAATAAAGGTAAAAAATAAAAAAATAAAAAACATGAAAAATAGAAAGAATGTAAAAATATAAAAAAAAATAGAAAATAGAAAAAACGTAAAGTTTTTTAAAAAAATTTTAAAAACGTAAAAATAATAAAAAAGGTAAAAAAAATAAAAAACATAAAAAATAGAAAAAAAAAATTAAAATAGGGAAAAATTTAAAAAATAAAAAAGTAAAAAACATTAAAAAAATAAAAAAAATGTAAAAAAATAAAAAAAGTAAAATTTTTTTAAAAAAATAACGTAAAAAACTAAAAAATTTTAAAAAATTAAAAATTTTAAAAATAAAAAATTTAAAAATGTAAAAAAAAACACACATAAAAATGAAGAAAAAGGGAAAAATAAAAATAAAAAAACGTAGATTTTAAATAATAATAATAATATTATTATGTATATTTGATTTTGTAAATGAGGGTAATACAATAAAATATTAAAATAAATTATTCATTAAAATCTTCAAACAAATAAATTTTTGTTGCATTACATATGTTGAACCAAACAACATTTGGTTATATTTTATTTCCCATAACCTTGATTATGTGATTACCTGATAATTACATAACCAAGGTTATATATGATAATTTGAACCAAACATACCCTTAGTACATTTTAGATTAAAAAAATAATTTTTTCTAATAAAAAATAAGGGTAATTTTTTTCTATTTTTAAAAATATTAAAAGAGGATTCTTATATATCCAAAAAAATATATATATATTTGAGTGTTTTTATAACAATTTTAACTTAAAGTTACTCTAATATGCTTAAAATTATTAAATAATTATCCTTAAAACTTCTCTAATATTAATTAAAATAACTCCAATTTAATTAAAATTAATATAATATAATCAAAATATAATAATAAATAATTTTAACTAAATTAAATAAAAATTAAAGTAATTAATTTTAATAGTTTTAACAGCTATATTGATAATTATTATATACTTTATTAATTATAACTGTAATTGGCTACTACACTGGCTAGCATAGTTTATAAAATCGCGATCCGGATCGTAGGATCGTACGATCTTAGATCCGGAAACCCAAAATCGATCCAGGATCGTGCAGAATCGTTTTTGCAGTAGGATCGCAGCAGGATCGGTAGGATCGGAGCAGAATCGGTAGAATCGGAGCAGGATCGGAGCAGAATCGGAGCAGGATCGGTGGAAGCTTTGAGAGGTCATAACTTTTGACTCGGATTGAACCACGGGGCCTATAATATATCAAATTAAAGCTCGTTCAGAGATCTTTAATAAATTTCAAAGTTTATCCTTAACCATTATCTTTTTTTCATCTTATTATAGTTTTAAATTATTTAAATATATATTTAATTATTTTTGAGTTAGTTTTTTTATCAATAATATTCTGTCATTTATTTTCTCAAAATAATAAATTTTTGGATGCCTATTGTCTAGTATTGTGTGGCATCAACCAGTGTTTAGAAGATTATTTCCGGTATTCATATTTGAATCAAAGGATTCAATAGCTTCTGTTATATACGTTAATTAGATGCTTTGTTGACATTTAAATTGAATTATCTTATAAATCAAGGAAATATTTTTGACATTGTATGTGTTATTATTATTATTGTGTTAATAGATATTTTATATTTTTTCATTTTATGATATGAAAATATAAATATTATTACTATGCGAGAATGATAGTTGAATTATAAGTTAATTTAAATTTGTACATGTAATAATGTAATTTGATGGGTTGAATGTAAATAATTGTATATATATACAAAATTAATTATTTATTTATATGTAAATGAGTTTTTTTGATATTTTTTCTAATTATTAATCATGTATGATAAAATTTTAAAGGTTTTTGATAGGATCGTATGATTCTACGATCCGATCCTGACCGATTCGATCTTGACCCTAAATTAATCCGGTGTAAGATCATGATTCTATAAACTATGCTGGCTAGAATAAAGTTGGAAGAAGAACATCTTTTGCTTGAAAAATAGGATAGAGTTCCGCTTTTAAAAGGAATAAGACTGGAGGCCATTGTGGGTCCCAATGCGAGAAAAATCGGAATACAGATCAAAAAAAGATAATTGCACAAGAGAAATGGCGGGAAGGACCACCGTATGTTGGCCCAGTCAACACCTGCCTCGTCAAAACGCGGACGATTATGACGTAAGGGAGAGGTCTTTGGACGCCACGTGTCCGTCTCCATCGAGGAGATGCGGAGTCCGCCGCGTGGGGGACGCTTCGTAGGACGACGCCACGGCCGACACGGCGGTCAACCAGCTCGATGTCCCCGCCATGGCAGGGAAGGACGGCCACACGAATGAAGGCTTGAAGTGCGGTACCGACGGCGGCGCTCTTGTGCGGGAGATGATTTGCACCGTCACGTCTGTCTTCGGCCGCTCCGACGAAATCGGGTGGCTGCAGGCCAGGGCAAGGAGGAGGAGACGGCGAGCGTCCTCGGGGTCGTAGTCCTCCCCCAGGCGGGCGTCGACGGCCTCCAGGATGCGTCCTTCGCGGAAGAGCTTCCACACCCAGTCGCATAGGAACAGGAAGCCGTCGATGTCGCAGCGAGGGCGGCGGCCGCAGACGACCTCGAGCACCACGGCGCCGAAGCCGAAAATGTCGGACTCCCGGGTGGCCTTGCCGGTGAGAAAGCACTCCGGAGCGATGTAACCCATGGTGCCGGGGACGCCAACCATCTCCAGCTCGGCGTAGGAAGTCTTGTCGGATTCGAGGGCACGCGCGAGGCCGAAGTCACCAAGGCGCGCGTTAAAGTTGGCGTCGAGCATGATGTTGGAGGCCTTCAGGTCGCGGTGCACCACCTTCTGATCGTACTCGTCGTGCAGGTAGTGGAGGGCAGAGGCGACGCCGGCGATCACGTTGTATCGCCGCTCCCAGCTCAGAGTCGTCGTCGGCATGCTGTTGGGCCCGTCGAACAGGTGGTGGTCAAGGCTCCCATTGGGCATGTACTCGTAGACTAGCAGCAGCATACTGTTGGTGTGGCACCATCCTGCGATCCAACAACAACGTCGATTGGTACCAAAGCTCTTACAAGATCAAATTCATGTAACGAAATGATCGAATCGTGTAAGAAATATAGTGAAACCTGGAGGAACAGAGCTGCACGATGAAACAGGGCAGGTAATTCAGAAGTACTCACCGACAAGGGGGACGAGGTTCTTATGGCGAAGGCGGTTGATGATGGTCAGTTCTTTGAGGAAGTCGTCGGGAGCGCTGGTGCCTCCCCGAGAGAATCGCTTCACGGCCACCTGCTTGTTCTCCCCAGGCAACACGCCCCGGTACACCTCGCCGAAGCCCCCTTTCCCCAGCTTCATCTTCTCGTCGAAATTGTTGGTCGCCTTATCGAGGTCCTTGAACTCGAACTCCCTCGGCGTCCCCGGTAGCCTCTTCAGCGCCACCAATACCATAGCGGCAAAAGGCGAAACCCTCGCCCTCAGGGCCCCCGCCGCACCCTGCCCAGGGTCATCACGAGGGAGGTAAATCACGGTAGTTCGGTGGCAAGTACGCAGTGGGCCGAGACTTTTTGCACAAGGATAGAGAATAAATCTCCGTTGCCCTGCGGACTCGAACCCATGTTCTCAGTGGCAAACTTCCACGCCTTTACCAGCCGAGATAACCCCGTGGGGCGCCACCAATACCATAGCGCTGCTGTAACTGGAGGTCGCATCCCTCGCCGTCCTCTTTCTTACCTTCAGGCCCACCCAAAGTCCTGCCACGAGCACCATCACGAACACAGAAACACCCCCAACGATCGCGCCAATCTTCCACGCCGCCAAGCCTTTTCGGCCGACGTGTGACATCTTCGCGGTCAAATTCCACGACAGCACGTCGTGGAGTTCGTAGTTCGTCCCTGTCGAGGCAGAAAACCCGAAGTAGAACTCCTGCTTCAGAAAATCATTGAGATCGAGTGGCGCTTCGAGCACGGCGGAGGCCGGCTTTGGATCGTCGTCGATCGCCATATAAACGTGCAAATAGGGCACCATACCATCGTAATCGACCCAGACGGTGTGGTTGGTGGGGAACCCAGGCGGCGAGATCTGAACTTTCAAATCGGAGGCTGTCTTTGTGGAGTTCACGCCGTTGATGTCGAGGCCGATGTGGTTGTCGTTGGGGTCTCCCAAATCGGTCTGCATGACGGTGTCGAACTCGATGGCGACGAAGTGGTTGCCGGGGTTCCCGTTGAGGGAAGCATTGGTGAGGCCGAGAAAGCAACCGTGGCTCCCCGGTGGCGCCGGGCCGAGGTCGGAGGAGAGGAGGAAAGCCATGCCCTCTCCTGTGTTCAGGTTGCCATTATTACTGCGGAAGACGTTTATCTTGAAGGAGGTGCTGAAGGACAGGAACTGCTTGGTCGCGGCGCCGGAGGAGGAAGAAGAGTCCATCTGCCAAAGCTTAAAAGGCCTGTTGTAGAAGACTCGACCGGATTTGTTGAACATGTAGACAACGTTTACGGTATCGGGGGTGAGCTGGAGGGCGCCCTGCCTGTATCCGGCGTCGTTGAATATCGAGAAATTAGCACCGTTGTCGACAGAGTCGAAGTTAGGGAAGCTATGGGAGAAGAAATCTTCAATGGTGGTGACGACCTGGGATTGGGCGGGGGGGAGCTGGGGGAGGAAGAGGAGGAGAACGAAGGAGGAGACGGGAAGGAGGACGAGAGGTGGAAGAGGGCAGCGGGTCATCTTCTTGGGAAGGAAGGAAACGGTGACCGACGGCGAAGAGGTTGGATTGGAGTCTTCGTTTAAATATTAGTTGGAGGAAATTTAGCAGAAAACGTAACACTTTATTGTAATTGCGGCCTGGACTTTTCAATGCCTATTTAAAAAATTAGACAAAAAAAAATTAATTAAAAATGGCGTCTTTTTGATTTTTTTGTTATCTTAAAAAAAAACATCCTAATTCTAAAAAAAATATCAAAAACACCATCTTTATCTTATTTTCATCCTAAAAGTGCTCTTATTCTAGTATTAGTTTTAGTCAAAATCACTATAATATAATTAAAATTAGTTTTCCTTAATTAAAATCACTTGTTCAACCTTCTCGAGCTGGCCGATCCACATTGATCAACCAACCTATCAAATCTATTTGATTCAATCAAACCAACATACACATCTAGATCTAAGATAAGTTTGACCCAGTTAGCATCTAGATCTATGATAAGTTTGACCCAGTTAGCCCACTTTTAAGTGACTCAATGTGCCAAATCAATTAAACTTTTTGGTATTTTTTTTCTATAACTTTTTTTTAAAAACATTTTTATAAATCTTACATTATCAAATTGTTTTTATACATTATTAATTACTGATGCCATCCTTAATTTTGAGATGAATGAGTAAATTTGAAATTTTATTACTACTATTAAACTACACATTTCAAATCTTAGATATATAAAGACATATCTAATGTAAGATTTTTGAGAGCTTTATAAAATTTAAAAAGTTGAATAAAAAAATTTGAATTATAGATGTGAGATTTGTAGTTTAAGAATAATAGTGGAAATTAAAACTTATTTTTCTCTCTCTCAAAGGTGGACCCGCAATTAATGATAACTTTATATATATATATATATAAATTTTCAATAAAATTATTAATAAATTATTATTTTTAAAATATATGCATTCAATAAGTTAAAAATATACACTATAATCAAATTAAAATTTATAAGTTAATAAAATATTAAATGAAAATTAAAATTTAATTAAATTAAAAATCATAAGTTAATTAATATATTAATTATAAATTATAAATAAATTAAATTAAATTACATATAATAATAAATTAAAATATTAAAGAGAAAGTATATAGAGATATTAAATGAAGAAAATAATAAATTAAGATATGTGATAATGTAAAAATATTGTAAGGAGATTTTTTACTGTTGAAAGAATAGTAAATTCATACTTTTTTTAGATGACATTGACGTGCAATATTAGGGACTATAAAAAAAAAATAAAAATCTCATTTAAAATCCTAAATATATGAGAAGTTAGAATTTTTTTTCTTCAACTTTATTATTTCTATATCTCTTTAAAAATCTCGATGCCATTAATTTGACACGTTTAGTATGCATCTATTCTGTTCCTTTGCAAATGACGCGGTTTTTCCCGCCCGCCTCTGCATCAGTCACCGTCCTGGGCGTTAACGGAGTAGTTTTCAGAGCCACCATATTTAAAACTAGACAGCGATAGGGTGTCGCAGCTCCACCTCCAGTTTCGATCTATACAAATACCAATTGAGTTGGTACGTCTTCGCCACTCCAAATAATCCGTTCTTACTCATAAGTGACTATTAATAATTGTAATAATAATTAATATATAAGGAAAATATTTATTTCAATTATATTAAAATTCGAATCTCAGATTTTAAATTGACATTATTTTATATGCTACTCACTTGACCGTCCCAAAAGGACGATGCTATTTCAATGGAGATTTTGTAGCTGGAGTCTAAATTAATTCGACCCAACTTCTCACCAAGTAATCTATTCTACAATCCTATTGTTACAAATAATGTTGATAAAAATAATAATTCAGGAGATTCAGAAATTGATTTTAACTATTGATGATTTATTATGTCTAGATTATAATTCAAATCATATTTTTTATTATTTCTATATTTATTATTATCATATTTATAATAATATATTTTCATATTTATCATTATATTTTTATATATTATCTTGACAATATATATAAATAGATGAGTTAACCTATGATAATTATTCATCAATAATAAAAAAATAATTATCTTTTCTTTTTTTTTGTCTCTCTAGTTCTTTTTTATATTTATGCGCTTCAGTATTTTGTATTTCAACAACAAAAAATGAAATGGTTATTCTTTCAAGTAGCCACGTACATTATGAAAGAAAATAAATCTTGAATACTTATTCAGTTTTAGTCCATCGATACTTTTCTAGACCAGGAGTATAAGATAATTTGAAATAGTAGTAGTATCGGTAAAAAATCGAATCATGTCATATTTTGTCCGAGTACCAAGTCAACTGTACCTATAGAACATCTATCATTTGATTAATATGGTAAATGGTGATTTGCTCACCTCTAGTGTCTTTGTTAATCGGTTCCTAGATCAATACGGAGATGATTAATTATAGATGACTATTAATCATTAGTATATGAAACAAGGTATGGAAGAAAATATATTTAAATATATTAAATTTTGATTCTAAGACTTTATATAATAACATCTTATATCTTAACTATCCTATCATTCCGAGGGAACATCTATAATGTGATGCATGAGGTTTGAATGAATCTCAGACGTACACGGTGAATAAAATTTGGGTATGCTATTTTTCGTAGATGAATCATGCCCGAAATAGAATTTGGATATATGAACTTGTGGCAATTACTTGCATGTACATCGTGAAATTAATTCGGTGGGGACGGAAGAATAGCTGAACAGGATGCGGAGATATATTTTTAATCAGGAATGCTTATTTCTTTATTTTGCGCCGGTGTCAAGATGGGAGGTCAGATGATCTGATCTAAAAAATTTTGGATTAGAAGAGATCATATTTATTTATTGGTTGGATGAACTGGATCCCATATGTTAAATAGATGGGATTCAATTCATCCAATTAATAAATAAACAGGGAATCAAGGATGATCTAGATATCTTGAACTAAAAGATCCTTACCTACATAATGACCGAGTGCTGCATGACAAGACCATCACACAAAGGCATACGGCTGAGCAATCCACAGCCACTTAATCCAAAAGTGAGTTATCTATTAGAAGTGAGTTATGTATTAGAAGGACAAATTTAATATATATAAAAATATTTTTTTATATATGTAATTTATTAAATTTGATTATCACATAAATAAATTTTGATTTGGAAAATCTAGTAGCCAAACTCGAGCCTGTTATGCCCAGTCCGTCTAGATCTACAACTCACGTAGATTAATCTGTTTAGGTCTATTTTAAATTGAATCTATAAAATTTAAATTCAATCCGTTCAAACTATTAGAAGGGCTGAATTATTTCAACGGATCTAATTTGATGACCTTATGTGAGATGAGTTTAAATGTCCCATTTGCATCATACATGTTCATAGGTTTTTGACTTTGTACTCAAGTCAGCTCACAACATGCAGATTAATTGATCTTCTACGTTTTTTTTTATTTTGTTTTTATAATTCAGGTATTCAGATATTACGATGACGTAATTGATCTTATTCATGAAATTTTTTATCAATCATTAAAATAAATTAAAAAAAAAAAATATGAAGATAGATTCTAACAGACGACTCACCATTATAAATTTTTTAAACTCCCCAAATACAATATATTCTTGATGAGATTTCAATCCTTAATACCTAGAAAGTTTGTCCACTGTTACCATCACACGATAGCCCTGAACATCTTCTTCGATTTATATATATATATATATATATATATATATACTAGGTGTTTTATATATATATATATACTAGGTGTTTCTGTCCGAAAGTGTGAAGCTGAAAAACCGGAAATGTGACGGCTCTGCTGACTAGATGAAGACCTCGCTCTTTTCTACAAACAAAATCAAATCAAGAAGAAGTCCCTGGCGTTGACTCTCCGACGCTCAAGTTAGAAACAAAAGAGGAAGAAGAAAAAGTGAAAGTACTAGGGGATAAAGATTCATCTTTCCTTTCTTTATACCTATCATACTCTTTTATACTTATCGCATGCCACTTGTATTTGGTATTTTTATATGAAGATAAAACTAACATGATGCGGAAAACAATATTAATTATACCTTTCTTAGTAGATAATGACCTCTTGATCTTCTACCGTATTCCTCTTCTAATCTCGGACATTGTGTGGGCAACGATCTTCCGAGACGAGGACCACCTAGCACCTTCTTCTTCTTCCTTCAAGTTTCGGCCAAGCAAGACTTCCAAAGGATGAAGATCTTTTTCCACCAACCAAGCTCCAAGGGATGCAAGCTTTCTCTCCTTCTTCTCCAAGCTAGGATCCGGCCACCGCTTGATCTCCAAGAGAGAAGAGAGTTTCAGCCACAAGGATGGAGAGAAGAGAAAGGGAAGAGCCGGCCACACCAAGGAAGAAAAGAGGGAGAAATAGAATAGAGGTTGTTCACCTTGAAGGCACCCAAAAACCCCCTCTTTTATAATCCTTTAGCCATGACAAATAAGGAAAATTTAATAAAAACTTCCTTAACTCTATTGCCATTGAAAAGGAAAATTTTAATTAATTAAAATTAAAATTCTTTTCTTAGTGTATATGGCCGGCCACACCAAGGAAGCAAACAAGGAAATTTTTCGCTAGAAAAATTAAAACTTCCTAATTTACTTTCGGAGAAATTTTTAAAATAAAATTTCTCTTTAATAATCCCTCATGATTGAAGCTATAAAAGGAAATTTCTATAATTTTAAAATTTAACTTTTCAACATGTGGATGATAAATAAGTAAAGTTTTTACCAAAATTAAAATCAACCTTTTAATCTACAAATAAGGAAAGAGATTTAACTCTTCTCTTAATCTTTTGTAGAATCTTATAAAAGGAAATATTTTAATTTTTAAACTCTCTTCTAAATCATGTATTCCACATAAGAAAAAAAAATTTAAAATTAAAATTCCTTTTGTATTTTTAATGGCCGGCCACCTAGACTTGGGTTCAAGCTAGGGCCGACCACCCATGGACTAAGGCTTGGCCGGCCCTAGCTTGGTTCTTAAGCTAGCTTGGCCGACCCCTACAACATGGGTATGAAGGTGGGTATAGTGGGTATAGTACTCTATAATTAAGAGGCTACGATAGGGACCGAGAGGAGGAATTGGTTTTGGTCTCCCGATAAAATTAAGCATCCCGTGTTCGCCCCGAACACACAACTTAATTTTATCAATAATAATTCATTTCACTAGAGAACTATTATTGAACTACCGCACCAATCCCAAATTACATTTTTGGGCTCCTTCTTATTATGAGTGTGTTAGTCTCCCTGTGTTTAAGATGTCGAATGTCCACTAATTAAGTGAGTTACTGACAACTCATTTAATTAATATCTTAGTTCAAGAATAGTACCACTCAACCTTATCGTCATGTCGGACTAAGTCCACCTGCAGGGTTTAACATGGCAATCCTTATGAGCTCTTCTTGGGGACATTATCAACCTAGATCACTAGGACACAGTTTCCTTCTATAATCAACAACACACACTATAAGTGATATCATTTCTCAACTTATCGGGCTTATTGATTTATCAAACTAAATTTCACCCATTGATAAATTAAAGAAATAAATATTAAATATATGTGCTTGTTATTATATTAGGATTAAGAGCACACACTTCCATAATAACTGAGGTCTTTGTTCCTTTATAAAGTCAGTATAAAAGAAACGACCTCTGATGGTCCTACTCAATACACTCTAAGTGTACTAGTGTAATTATATAGTTAAGATAAACTAATACCTAATTACACTACGACCTTCCAATGGTTTGTTCCTTTCCATTTTGGTCGTGAGCTACTGTTTATAATTTATAAGGTATTGATAACATTATCTTCTGTATGTGACACCACATACTATGTTATCTACAATATAAATTAATTGAACAACTACAAACAAATGTAGATAATTTGACCAAATGTGATTCTTTATTCAAAATAAATGTTTACAAAAGCTTAGGCTTTCAGTATACACTCTAACAATCTCCCACTTATACTAATGACTAAGCTGCCATATATCTGATTCTCATTCCCTCCACATGCCGATCGAAAGCTTTTGCTGGAAGGGCCTTAGTGAAAGGATCTGCCAGGTTATCTGCTGATGCAATCTTGGCGATGACAACTTCTCCTTGCTTCACGATATCTCGTATTAGGTGGTACTTGCGCTCTATATGTTTACTTGCCTTATGGGCTCGTGGTTCCTTCACGTTTGCAACTGCACCGCTATTATCACAATAAATTGTGATGATTTTGGGCAAACCAGGAATCACATCTAAGTTTATTAGAAAGTTCCTGAGCCATACTGCTTCTTTAGTTGCCTCAGAGGCTGCTACATACTCAGCTTCCATGGTTGAGTCCGAAACGCATTTCTGCTTAACACTCCTCCATGCAATGACTCCACCTCTTAAAGTAAATACATAGCCTGATGTAGACTTATTGTTGTCCCTATCCGATTTGAAATATGAATCCGTGTAACCCACAGGGAGCAAATCGTCTGCTTGGTAAATTAGCATATAATCTCTAGTCCTTCTCAGGTACTTTAATATATGCTTTACCGCAGTCCAATGTCCTTGTCCAGGGTTACTCTGATATCTGCTGACCATGCCCACGGCAAAACAGATATCAGGTATCGTACACAGCATTGCATACATAAGACTTCCTACAGCAGAAGCATAAGGAATTGCTTTCATTTCCTCTATCTCCTTTGATGTCTTCGGAGACATCTCTTTAGATAGAGCTACTCCATGCCTAAAAGGTAAGAAACCTTTCTTGGAATTCTGCATGCTAAAACGAGCAAGGATTGTATCTATATATGAAGCTTGCGACAGACATAACATTCTTTTCTTGCGATCCCTTATAACTTTGATCCCAAGAATGTGTGCACAATCTCCTAAGTCCTTCATATCAAATTGTTTGGACAACCATACCCTTACGTCCGATAATACCTTGACATTGTTGCCAATTAACAAAATATCATCTACGTATAGTACAAGAAATACCACCACGTTTCCGTTACACTTCTTGTATACACAAGACTCATCCGGACACTGAATAAATCCATATGACTGGATTATTTCATAAGATGTTCCAAGACCTTGAAGCTTGCTTCAGTCCATAAATGGACCGATTGTGCTTGCACACTAGATGCTCTTTGCCTTTTTCAATGAACCCTTCTGGTTTCTTCATATGGATGTTCTCTTCAAGACTTCCATTAAGGAATGCTGTCTTGACATCTATTTGCCAAATCTCATAATCCATATGAGCAGCAATGGATAAGAGTATCCGGATAGACTTAAGCATGACTACCGGTGAAAAGGTCTCCTCATAATCGATTCCCTCTTTCTGAGTGTACCCTTTCGCAACAAGCCTAGCTTTGAAGGTTTCTACCTTCCCGTCTGTCCCTCTTTTCCTTTTGTAGATCCACTTGCATCCAACGGCTTTTACACCATCAGGTTGTTCAACAAGCTCCCAGACCTTATTAGAGTACATAGACTCTATTTCAGAATTCATTGCCTTTTGCCAAGATACTGCATCTATATCTTGGAGTGCTTCGTCATATTTTCGGGGATCAGGTTTGTGTTTACCCGGGATCAAGTCCGAAGACTCTCCCAAAAACATGAATCTCTCAGGTTCCCTCACAACTCTCCCACTACGACGAGGCACCATCTGTGGTTGTGTATCATGTGTGACACATGTTGCAGTCTCTTGTGGTACTTCATCTTGTACTGTTGGTACTAAAATAGACGTGTCCTCTCTAATTTCTTTTAGAACAACTTTACTACTGGGCTTGTGATCCATTATATAGTCTTCTTCTAAAAACTGGACATTGATGCTAACAATGACCTTCTGGTCTTTAGGACTATAAAATAAACCACCTTTCGTTCCTCTGGGATAACCCACAAACAAGCGAACTTCTGTACGAGATTCTAACTTATCAGCATTTGGTTTCAGCACATGTGCTGGACTACCCCAAATCCGAATATGTCTTAGATTGGCTTTCGCCTATTCCCCAATTCTGTGGGAGTAGAAGATACTGATTTAGAAGGTACTAAGTTCAGAATGTGCGCTGCCGTTTCCAGAGCGTATCCCCAAAACAAATTTGGTAATTCAGAATAACTCATCATCGATCTAACCATCTCCATAAGAGTCCTATTCCTTCGTTCTGCCACACCATTCTGTTGGGGTGTACCAGGTGCGGATAATTTGGATTGAATCCCGACCTCTGATAAGTAATTCCTAAACTCTCCTAAGAGGTATTCGCCACCACGATCAGACCGTAGTGTCTTGATACTTTTACCTAGTCGTTTCTCCACATCAGCCTTGTACTTTTTGAACTTATCAAAGCACTCAGACTTGCGGCGCATTAGGTAAATGTATCCATATCTTGAATAATCATCTATAAAAGAGACAAAATATTCAAAACTACCTCTCGCCAGGATAGACATAGGACCACACAAATCAGAATGAACCAATTCTAACACTTCTTTGGCTCTATACCCCTTGGCCTTAAAAGGCTTCTTGGTCATTTTACCTTCCAAGTAAGATTCACAAGTTGGAAAATTTTCCAACTCTAATGAACCCAAGAGTCCATCGGTTATAAGCTTTTGAATCCTACTTAAGTTAATATGACCAAGCCTTAGATGCCAAAGATATGCTTGGTTCATTTCCGAAGGTTGTTTTCTCTTATTAGTGTTAGAAGATGTGTTATAAATTTTCATATTTTGCTTTGTGGGAGAAATTGGATTTAAAGTATATAAATTTCCAACTAATGCACTAGAACAGATAATCACTTTATTTCTCTTTATAACTACATTGTTATTAAAGGAAACAGAATATCCATCCAAAAACAGTTTAGAAACTGAAATAAAATTCTTTCTAAAACTGGGTACATAAAGACAATTTCTTAAAACTAATTTTCTATTTCTATCAAAAGATAAGTAGACGTCTCCCACTACAACAGCCGCCACCTTAGTAGCATTGCCTATGTAGATGGTTATCTCTCCTTCATATAGTCGTCGGGTTTCCTGGAACCCCTGCAAAGAATTGCAGACATGATCAGTGGCTCTCGTATTTACACACCAGGTGCTGGTAGATAACACTGCTAAACATGTTTCAACAACCAGAGCATGAGATATACCTTTGTTGTTTTGATTCCTACGAGGACAGTCCGCCTTCCAATGCCCTGACTGCTTGCAGATGAAGCACTTACCCTTCGGCTTCTTCACTCCAGCTTTAGGTCTTGTACTCTGAGATTTATTCACCTTCTTTGCTGAGCTAACTTGTTTCTTCTTCTTCTTTCCTTTCGGTTTAGAAGTAGAACCATTTTCAGCATAGTGAATCTGAGAATTGTGACGAAACAAACCTTCTGTTGCCTGAAGTTCTGTCAGTAGTTCCGCCAATGAATATACCCTTTTATTCATATTGTAATTCAGGCGGAATTGTTCAAAACTTCTAGGTAGCGTTTGGAGGATCATATCGATCTGGGTTTCCCCATCAATTTCTCCTCTAAGGATTTGTATTTCATTTAGATAAGCCATCATCTTTAGGATATGATCCCTTACGGGAGTTCCCTCTTGCATGGTGGCTGTCATTATTTTTCTCATGGCTTCTTGCCTAGAGGCCCGATCCTGGTGACCAAAGAGTTCCTTGAGATTGTTCATAATATCATAAGCTGTTGGTAAATCTTGATGCTGATTTTGCAATACATTTGACATTGAAGCCAAAATGTAACACCGCGCCATCTCATCTACTTTTACCCATTTCTTATGATATTCGATCTCCTCTTGGGTAGATTCACCAGTGGGTGCATCAGGGCAAGGCTCAGTCAATACAAACTTATAGCTTTCAGCAGTAAGAACAATGTCTAGGTTCCTTTTCCAATCTATGTAGTTAGGACCAGTAAGTCTGTTCTCTTTTAGTATGATGGCCAGTGGGTTGAAAGTCATCCTAAGAATCACAAATAACTTTTGGTCAGAACTCTAAATTTAGAATAATATTGATTCCTCAAACAATACTATTTTAAATTAACCAACACCTCAAAACATCGTGAATTTTGTATGCCACGATAGTGTGGACGTATACAAATTCAACATTTGTAAAAGGAGGGTTTAACCCATTAATTTTATTATCTTGTCAACCTAACTTTTTGACAAATAAAATTAATAGTTGGTTTCCTTTGGTCACACGAATAATAGCAGTGACTCCGATGGGGAGGATACTATTAGACATGCCTAAGTGTATACCATTACTTGATACTAAGTCCATTAATAAGATTGTGGCCCTTCCGATGGAGAAGATCACACGCTCTTAATTAATTTCCTATAGTCATCCAAAATGGAAGTTTGATCTAGTGATCCACAAATAAACTCATCCGATATGGAGGAAGGCACTCAGAGACAACGCGTAAGTTTGTTTGCATCACTTACAAACCAGTAATAGAGACCGTGGAATTTATTAAAAATCCCTCTCCCACTTAGTTATTTAAAATGAGGAATTTTGACTATGCTAGCCTACTTAACATGCATACTAACAAGCACACACAGCACAACATAAAAGCAATAAATAGAAAAACTAATTTTCAACTATTATGGCTTTTATCTATTGTTGTCCTCCATGTGTCGCCATCCCTAGCTTCTACCATTTTTGGCCACCGCCACCGGATCTAGTTGTCGCATCCATCTTGCTCCTTGTTCCGCTGCGTCTCTGGTCCTCAAAAGGTTCCACGTTTTGCAAGATTCGATTTGCGACATAAACATAATTTTACATTTTTCGATCCTATATTCCTCGAAGGAATGTACATGTATCTAGATCAAAAAATAAAATCCTAATAAAACTAAATACATCTCTTGCTGTATTTTATAATATAATCATGCACACACAATAAAATGCCCTTGACATGTCCAAGAGTCCAATAACACACATAATAACTATAAGCCAAAATAGTTGGATCCTGCATCCACAAAGTTAGCACATCCTACTAT
This sequence comes from Zingiber officinale, assembly GCF_018446385.1. Classification (NCBI taxonomy): domain Eukaryota; kingdom Viridiplantae; phylum Streptophyta; class Magnoliopsida; order Zingiberales; family Zingiberaceae; genus Zingiber; species Zingiber officinale. Next base: position 90,430,105 of record NC_055992.1, on the reverse strand, counting down.
TATCCTGCCTAAATTATGTATGACATGTGCATAATTAAACTAATACCAAATACACAGAGGCAAAACCCTATCTCTGATACCAATTGTTGGTTGCTACTCGGAAAACCTAATGGTTCCACTGTATAAAAATTTTGTACAAAGGTCTGAACCTTTTCCTAGCTGCCATGTGTTCTTTTAAATTAAACTTGGATCGCCTGCGGAACTTAATACGTTTGATCCTAAGTTTAATTTATTTGTTCTTTTAGGTTTAGACTTGGATCTCCTGCGAAACTTAACACATTCGATCCAAATCACCTACGTCACGAAGACAGTTAAATATCTATTTCCAAAATCGGCTTCCAGTACTGCATGGCGAGGCACATGACCTTCTTGGATATGGGAGCAACCACCACCGACTAGACAAAGCCTTTTAAGGAAATTAAATATTTAACCTTCCCATAGTAACCTTAGGTTAACCTCTAAGAACAATCAAATCACAAGAAAAAGAAAAAAAAAGAACACAATTTCGAAAACTAATTTGAAAAACTAGAATCGCATGCCACTTGTATTTGGTATTTTTACATGAAGATAAAACTAACATGATGCGGAAAACAATATTAGTTATACCTTTCTTAGTAGATAATGACCTCTTGATCTTCTACCGTATTCCTCTTCTAATCTCGGACGTTGTGTGGGCAACGATCTTCCGAGACGAGGACCATCTAGCACCTTCTTCTTCTTCCTTCAAGTTTCGGCCAAGCAAGACTTCCAAAGGATGAAGATCTTTTTCCACCAACCAAGCTCCAAGGGATGCAAGCTTTCTTTCCTTCTTCTCCAAGCTAGGATCCGGCCACCACTTGATCTCCAAGAGAGAAGAGAGTTTCGGCCACAAGGATGGAGAGAAGAGAAAGGGAAGAGCCGGCCACACCAAGGAGGAAAAGAGGGAGAAATAGAATAGAGGTTGTTTACCTTGAAGGCACCCAAAACCCCCCTCTTTTATAATCCTTTAGCTTTGGCAAATAAGGAAAATTTAATAAAAACTTCATTAACTCTATTGCCATTGAAAAAGAAAATTTTAATTAATTAAAATTAAAATTCTTTTCTTAGTGTATATGGCCGGCCACACCAAGGAAGCAAACAAGGAAATTTTTCGCTAGAAAAATTAAAGCTTCCTAATTTGCTTTCGGAGAAATTTTTAAAATAAAATTTCTCTTTAATAATCCCCTCATGATTGATGCTATAAAAGGAAATTTTATAATTTTAAAATTTAACTTTTCAACATGTGGATGATAAATAAGTAAAGTTTTTACCAAAATTAAAATCAACCTTTTAATCTACAAATAAGGAAAGAGATTTAACTCTTCTCTTAATCTTTTGTAGAATCTTATAAAAGGAAATATTTTAATTTTTAAACTCTCTTCTAAATCATGTATTCCACATAAGAAAAAAAATTTAAAATTAAAATTCCTTTTGTATTTTTAATGGCCGGCCACCTAGACTTGGGTTCAAGCTAGGGCTGGCCACCCATGGACCAAGGCTTGGCCGACCCTAGCTTGGTTCTCAAGCTAGCTTGGCCGACCCCTACAACATGGGTATGAAGGTGGGTATAGTACTCTATAATTAAGAGGCTACGATAGGGATCGAGAGGAGGAATTGGTTTTGGTCTCCCGATAAAATTAAGCATCCCGTGTTCGCCCCGAACACACAACTTAATTTTATCAATAATAATTCATTTCACTAGAGAACTATTATTGAACTACTGCACCAATCCCAAATTACATTTTTGGGCTCCTTCTTATTATGAGTGTGTTAGTCTCTCTGTGTTTAAGATGTCGAATGTCCACTAATTAAGTGAGTTACTGACAACTCATTTAATTAATATCTTAGTCCAAGAATAGTACCACTCAACCTTATCGTCATGTCAGACTAAGTCCACCTGCAGGGTTTAACATGACAATCCTTATGAGCTCTTCTTGGGGACATTATCAACCTAGATCACTAGGACACAGTTTCCTTCTATAATCAACAACACACACTATAAGTGATATCATTTTCCAACTTATCGGGCTTATTGATTTATCAAACTAAATTTCACCTATTGATAAATTAAAGAAATAAATATTAAATATATGTACTTGTTATTATATTAGGATTAAGAGCACACACTTCCATAATAACTGAGGTCTTTGTTCCTTTATAAAGTCAGTATAAAAGAAACGACCTCTGATGGTCCTACTCAATACACTCTAAGTATACTAGTGTAATTATATAGTTAAGATAAACTAATACCTAATTACACTACGACCTTCCAATTGTTTGTTCCTTTCCATTTTGGTCGTGAGCTACTGTTTATAATTTATAAGGTACTGATAACATTATCTTCTGTATGTGACACCACATACTATGTTATCTACAATATAAATTAATTGAACAACTATAAACAAATGTAGATAATTTGACCAAATGTGATTCTTTATTCAAAATAAATGTTTACAAAAGCTTAGGCTTTCAATATACACTCTAACATATCTGTCTTAGTGACCCTTCATATTTCTCTGTTTAATGATATTAATTGCAGACCGAAGACATCTTTGTCTTGATTTCTCCGCATTCAATGATAGATGTAGTGTTCTCTTTTGTTTTCTCTTCCCCTTATTAAGCATATGTTTTCCCCTCTTTTATTATATCGGTTCATTATTCACTGTCCATGGCATACCCCAAGCTGGACAAATGGCTCGTTCGGCCCGCTCTACTACCGATCGGGCTGACCAGACGCTGTTTTCTCCAGACGGTAGATCGGACAGCGGTTCCTCCGATCGGCCTATGTATCCCCCTCTCACTCGGATGACACGATTGAGCCATATTGACTGTCTTGACTTTGACCTCCATCGTGACCATTTACCCGTGCCAGGTGGGCTTTTCTTTACCGCCGCATCATCAGGTATTCAGCTTACATCAACTAATTCTGGGTGGACAGTCTGACCCCATATTTTAGCCACCAAGTAAATTCAAGATGTGGCACCCAACATCACTAGTTGTCCAAACATGGCATACATCCATTACGTGAATTTCAAATCCTGATTATTTAGGAAAAATATCTTACCACTTACCACCACACCATGCCCTGGGGTATCTTCTTTGATTTTTAGACAACATTGCGGGAGGTGTGACCTACATAATGGATAATTATTTAAGGCTAATTCTGTTATGATAATATATTTTTTCAACTTTTGATGATTGATAAAAGTTTAAAGTTAAGATTAATTATGATCTAACAATGTTAATCAAGTGTATAGGTATCTTAATGTGGGAAGTCCTAGTTGGTTAGTCGACTAGATACTAGACAAAGTAAAGTCCTAGGAGGTCAGTTGGACAGGATACTGTCAGTACCATATGTTAGTTTTGATGTGATCAACTGAGTTAAATTAGGTCATGTGTGTTGATTGCTACTCGGAATATCGTACTGGTTCCCCTGTACAAAAATTTTGTACAAGTCCCGAACCTTTCCTAACAACCTATTGTGTTCTTTAGAAATTAAATTTAGAATCGCAAACGGAACTTAACATTATTGATTCCAAATTCAACTTATCTGTTCTTAAAGGTTTAGACTTGGATCGCAAACGATGCTTAACATTATTAATCCAAATCCACCCATGTTACAAAGTTGATTAAATATTTATTTTAAGGATTGACTTCCAGGTTAAACATGGCGAGGCACTAGGCCTTCTTGGGTATGAGATCATCCACCACTTCCTAGACAAAGCCTTTCAACGAAATTCAATATTTAATCTCCTTATAGTAACCCTAGGTTTAACAACTAAGAACAATCGAATCACAAGATCGAAAAAAACAAAAGAAACATAAAATCAAATCATAAATTCAAAACCTAGAATCGTTAGCCTCTTGTGTTTGATATTTCAAGATCCATACAAAAGAATGAACTAGTTATACCTTTTGTAGCTTATAGACCTCACGATCTTCTGTCGTATTCCTCTTCTTATCTCGGACGTCGTGTGGGCGACGATTTATCGAGATGAGAATCCACCCAAGCCTCCTTCTCCTTGCAAGTTTCGGCCACCAACAATCTCCTAGAGATGAAGAACTTCGGCCACCAACCAAGCTCCAAGGGATGTTAGGAAACAAAACCTCCTTTCTCTCCTTCTTCCTCAAGCAAGATCCGACCACCAAAAGCTCCAAGAGATGTGATGCCGCCGGCCTCCAAGGAAGAAGAGAAGAAGATGAGCAAGAGAATAGGGTCGGCCACTTCAAGGAAAAGAGAGAAGAGGAATAATAGATGTATATCTTGGTGAGGCACCTCTACCATCTCTTTTATATTCCTTGGTCTTGAAAAATAAGGAAAGTTTTAAAACATAATTAAAATTTCCTTATTTTCCGTACCAATGTCTAAGAAGGAAAATTTAATTAAAAACATCCTTATAAACCTTTAATGGTCGGCCCCTACCTTGTCCTCCAAACAAGGAAAGTTTTAAACAAAAATTAAAACTTCCTTAATTGTTTCCGGTAAGAAATTTTAATAAAATTTTTCTTTTAAAATTCCCTTCATGGTTGGTTATAAAAAGAAACTTTTATAAATTAAAATCTCTCTTTTAAAACATGTGGATGATTACAATTAAGGAAAGTTTCTTCAAAATTAAAATCTTCCTTTTAACTACAAATAAGGAAAGATATCAAACCTTTCTCTTAATCCATTGTAGAAAGCTATAAAAGGAAAGATTTAAAATTTTAAACTCTCTTTTAAAACCATTGCTTCCACATAAGAAAAGATTTTAAAATTAAAATCCTCTTCTAATTTATTGTGGATGATTACAATTAAGGAAAGTTTTCTCCAAAAATTAAAATCTTCCTTTTAACTATAAATAAGAAAAGATATCAAACCTTTCTCTTAATCCTTTGTAGAAACTATAAAAGGAAAAATTTAATTTTTAAAACTCTCTTTTAAAATCATGGCTTCCACATAAGGAAAGATTTTAAAAATAAACTCCCTTTTATTTTTTATGTGGCTGGCCACCTAAGCTTGGGCTCCAAGCTAGGCCGACCACATCTTAATCCCATCCAAGGCTTGGTTTGGCCGACCCTTGCTTGGGCTCCAAGCTTGGCTTGGCCGGCCACCTAAGGATGGGTAAGGTGGGCTTTAGGTGGATATAAGACTTTATAATTAAGAGGCTACGATAGGGACCGAGAGGAGGAATTGGTTTTGGTCTCCCGATGAACTTGAGCTTCCCGTGTTCGCCCCGAACACCCAACTTGAGTTCATCAATAATAACTCATATCACTAAAGAGTTATTATTGAACTACCGTATCAATCCCATATTACTATATGGGCTCCTTCTTATCATGAGTGTGTTAATTTCCCTGTATTTAAGAAATCGAATGTCCACTAATTAAATGAGTTACTGACAACTCACCTAATTAATATCTAACTCCAAGAGTAGTATCACTCAACCTTATTATCATGTCGGACTAAGTCCACCTACAAGGTTTACATGACAATCCTTATGAGCTCCTCAAAGGGACATCATCAACCTAGATTACTAGGACACAGTTTCATTCTATAATCAACAACACACCATATAAATAATATCATTTCCCAACTTATCGGGCCTATTGATTTATCGAACTAAATCGCACCCTTTGATAAATTAAAGAAATAAATATTAAGTATATGTGCTTGTTATTATATCATGATTAAGAGTACACACTTCCATAATAACATAGGTCTTGTTCTTTTAAAGAGTCAGTATAAAAAGAAACTACCTCAAATGGTCCTGCTCAATACACTCAGAATGTATTAGTGTAATTTTATAGTCAAGATAAACTAATACCTAATTACACTACAACCACTCTAATGGTTTGTCCCATTCCATCTTGGTTGTGAGCAACTGTTTATAATTTATAAGGAACTGATAACATGAACTTCTGTGTGTCTCCTCACACCATGTTATCTACAATATAAATTAAATGGACAACTACACTTAGCATAAATGTAGACTTTTGACCAATGTGATTCTTATAAATGTTTACACAAAAGCTAGGCTTTTAGTATACACTCTAACAATCTCCCACTTATACTAAAAGACTATGCTGCCATATATCCTTCCATATATCTGATTCCCCAACCCCTCAACACGCTCATCAAAATCTTTTGCCTTAAGGACCTTAGTGAAAGGATCTTCCATGTTATCATCAGATGCAATTTAGGCGACAACAACTTCTCCTCGTTTATACGATGTCTCGTATTAGATGGTACTTGTGCTCAATGTGTTTACTTGCCTTATGAACTCATGATTCCTTCGAGTTTGCTACTGCACCACTATTATCACAATAAATAATTTTTGGGAAAACCAGGAATCATATCTAAGTCCATCATGAAAATTTTGAGCCATATAGCTTCTATGGCTGCCTCAAAGGCTGCCATATACTCAGCTTCCATAGTGGAGTTCGAAAAAGCACCTATGCTTAACACTCCTCCTTAGTTATGGCTTCACCTCCTAAAGTAAACACAAAACCCCGAGGTTGACTTATTATTGTCCCTATCAGATTGGAAGTCCGAATCCTTGTAACTCATAGGGAGCAAATCATCTACCTTTGTAAACTAGCATATAATCTCTAGTCCTTCTCAGGTACTTTAATATATGCTTTTACGGCAGTCTAATGTCCCTATTCTATATCTGCTAACCATGCCCTCGGTAAAATAGATATCCGGTCTCGTGCATAGCATACATTAGGCTTCCTACAACATAAGGAACTGCCTTCATTTCTTCTATCTCTTTTGATGTCTTCGGAGACATCTCTTTAGATAAAGATACTCCATGTCTAAAAGATAGAAAACCTTTCTTGGAGTCTTGAATGCTAAAATGAGCTAGGATAGTATCGATATATGAAGCTTGGGATAATCACAACATTCTTTTCTTACGATCCCTTATCATTTTGATCCTAAGAATATGTACGCATTCTCCCAAGTCCTTTATATCGAATTACTTGAACAACCATACCCTTACTTCCGACAATACTTTGATATTGTTTCCAACTATCAAAAATATCATTTAAGTATAGTACAAGAAATACCACCACGTTTCCATCACACTTCTTGTATACACAAGACTCATCTGGACACTGAATAAATCCATAAGACTGGATTACAACCGAATGTTCTAAGACCTTGAAGCTTGCTTCAGTCCATAGATCGATTGAGCTTACATACATGATGCTCTTTACCCTTTGCAATGAATCCCTCTGGTTGCTTCATATGGATATTTTCTTCAAGACTTCCATTAAGGAAAGCTATCTTGACATCCATTTGCTAAATCTCATAATCCATATGAGTAGCAATAGATAAAAGAATCTGGATAGACTTAAGCATGGCTACCGGTGAAAAGGTTTCCTAATAATCGATACTCTTTTTCAACAAGCCTTGCTTTGAAGGTTTCCACCTTCCCGTCTGCCCCTCTTTTTCTTTTGTAGACCTATTTACACCTAATGGATTTTACACCATTTGGTGGTTCTACAAGCTCCCAGACTTACATAGATTCTATTGCTCTTTGCCAAGATGCTGCATCTTTATCTCGGAGTGCTTCGTCATATGTCCAGGGATCAGGTTCATGTTCACCAGGGATCAAGTCCAAAGACTCTCCCAAAACATGAATCTTTTAGGTTGCCTAACAACCCTCCCACTACGACGAGACACCATCTGTAATTGTGCATAATTTGTAACACGTGTTGCAGTTTCTTATGGTATCTCATCTTGTACTGTTGGTACTAGATTAGACGTGGCCTTTATTATTTCCTTAAGAAAAATTTATCTCATGGGCTTGTGGTTTATAACATAGTCTTCTTCTAAAATCAGAGATTGGTTCCAACAATGACCTTCTAATCTTTAGAACTATAAAATAAACCGCCTTTCGTTTATCTAGGATAACCCACAACCAAGTGAACTTCTATACGTGATCAGTGTCTCCCTTCAACACATGTGCTGGACTACCCCAAATCCAAATATGCTTCAGACTAGCCTTACGCCCATTCCACAATTCTATGAGAGTAGAAGGTACTGACTTAGAAGGTACTATGTTCATTGTCATTTCTAGAGTATATCCCTTTAATGAATTTTGTAATTCTTAATAACTCATTATTGATCTAATCATTTCTATAAGAGTCCTATACCTTCGTTTTGCCACACCATTCTGTTGGGGTGTACCAGGTGCAGTCAGTTGGGATTGAATCCCGACTTCTGATAAGTGACTCCTAAATTCTCCTAAGAGGTACTCACCACTACGATCAGACAGTAGTGTCTTGATACTTTTACCATGATGTTTCTTCACATCAGCCTTGTACTCTTTGAACTTATCAAAGCACTCAGACTTGCGGCGCATCATGTAAATGTACCCGTATCTCGAATAATCGTCTAAACGAGATGAAATATTCGAAACTACCTCTTTCCTGGATAGTCATAGGTACAAATCAGAATGAACCAACTCCAACATATCTTTAGCTCTATACCCCTTAATCTTAAAAAACCTCTTGGTCATTTTCCCTTCCAAGCAAGACTCGGAGGTTGGAAAGTTTTCCACCACCAATGAACCCAAAGGTTCATCTTTTGAATCCTACTCTAGTTAATATGACCTAGCCTTAGATGCCAAAGTATAATTGGTTCATTTCCGAAGGTTGCTTTCTCTTATTAGAGTTAGAAGATGTGTTATTAATTTTCATTTATTGCATTGTGGGAGTTATTGGATTTAGAATATATAAATTAGCAACCAACGTACCAGAACAAATAATTTCCTTATTTTCTTGATAACAACTTTGTTATCAAAAGAGATAGAATATCAAGTTCTTTGAATAGTTTAGAAACTGAAATCAAGTTCTTTCTAAAATTTGGTACGTAAAGACAATTTCAAAATCCATGTTTTATTCCTATCAGAGGATAAACATCTCCCACTGCAACAGCTACTACTTTTGCAGCAGTGCCCATATAGATGGTGATTTCCGCTTCATATAGTTGTCAGATTTCCTAGAACCCCTGCAATGAATTGCAGACATGATCAGTGACTCTCGTATCTATACACCAGGTACCGATAGATAACACCACTAAACATGTTTCAACAACTAATGAAATACACCTTTATTATTCTCAATTCTAAGAGGACAGTCCACGTTAGTGTCCAAGTTTTGTTTCCAATCATTATAATTGGGACTACTAAGTCTATTCTAAGTATAACAGTTAGGGGATTGAAAAACATTTGAAATCCTAAGAATCACAAAAATATTTGGTCAAAACCAACCCTTTAAAATCCCCATGAATTTTGTATGCCACGTTAGTGTGGACGTATACAAATTCAAACATTTGTAAGAGGAGATTTTATTAATTTTATTATCTTGTCAACCTATCTTTATGACAAATAAAATTAATAGTTGGTCTTCCTTCGATCAAATATTTTGTCAAAACTTTAGAATTTAAAATAATATTGATTCCTCAAAACGATATCATTTAAATTCACCAACACCTCAAACACCGTGAATTTTGTATGCCACGTTAGTGTGGACGTATACAAATTCAAACATTTGTAAGAGGAGGGTTTTACCCATTAATTATCTTATCAATCTATCTTTATGACAAATAAAATTACCTCAAACACCGTGAATTTTGTATGCCACGTTAGTGTGGACATATACAAATTTAAACATTTGTAAGAGGGGTTTTACCCATTAATTTTATTATCTTGTCAACCTAGTTTTATGACAAATTAATAGTTGGTTTTCCTTCGGTTACACATATAATAGCAGTGACTCTGTTGGGGAAGATACTATTAAATGTGCCTAAGTGTATACCATTACTTAATACTAAGTCCATTAAATAGAATTGTGCCCCTTCAGTTGGAGAAGATCACACACATCCTAAATAATTTCCTATAATCATCTAATAAGGAAGTTTGATCTAGTGATCCGTAAACAAACTCATCTGTTGTGGAGGAAGGCACTCAGAGCCAACACGCAAGTTTGTTTGCATCACTTACAAACCAGTAATGAAGATCATGGAATTTATTTAAAATCTCTCTCCTACTTAGTTATTTAAAATGAGGAATTTTATCATGCAAGCACACATACACACATCACAACAAATAAAAGTAATAAATATGGAAAAATAAATTTCCAACTATTATGACTTCTTCTATCACTGTCCTTCGTGTGCCGCTAGCCCTAGTAGTCGTCAACTCTAGCCACCAGTCCTAGGGCTCATGTCGTCGTGTCTATCGAGCTTCCTTTTTCACTGCACCTCTGGTCCTCCAATAGTACCACGCCTCGCAAGGATACGATCCGCGATAAAAATAGAATTTTACATTTATCGATCCTATATTTCATGAAGGAATGTACATATAATTTAGATCGAACAATAATATAAAATCCTAATAACTAATACAGCTCCTGCTGTATTTAATATTACAATCATACACACACACATAAAATGCCCTTGACATGTCCGAGAGTCCAATCACACACAAACACATTAGGGCCATAATAGTTGGATCTAGGATACTTGCAACCACAGAGTTAATCTATTTACATATCCTACTATTATCAGGCCTAAATTATGTATGACATGTGCATAATTAAACTGAAAACCAAACACACAGAGGCAAGGTCCTAGCTCTGATACCAATTGTTGGTTGCTACTCAGAATATCGTACTGGTTCCCCTGTACAAAAATTTTGTACAAGTCCCGAACCTTTCATAACAACCTATTGTGTTCTTTAGAAATTAAATTTGGAATCGCAAACGGAACTTAACATTATTGATTCCAAATTCAACTTATCTATTCTTAGAGGTTTAGACTTGGATCGCAAATGATGCTTAGCATTATTAATCCAAATTCACCCATGTTACAAAGTTGATTAAATATTTATTTCAAGGATTGACTTCCAGGTTAAACATGGCGAGACACTAGGCCTTGTTGGGTATGGGATCATCCACCACTTCCTAGACAAAGCCTTTCAATGAAATTCAATATTTAATCTCCTTATAGTAACCCTAGGTTTAACCACTATGAACAATCGAATCACAAGATCGAAAAAAACAAAAGAAACATAAAATCAAATCATAAATTTGAAACCTAGAATCGTTAGCCTCTTGTGTTTGGTATTTCAAGATCCATACAAAAGAATGAACTAGTTATGATGCGGAAACTAATAACTAGTTATACCTTTTGTAACTTATAGACCTCACGATCTTCTGTCGTATTCCTCTTCTTATCTCGAACGTCGTGTGGGCGACGATCTACCGAGATGAGAATCCACCCAAGCCTCCTTCTTCTCCTTGCAAGTTTCGACCACCAACAATCTCCTAGAGATGAAGAACTTCGGCTACCAACCAAGCTCCAAGGGATGTTAGGAAACAAAACCTCCTTTCTCTCCTTCTTCCTCAAGCAAGATTCGACCACCAAAAGCTCCAAGAGATGTGATGCCGCCGACCTCCAAGGAAGAAGAGAAGAAGATGAGCAAGAGAATAGGGCTGGCCACCACCAAGGAAAAGAGAGAAGAGGAATAATAGATATATATCTTGGTGAGGCACCTCTACCCTCTCTTTTATATTCCTTGGTCTTGACAAATAAGGAAAGTTTTAAAACATAATTAAAATTTCCTTATTTTCCTTACCAATGTCTAAGAAGGAAAATTTAATTAAAAACTTCCTTATAAACCTTTAATGGCCGACCCCTACCTTGTCCTCCAAAAAAGGAAAGTTTTAAACAAAAATTAAAACTTCCTTAATTGTTTCTGGTAAGAAATTTTAATAAAATTTCTCTTTTAAAATTCCCTTCATGGTTAGTTATAAAAGGAAACTTTTATAAATTAAAATCTCTCTTTTAAAACATGTGGATGGTTACAATTAAGGAAAATTTTCTTCAAAATTAAAATCTTCCTTTTAACTACAAATAAGGAAAGATATCAAACCTTTCTCTTAATCCATTGTAGAAAGCTATAAAAGGAAAGATTTAAAATTTTAAACTCTCTTTTAAAACCATTGCTTCCACATAAGGAAAGATTTTAAAATTAAAATCCCCTTCTAATTTATTGTGGATGATTACAATTAAGGAAAGTTTTCTCCAAAAATTAAAATCTTCCTTTTAACTATAAATAAGAAAAGATATCAAACCTTTCTCTTAGTCCTTTGTATAAACTATAAAAGGAAAGATTTAATTTTTAAAACTCTCTTTTAAAATCATGGCTTTCACATAAGGAAAGGTTTTAAAAATAAACTCCCTTTTATTTTTTATGTGGCCGACCACCTAAGCTTGGGCTCCAAGCTAGGCCAACCACATTTTAATCCCATCCAAGGCTTGGTTTGGTTGGCCCTTGCTTGGGCTCTAAGCTTGGCTTGGCCGGCCACCTAAGGATGGGTAAGAAGGTGGGCTTTAGGTGGATATAAGACTTTATAATTAAGAGGCTGCGACGGAGACCGAGAGGAGGAATTGTCTTTGGTCTCCCGATGAACTTGAGCTTCCCGTGTTTGCCCCGAACACCTAACTTGAGTTCATCAATAATAACTCATACCACTAAAGAGCTATTATTGAACAACCGCACCAATCTCATATTACTATATGGGCTCCTTCTTATCATGAGTGTGTTAATCTCCCTGTGTTTAAGAAATCGAATGTCCACTAATTAAATGAGTTATTGACAACTCAATTAATATCTAACTCCAAGAGTAGTATCACTCAACCTTATTGTCATGTCGGACTAAGTCCACCTGCAGGGTTTACATGACAATCCTTATGAGCTCCTCAAGGGGACATCATTAACCTAGATTACTAGGACACAGTTTCATTCTATAATCAACAACACACCATATAAATAATATCATTTCCCAACTTATCGGGCCTATTGATTTATCGAACTAAATCACACCCTTTGATAAATTAAAAAATAAATATTAAGTATACGTACTTATTATTGTATCTTGATTAAGAGTACACACTTCCATAATAACAGAGGTCTTGTTCTTTTAAAGAGTCAGTATAAAAAGAAACTACCTCAAATGGTCCTGCTCAATACACTCAGAGTGTACTAGTGTAATTTTATAGTTAAGATAAACTAATACCTAATTACACTACAACCACTCCAATGGTTTGTCCCATTCCATCTTGGTTGTGAGCAACTGTTTATAATTTATAAGGAACTGATAACATAAACTTCTGTATGTCTCCTCACACCATGTTATCTACAATATAAATTAAATGAACAACTACACTTAGCATAAATGTAAACTTTTGACCATTGTGATTCTTTTAAATATTTATACAAAAGCTAGGCTTTTAGTATACACTCTAACAATGTATTGTTTTGATGCCTTGTGTTTCAGTGTGCAGGGACTTAAAAACACAAGAAGTCGAGCGGAAGACACTCGGAAGATGTAGTGAGCGAGAAGGATGACATAGGAAACAAGTTGATAGGCTCGGTGCATCCAAGGGATGAAAAGCTATGGAAGAGTACACCGGCAAATGAAAAGGATGCTCGCCTAAGCGTTCGAGGGATGAGAAGCCGAAAGGAAGCCTGCTCGAGGAGAAAGTTAGAGTTGGATTCAGGTGAACTCAACTCTGGATGACCAAAGTATCACCCATGCGGAGTTGTGTTCGGACAAGTCTAGATCTGCCAGCTACCGAGATAGAGGTGCCTCCAAGGAGCTGGATGCGCCATCGCGCCTCATGGAGGAGACGCCCTGCTGAAACATGGAAGCGCCTTGGATCAATCGAGACGCCTCCTAACGACCAGAGTCATTGGCTGACTGTTGGAATTCAGATAAAGTTTTATCCACGACACTGAAGGAGCCTCTAGCCAATCCGAGGTGCCTCTAGGCCACGTCAGCACAACAGTAACATCTTCCAGGAGGCTATAAAAAGCTCTCTGGAGCTAGGAATTAAAAATCAACTCTGGTATTCATTTCCTAGCTAATTTCTTGAGCTGCCAACGTATGTAAGATACTACTTCATCTTCAACAAAGGAGTTTTTTAGTGAGCTTTTTATTGCCTTGGATTATAATCACCTAGGTTATAACCAAGTAACTCATTAAGTTTTCTTACCTTTTTTAGTTATTTCTTTTATGTTAGTTATTTGTTTTTGCTAATATTGCGTCCTTTCTTAGTTCAAATAGCAAGAGTTTTTTTTGACTTTTTTTAGGACTATTCACCCCCTCTAGCTAGTACTACCTAGATCTTCAAGTGGTATCAGAGCTAGACTGCTCTAGAAGAACTAACTGTAAGTACCCCATGGTAGTTTTGATGTGATCAACCAAGTAAAGTTAGGTCATGTTGGTATTTAACCCCTGTGTCTAAGTGTGCAAGAACTTAGGAGCACAGGAAGTCGAGCAAAAGATGTAGCTAGCAAGAAGGACGACACGGGAGAGAGTCGATGAGCTCGGTGCATCTGAGGTAGGAGGTGTTGCGGAAAAGTATGCAGGCGGATGAGACGACGTTTCCGAGGGATGAGAAGCCAAAGTGGAAGTTTGCTCGAAAGTCAAAAATTAGGTTCGGGTGAGCCTTATTCCTGATAGTCAAGATCACCCAAGTGGAGTCAGAACTAGAGTGAAAGACTCGGACAAAGAGAGCGGAGCCGGAGCTAGAACCCGGACCAAACAAGTTAACATGAGGTTAACTCTGGTCCGGGTGCCCGGAACCCTTACGGGCGCTCGGAGCAGGTTTTTATCTGGAACGTGATGTGACGTATTCCATTACGATGGGGATAAAAGTTTATCCCCCCAGGCACCTGGAACCTTTCCAGACGCCCTAACCAGGGCTATAAATATAGCCCTAGTCCTAGAAGCTAAAACACAACACTTGCGATTGAATTCTATTTAGCTCTATTATATAATCTAGTGCTTTAATTGCTGTAAAGAGACTTCTTCGCCTGAAGGAGAGTTTAGTGAGCATTCAACTTCCTTGGATTAACAACCTCCCCAGTTGTAACCAAGTAAATTGTTTGTGCCTTTTCCTTTCTTTATTTAAGTATCTTAATTCTTTTATGCAAGTGTTAGTTTATTAAGCTGTAAAGTTCGAGTAAGGTTCATTTTATTTTATAGGGCTATTCACCCCCCTCTAGCTGGCCGCCAAGGGTCCAACAAGTGGTATTAGAGTGGGTTCGCTTCAGGAGGACTAATTGCCGAACGAAGCACACGAGATGGCGGGACCAAGCATTAATCTACCGAAGTTCAAGGGGGAATTCGTGGGCTGGAAGAAAAAGATGGAGGTATTTCTTTAAAATAGATTTTGAATTATTAATCATTATGAAATATGATTTTCTAGCCCTGAAAGACAAAGAAAAATATCAGTGGATGAAGAAGAAGCAAGCCGACTTCGTGGTAAACAGCAAAATAAAGTTTCATCTACTTAGCGTTTTACCACCTCAAGAAGTCAACCATATCGGAGCCTACGAGTTAGCCAAGGAGCTCTGGGAGAAATTCCTGGAACTACACGAAGAGACCTTGGAGGAATAACTAGCGAGACATGACCTGCTCTGGAATCACATCAGCAACCTCTGGTTAGAAGAAGGTGAAACCGTCGCACACCTTCACTCAAGAATCAAGGAGCTCATCACTGGACTCACGAATCTTGGAGAGAAAGTAACCAACTGAGATTACTAAGGCATGTACTTAACGCATTTCCTAGGACTCCGGAATGGTCGACCTTAGTAGATGCGTATTTTATCTCTAAGGATTTAGAGGTAAGCACTTTGGAAGAAATTTTTTCAACTTTTGAAATTCATAAGTCAAGATGTGTAGGTCTAAAGAAGGAATCAAGGTAAAACATTGCCTTAATAATTAAAATGGACAAAGTAGATTCTGAGACATCACTTGACGATGATGAAACGACGTTAATGGTAAGAAAATTTTAAAAATTATTTAAATCTAATAAATTTAATCAAGTGCAGGGTAGACGTAAGAAAAGAAAGGTAAAGTGACTACAATGAAGAAGGGCACATGAAAGATAACTGTCCAAAATTGAAGAATAAGGACACAAGCAAGGATAAGGAAAAGAACAAGAAGCCAACTCAAATTGACAAGCATAGAAATCTCAAAGCGATGTGGGATGAAACGCTGTCTGAATCGGAGATAGAAGCCCTCGCCGGACTTGCACTAGTGGCAAGTCACAAAGAAGATGAAGAAGAAGAAAGCTCGTCCGAAATGAGCATCCAGAGCATCGATGAAGGGGGAGCGACATCGAAAGAAAGTAGTACTTTAGGGGGAGCTTCAGATTGCAGGATTGACAAGGTAAGTCAGGTACGGTCTCTTTCTCCTGATAAGTCATTTGAGTTTATAAAACTATTATAAACAAATTATTGTAAGTTAGAAAAAGAAAATAAGGAGTTAAAATCAACCTTAGCTGTTTCCTATCGATTAGAAGATTTCGACAAAGTAAAAATAGAAAATGAAAAATTGAAAAAGGAAATAGAAAATTTGAAAAGCTGTGCATGCTCAACTTCTATTACTTCTAATTTTAGAATTTTTTCAGAACTTAACTGATATCTTAAATATCATAAGGGTCAAATTAGGAAAATATCATATAAATATATTCCTAAAAAATCTTGATTAATCCTATAGGAAGGAATCTATTTTGAGTTCCAAAATCATATTTAGAGATAAAATTATATATTTAATTTCTTTAAAAGGTTTTATCTAGAAAATGATTATTGTTCCAATAACCAAGAAGGCCTAGTGTCTCACCACAGTCTGGAAGTCAATTATTGAAATAAGTATTTAATTGACTAACTGTCAAGCAATTAGTTGTTATAAAAATACTTTCAAATGTTTGTCAAAATTTTGTTAGAAACTATTTAAAAGTTAATTTTTCCAAGAACTCTATCACTTAATTGTATGAAAATTTTCAAATGTTAAAATTTTTTGAATGTTAGTTTTTTATTTTTGTTAACGATAATTTCAACTTTATATGAATTTTTTTTCTACCTTAAATATCTTAAAATATTTTTTGAAGCTTAAACTTAAATTTTTTTTTGTCCTTTAGACTTTTTATTTTTGTTAAGTAGAATTTTTTTAATGCACCCCATTATTAATGTGATCAAAATGGGGAGTAGTAAAACTTAAGTTTAGAGAGAGGGTAGTACAATTTTTTAATTTTTGTACTTGCAAAAATTTTATAACTGTTATTTTTTTATGTTTTTATCCTAACTTAACTTGGGGTTTGCTCACATCAAAAAGGGGGAGATTGTAAGTACCCCATGGTAATTTTAAAATTAGGTTTTTAAAATTAAAAATTATTTCAAAAATTTATTTTTTATATAATAATAAATTAGGTTTTATATTAGAATAAAATTTTTTGAGATTTTTTTGATAAATATATGAATTTTTAATAATTTTTTTTACCAAAAAAAATGTAATTTTAAAATTAAATTTTGTTCAGAGATTAATTTTGAAAAACTTGATTTTTTAGCTAAAGAACGTTATATTTTGAATGTTGAGAAAAATCAGTAAAATATTTTGAATTAAAAATATATTTTTAATTATTTAAATTAAAATTAAATTATTTCTGCTCAAAAATATTAATTCCGGTCAAAACAAAAATTTTATTTTATGAAAATTTTTCTCCTAATTTGATTGTTTTTTTTACTATGATAAATTTTTTTTAGCATTTTTCAAAACCTAAAAATAATTTTAAAATTATTTTTGGCAAAATTGAGGATTCATTAATAAAAATTATTCCTTTTGAAAAATTAATTTTGGTAAAATGTCACATTGCTGAAAATTCTATCTTAACCCCGTAGAAAAAGTTTCACTATTTTTTTCTAACTTCTTTTTATTTTTTCTAATTTTTTTAATATGGGAAGAAATTAAGATTAAGTTAAGGGGAGGTAATAAAATTTTTAAAAAAATTGATATATTTTGCTGGTACTTATTGTAAAATTATTTATTATACTTATTTCTAAATTTTAAAATATAAATTATTTTATTTCTTGATTACCTTAACTTAACTTGGGTTTATGCACATAAAAAAGAGGGAGATTTTGTAACAACCTGCCTTCTACTGACTAGCTGTAAGACCGATCGTCACATTATGCTGTGCTAACTATTCCCTGACCATCATTGAATCTAGATACGGAAGCTGTGCTAATTAAAATTTTTGCTGAACTATTATCTTTTCTCTATTCTACTAGTGCTAAGGGGTATAATCTGAGCTATTTATGTCATTATTACCTCCCCCCATGGTCAAGGAACCTAACTGAAGGTTTCTGGCTGATGTCAGGCTTCCTAATCAATCCACGGATCGATTGATGGGATTGGATCGATCTAGTGATCGATCCAGTCTGCTATTGTATGGTGAACTTGAGTTGGATCGATCCAGTGATCGATCTTGTTGGTTGCTACTCGGAAAACCTATAGGTTCCATTGTACAAAAAATTTTGTACAAAGATCTGAACCTTTTCCTAGCTACCATGTGTTCTTTTAAATTAAATTTTGGATCGCCTGCGGAACTTAACACGTTTGATCCAAAACTTAATCTATTTGTTCTTTTAGGTTTTGACTTGGATCTCCTGCGGAACTTAACACGTTCAACTCAAGTCTCCTTAAGTTATTAATTCCATTAAATATTAATTTCCATAAAAGGTTCCCAGTACTGACGTGGCGAGGCACATGGCCTTCTTAGATATGGGAGCAACCACCACCGACTAGACAAAACCTTTAATAGAAAGCTAATATTTAATTTCCTAAAATAACTTTAGGTTAACCAAAGAGAACAATCAAATCACATGGAAAAGAAAGAAACAAAAGAACACAACATCGAAAAACATATTCGAAATACTAGAACGTAAGCCTCTTGTATTTGGTATTATTTCCATAAATAACTAGCATGATGCGGAAAAAGAAAAACTACTAGTTATACCTTCTAGAAAGACCTCTTGATCTTCTACCGTATTCCTCTTCTAACCTCGGACGTTGTGTGGGCAACGATCTACCAAGATGAGAAAACACCAACCACCTTCTTCTCCTCCAAGCAAGGTTCGGCCACAAAGGAAAAACTTCACCAAGGAGGAAAACCAAAATACTAACCAAGCTCCAAGAGATGCTAGCTTTCTCTCCTTCTTCTTCTTCTTCTCCGAGTAGTATCCGGCCACCACAAGAGCTCCAATGGAAGAGGGAGATTCGGCCACCACAAGAGGAAGAGAGGGAGAGGTTGGCCGGCCACACCAAGGAACAAAAGAGGGAGAGAAATAATAGATGTTGTGTCTCTTGAAGGCACCCTCACCCCTTCTTTTATATTCCTTGGCCTAGGCAAATTAGGAAATTTAATTACAATAAAATTTCCTTAATTTTCCTTGACATGAATTAATTGAGAAAAATAAAATAAAATTTCCCAATTAACTTGTGATGGCCGGCCACAATCAAAAGAGCAAATTAGGAGAGTTTCAATCAACAAATTAAAACTTCCTAATTTGTTTCCGGAAATTTTAAAAAATAAAATTTCTCTTTAAAATCTCTTCATGGTTAATAAAAGGAAATTTCTATAATTTTAATTTTATCAACATGTGAATAATTTTTAAAGAGAAAATAAAATATCTCACCAATCTACAAATAAGGAAAGAGATCTAATCTCTTTCTTTAATCTTTTGTAGATCTTTTATAAGAGAGATATTTTAATTTAAATTCTCTTTAATAAATTATTTCTTCCACATAATAAAAATTAAAATTAAAATTCCTTTTTAATTTAATTTGGCCGGCCCCCACTAGCTTGGGTTCAAGCTAGGGCCGGCCACCCAATCTTATACCTAGGCCGGCCCTAGCTTGTTCCCAAGCTAGCTTGGCCGGCCCCTATTGGGTGGGTATAGAAGGTGGGTATAGGTGGGTATAGAACTCTATAAATAAGAGGCTACGATAGGGACCGAGAGGAGGAATTGGTTTTGGTCTCCCGATAAAATTAAGCATCCCGTGTTCGCCCCGAACACACAACTTATTTTTATCAATGATAATTCATTCCACTAGAGAACTATTATTGAACTACCGCACCAATCCCAAATTATATTTTTGGGCTCCTTCTTATTATAAGTGTGTTAGTCTCCCTGTGTTTAAGATATCGAATGTCCACTAATTAAGTGAGTTACTGACAACTCATTTAATTAATATCTAAGTCCAAGAGTAGTACCACTCAACCTTATTGTCATGTTGGACTAAGTCCACCTGCAGGGTTTAACATGACAATCCTTATGAGCTCCTCTTGGGGACATTATCAACCTAGTATCTCTAGGACACAGTTTCCTTCTATAATCAACAACACACACTATAAGTGATACCATTTCCCAACTTATCGGGTTTATTGATTCATCGAACTAAATCTCACCCATTGATAAATTAAAGAAATAAATATCAAATATATGTGCTTGTTATTATATTAGGATTAAGAGCACACACTTCCATAATAACTGAGGTCTTTGTTCCTTTATAAAGTCAGTATAAAAGAAACGACCTCAAATGGTCCTACTCAATACACTCTGAGTGCACTAGTGTAATTATATAGTCAAGATAAACTAATACCTAATTACACTACGACCTTCTAATGGTTTGTTCCTTTCCATTTTAGTCGTGAGCTTCTGTTTATAATTTATAAGGTACTGATAACATCATCTTCTGTATGTGACACCACATACTATGTTATCTACAATATAAATTAAATGAACAACTACAAACAAATGTAGACAATTAGACCAAATGTGATTCTTTATTCATAATGAATGTTTACAAAGCTTAGGCTTTCAGTATACACTCCAACAGATCCAGCACGCTACTGTGCTCGGGGCGATATTCTGGATCGATCGGCTGATCGATCCAGGCTGTTCAATCGATCCAGTGATCGATCCCCGACCCTTCTGTTCGCGACAGAAGACATCCGGATCGATCCAGTGATCGATCCCAGGGCTTTCTGTTCGCGACAGAATGCGTCTGGATCGATCGGTTGATCGATCCAGAAGCTTACTGTTCGCGTATGAACTTCTCAATCGATCGCCTGATCGATTGAGAAGCCTCCAATCGATCGGTCGATCGATTGGGGTTTCTGATTTCGTACTGGAACTCTGATTTCAGCACTGTTTCGTGCCAAAATCACTCATATCAATTCCAAACTAAATGAAATGCCTCCTAACATCAATTATCTAGCATTCTACACATGTCATGGTGCATAATCCACTAATTCATAACATTTAAGCAAACTGAACGGCAAAACTAAAATAACAAAGTTCTAATAGTTAAACTTGCTAAAATCCCTAAGATCTTTGTTCCAAGTTCCATCCACACACATCTTCATCACTGCATTAACCTCCAGCCTCCACTAGTCCATCTTCCCTTTACCTTTATCTGCAGTATAAGGAAAATAGTATCTGTAAGCTTGAGAGCTTAGTAAGAAACCATCTAACTCACTAAAACATGCATACGATGAGTTCATGCTTTTAAAAGATGCTGATTGAAAACATGATGGAGAATGCTAGGCATGGCATAATATCATACTAAACATAGAAACCAAGAGCTAATCATGGCAATAACTGAAGTATCAACAAGAAAGGACTAAACTGAAATATAACTGAGTTAAACTAGAGCTGAACTAGAACTGATTTTAAAATATAATCACATGACTGATTGTGAGTTTGGAAAGCTATTATCATAATAGATTAAAATACATAATCATGTTGCTAATGGGCCCGGCAACTGTACGTGCTGTGCGCGTATCCCTAACTAGATCCGGGTTTGCAAGTCCCGAATTTAGTAGGGTTACTAGGTTATCTGAACCTAGGGATGACTGTGGGAGTCCAATCCAATGGATATCTAATCCAGTACAGTGCCACTGAAAAGTAAAATACTGAACGTAGCTAATTATTGATTGTCTTGCTCTTTCTAGGTTAACTGAACCTAAAACTAGGTTGTCTGAACCTAGAGGCAACTGTGGGAGCCCACCCATTAGACATCTAGTCCTATAAGAGCTGTAGCAAGACTAAATAAGCTATGAAAATGCTTCTTTTGCATTTATCTTAAGCTACTAAAATGCCTAAGTTGCATTTGACTATGCTAAACATTCTACCGAGCACTTGGTGTATGCTAGTGCACACCCTATGTGCTAAAATTTGCATACGACTAAACTAATGCATAAAAATCATACGAATAGCTACTTATACTACAGGTGAGGGGTTTCTTACCTCCTGTTCGTAATTTCTTATGATTCTAATCGCTAGATTTCCCGGAGAAGAGATCTTCTCGACGATCCTCTTGCGTCTACGCGTTCCTCTTGCGGAGAGAAACGTCCTCGTACCCTTTATGTTGCCGGGAGGTGCTCCTAGGGCCCTTGGCTTGGTGCGCTGAGAGAAGGAGGAGGAGAGGAAAGGGGCGGCGTGAGGCTAGGGTGAGGAAGAGAAGTTGCGTTCAATATAAACCCCACTTAATAATTCCCTATTTATATTAAGTGGAAATTTTCGGCCCAACTTGATTATAAATTTAATTGTTTCCCTTTCCTTCCAGCACGGCCCTGCTGGGTTCACTTGGTTACTAAAGTCACCCTATAAGGCATAGAGTTTCGCTAGGTCTCGGGTTCAGTTTCCCGCGTATGCTATTTTTTGTTTTCTATTTATTTTTGCTACTTCCGCTGCTCTAAAAATTCTATAAAAATATCCTAAAATTCCAGAAAAATCATAGAATATTTCTAAAATAATTTTGAGAATTTTTGGGCGTTACAGATTTTAAGTATTTTGGGTTAGTTTTGATGTGACCAACCAGATTAAGTTAGGTCATGCAATTTTGATGCCTTATGTCTGAATGTGCAAGAACTTATGTACACAAGAAATCAAACGGAACACACAGTGAGCAAGAAGAATGACATGAGAAGGGATTCGACGGGCTTGATGCATCCAAGAGACGAGAAGCTGTTGAAAAGTACACCAATGGATGAGAAAGATATGCACAACGTTTGAGGGACCAGAAGCCTGCTCGAGGAGAAGATCAAAATTGGGTTCGGGTGAGCTCAACTTCGGATGATTAGAGTATCACCCACGCAAAGAAAGTCAACTCCAAAGTTGACTTAGATCTGTTAGCCGCCAGAGTAAAGGCGCCTCCAAAGGAGTTGGATGACCCAAGGCACCTCGAAGGAATATGAAAGTGCCCTCGCGCATGTCTGAAGATGGCGCCCTACAGTAGTTTGAAGACACCCTCGTACCTCTTGATGAAGATGCCTCAAGAAAGCCGGAGGCACCCTCGCGCCTCCAAAGCAAAGAGTCGTTGGATAACCGTTGTAACTACCGTTGTAATGCGGATAAAATTTTTTCCACTTGGAGGCGCCCTGGGTAGCTTTGGAGGTGCCTTCAAGCAATGGTAACTTTTTCAATAGGCTATAAAAATCCCTTAGAGGTATGAATTATTAATCAATCACTGTATCCACCTTTCTAGTAATTCTTGAGCTTTTAAAGTGTGTAAGAAACTTCTCTGCCTTCAACGAATAAGATTTTTAGTGAGCTTTCAACTGTCTTGGATTAACAACCTCCTCGGTTACAAACCAAGTAAAATTCCTGAGTCTCTTTATTTTATGTTGCTTATTTTAATTGTTTAATTAATTTGATTATCCTTGCTAAGTAAAAGCAAGAGATTTGACTAACTTATTTTCTAGAGTTATTCACTCCCCTCTAGTCAGCCTAATGTGGACCTATATTGATCATTGGACTCACAAATATTGGATAAATGGTAACAAACAGAGACTCCATAAGGTATGTGTAGGTTCCTTACAGTCGATAAGAGGGGAGGGGGTGAATTGTCCTGAACGTAATGAAAATAGCCAACACCTTTCTCAAATAATCAGGTTTTATCAATTACACACTTAATCAAAATATAATAGAATTAAAAGAGTACGAGACAAATAAATTTTTACTTAGTTTGCAATAAGAGGATTGCTACTGTCACACCCCAGAGAAGTCCCTGCCCGACAAACGGACAACATCTCTCCTGTAACTGTGACAATATGAATAATGAATACAACCACAATATTACTCACAAGCTATAATCATCCTCCCACATGGCTAGAGCATACACAACCACGCTGTTATATACACAGCCCACTTGGCTGGAATAAAATGATCACAACCATGCAGTTATATAATAAACAACCCACACGACTGTACTAAAAATACAGCGAAAAACGATAGGAAAAACCCATAAACCAAAACAACATACTTCTAGTCGGCTAAGCTTTACACAATAACCATCAGAAACATCAAAAGTAGCTATAAGGCCAAACACCAAATCCACGATAAAATTATTACAATACCAAGTATATGAACCAAAGAAAAACTATAAAAGCGTAAAGCAAAGTAAAAGCGAAATAAAGACAGACTTCTGATGTGACGTGGGACCGACAGATAGGCATACTCTATGCGACTCCACAACATCTACTTGTTACCTGAGGAAAAAGATAATTCACAAATGAGGTGGTGAGTGTGGGTCACTCAGCGGGTAATAGATAAGATAATGCATAGTCTATATAAAATATAGAGATCAAAGTATACAGTTTCATCAGGAAAATAGGAACATGATCACATACTGACATAATAAATGTACTTACCCAATCTGGGTCTAACACATAAGATCATGAACATAAATGTCACAATAAATGAACATACCAAATCTGGATCTAACACATAGGATCATAATCATATATATCGTAAAATGCACACATACCAATACTGGTTTATTACACGTAGTGCAAAGATCAGGAAACTGACCAGAGATCAACATCAGATCTGCTAGAAACACCTGACCAAAACATATGACATCATATACATATATGATATATGAGCATGTATGAAGCATGACAACCACATGCAACAATCATAGCTCAAACAAGTGTAACATATTACAAACACATATAGCTAGCAACTACAAGATATGTATGCAGATATATCTCCAAGGGATGCACTGCGCATCATATGCATATGCATGTATGCACCACTCCTACACACCACTCACAGCCGCCACTACATCTGAGTGACCGAATGGGCAGGACTGTGACAGATGTTCGTGTCTCCAAGCCACCACTACATCAATGTGGCTGAGACGGGCAGGATGTAGAGTAGCTATCTAGCTACATAACAATGAGGGTCACTGTCTGTACGACTCCATGCCACCACTACATAGAGTGGTCGAGCGGTACGACAGGACAAGCTCCACTCCATACCACCACTCCTAATCGGAATGGTCGAATGGTCAGCTAAAAATGACTGACAACTAGCTGATGTGCATAGATTTTATACACTTGTTTAGCATGTTTTGACGTACATTCTTATGTTCTATACATGCTTTATCTATGCACTTTCATGTTCCTTGCTTTGCTTTTAGCATAATTACTCTTCTTTGTTCGGAGTGTTAGGGTGTATACTAAAAGCCTAGCTTTTGGTATAAACATTTATCTAGTAATAAGAATCACATTGGTCAAATGTCTACATTTGTGATAAATGTAGTTGTTCAATTAATTTCTATTGTAGATAACATGGTGTGTGGTGTCACACACAGAGGATCATGTTATCAGTACCTTATAAATTATAAACAGTAGCTCACGACCAAAATGGAAAGGAACAAACCATTAGAAGGTCGTAGTGTAATTAGGTATCAGTTTATCTTGACTGTATAATTACACTAGTACACTTAGAGTGTATTGAGTAGGACCATTTGAGGTCGTTTCTTTTATACTGATTTTATAAAGAAACAAAGACCTCGGTTATTATGGAAGTGTGTGCTCTTAATCCTAATATAATAACAAGCACATATATTTGATATTTATTTCTTTAATTTATCAATGGGTGAGATTTAGTTCGATGAATCAATAAGCCCGATAAGTTGGGAAATGATATCACTTATAGTGTGTGTTGTTGATTATAGAAGGAAACTATGTCCTAGAGATACTAGGTTGATAATGTCCTCAAGAGGAGCTCATAAGGATTGTCATGTTAAACCCTGCAGGTGGACCTAGTCCGACATGATGATAAGGTTGAGTGGTACTACTCTTGGACTAAGATATTAATTAAGTGAGTTGTCAGTAACTTACTTAATTAGTGGACATTTGTTATCTTAAACACAGGGAGACTAACACACTCATAATAAGAAGGAGCCCAAAATGTAATTTGGGATTGGTGCGGTAGTTCAATAATAGTTCTCTAGTGGAATGAATTATTATTGATAAAATTAAGTTGTGTGTTCGGGGCGAACACGTGATGCTTAATTTTATCGGGAGACCAAAACCAATTCCTCCTCTCGGTCCCTATCGTAGCCTCTAGTATATAGAGATTTATACCCACCGCATACCCACCTTCTTACCTATCCAATGGGGCCGGCCAAGCTAGCTTGGAACCCAAGCTAGGGCCGGCCAAGACCAAGTGGATGAGCCATGAAGGTGGCCGGCCAAAGCTTGGGTCCCAAGCTTAGGTGGCCGACCACTAGAATATTAAAAAGGATTTTTATTAAAATTATTTCTTATGTGGATATCATGTTTTTAAAAGAGAGTTAAAAAATTAAAAATTTCCTTTTATAACTTTCTACAAAAGATTAAGAGAAGAGATTAATCTCTTTCCTTATTTGTAGTTTAAAAGGATGGTTTTAATTTTTGGTAAAAACTTTCCTTATTTGTAAATCATCTACATGATTAAAAGAGAGTTTAAAATTTGAAATCTTTCCTTATTTGTTGATTAAAGGAGGATTTTAAATTTTAAGAAAACTTTCCTTTTAAACATGTTCATGATTTAAAAGAGAGTTTAAAAATTAAATATTCTCTTTTATAAGTTTCTACAAAAGATTAAGAAAAGATTTGATATCTTTCCTTATTTGTAGATTGAAAGAGATTTTAATTTTTAGAGATAACTTTCTTTTTATCCACATGTTTAAAAGAAAGATTTTAATTTATTAAATTTCCTTTTTATAAACCAATCATGAAGGGATAAAATTATTGGAGAAATTTTTATAAATTTCTAGAAACAAATTAGGAAGTTTTAATTCTTGTTTAATTAAAACTCTCCTTGATTTGAGGAAATAAGTGGCCGGCCATGTTTTAGTGAGAAGGAAAATTATTTTAATTAAAATAAAATTTTCCTTTTCATGGCAAAAGAATTAAGGAAGTTTTTATTAAAATTTCCTTATTTGCCAAGACCAAGGATTATAAAAGAGGAGGTAGAGGAGTCTTCAAGGGTGAACAACCTCTATTATTTTCTCCTTCTTTTCTTCCTTGGTGTGGCCGGCCTCCTTCCTTTCTCTTCTCTCCATCTTGTGGCCGGACCTCTCTTCCTCCTTGAAGATCAAGTGGTGGCCGGATTTTAGCTTGGAGAAGAAGGAGAGAAAGCTTACATCCCTTGGAGCTTGATTGATGGAAAAAGATCTTCATCTCTTGGAAGCATAGTGCTTGGCCGAAACTTGAAGAAAGGAGAAGAAGGTGCTTTGGTGGTTTCTCATCTCGGAAGATCGTTGCCCACACAACGTCCGAGGTTAGAAGAGGAATACGGTAGAAGATCAAGAGGTTTTTCTATAAGGTATAACTAGTAATTTTTCTTTCCGCATCATACTAGTTATTTTTGGAAATAATACTAAATACAAGAGGCATACGATTCTAGAGTTTCGAATTTGTTTTCGATATAGTGTTCTTTTGTTTTTCTTTTCCTTGTGATTTGATTGTTCTTTTCGGTTAACCTAAAGTTATTTTAGGAAATTAAATATTAGCTTTCTATAAAAGGTTTTGTCTAGTCGGTGGTGGTTGCTCCCATATCCAAGAAGGCCATGTGCCTCGCCACGTCAGTACTGGGAACCGATTATGGAAATTAATATTTAATGGAATTAATAACTTAAGGTGACTTGGGTCGAACGTGTTAAGTTTCGCAGGAGATCCAAGTCAAAACCTAAAAGAACAAATAGATTAAGTTTTGGATCAAACGTGTTAAGTTCCGCAGGCGATCCAAAATTTAATTTAAAAGAACACATGGTAGCTAGGAAAAGGTTCAGACCTTTGTACAAAATTTTTGTACAGTGGAACCTCTAGGTTTTCCGAGTAGCAACCAACAATTGGTATCAGAGCTAGGGTTTTGCCTCTGTGTATTTGGTATTAGTTTAATTATGCACATATCATACATAATTTAGGCAGGATAATAGTAGGATGTGCTAACTTTGTGGATGCAGGATCCAACTATTATGGCTTATAGTTTTATGTGTGTGATTGGACCCTTGGACATGTCAAGGGCATTTATATGTGTGCATGATTGTATTATAAAATACAGCAGGAGCTGTATTTAGTTTTATTAGGATTTTATTTTTGATCTAGATACATGTACATTCCTTTTATGGAATATAGGATCAAAATTGTAAAATTCTATTTATGTCGCGGATCGAATCTTGCAAAGCGTGTAACCTTCTAAGGACCAGAGGCGCAGCGGAACAAGGAGCAAGATGGATGCGACAGCTAGACCCGGTGGCGGTGGCCAAATATGGCAGCAGCTTGGGATGACAACACACGGAGGACAACTAGAGATAAAAGCCATAATAGTTGAAAATTAGATTTTCTATTTATTGCTTTTATATTGTGTGCATGTTAGTTTACAAGTTTAGTAGGCTAGCATAGTTAAAATTCCTCATTAATAAATAACTAAGTGGGAGAGGATTTTAAGTAAATCCCATGGTCTCCATTACTGGTTTGTAAGTGATGCAAACAAGCTGCGTTGGCTCTGAGTGCCTTCCTCCATAACGGATGAGCTTGTTTGTGGATCACTAGAACAGACTTCCATTTTGGATGACTATAGGAAGTTAATTAAGAGCGTGTGATCTTCCCCAACGGAAGGGGCATAATCTTATTAATGGACTTAGTGTCAAGTAATGGTATACACTTAGACACATCTAATAGTATCCTCCCCATCGAAGTCACTGCTATTATTTGTGTGACCAAATGAAACCAACTATTAATTTGTCATAAAACTAGGTTGACAAGATAATAAAATTAAAGGGTTAAAACCCCTCTTACAAATGATTGATTTTGTATACGTCCACACTAACGTGGCATACAAAATTAACGGTGTTTGAGATAATTTTATTTGTCATAAAGATACGTTGACAAGATAGTTAATGGGTAAAACCCTCCTCTTACAAATGTTGATTTTGTATACGTCCACACTAACGTGGCATGCAAAATTCACGGTGTTTTGAGGTGTTGGTAAATTTAAATAGTATTGTTAGAGGAATCAATATTATTTTAAATTTAGAGTCTTGACCAAATATTTGATTAAAGATAGACCAACTATTAATTTTATTCGTCATAAAGTAAGGTTGACGAGATAATAAAATTAAATGATAAAATTTCCTCTTTGAATTTGTATACGTCCACACTAACGTGGCATACAAAA
The DNA here is from genome assembly GCF_018446385.1 of Zingiber officinale. Lineage (NCBI taxonomy): Eukaryota > Viridiplantae > Streptophyta > Magnoliopsida > Zingiberales > Zingiberaceae > Zingiber > Zingiber officinale. The sequence continues at coordinate 90,400,727 of NC_055992.1, read as the reverse complement.
TTCATGGTGATTTTTAAGGAGTTGGTCTTAACCAAATATTTTTGTGATTCTTAGGAAGATGGTCAATCCCTAGCTGATATACTTTAGGATAGACATAGTGGTCCCAATTATAATTGATTGGAAATAGAATTTAGACATTAAGGTAAACTGTCCTCTTAGAACTAAGAACAATATTGGTGTATTTTATTAGTTGATACATGTTTAGTGGAGTTATCTACCGGTACCTGGTGTGTAGATATGGGAGTCACTGATCATGTCTGCAATTCATTGCAGGGTTCCAGGAAACCCGACAACTAAATGAAAATAAAAAACACCGTCCACATGGGCACTACTGCAAAAGTAGCAGTGGGAGAGGTTTATTCTCTAATAGGAATAAAATTTGGATTATTAGGAATTGTCTTTACATACTAAGTTTAGAAAGAACCTGATTTCAATTTCTAAACTATTATAGAATAGATATTGTGTCTATTTTGATAACAAAGTTGTTATCAAGAAAAATAGGCAAGTTATCTATTCTGGTATGTTGGTTGACAATTTATAATCCAATAACTCCCATGATGCAACAAATGAAAATTAATAACACATCTTCTAACTTAAGAGAAAGCAACCTTCAAAATGAACCAATTATATCTTTGACATCTAAGGCTAGGTTATATTAACTTAAGTAGGATTCATTGGTAGCTGATGAACTTTTGGGTTCATTAGTAGTGGAAATCTTTCCAACCTGCGAGTCTTACTTGGAAGGAAAATAACCAAGAAGCTTTTAAGTCCAAGGGGTATGGAGTCAAAGATATGTTGAAATCGGTTCATTCTGATTTGTGTGATCCTATGACTATCCAGACAAGAGGTAGTATTGAATATTTCATCTATTTTATAAACAACTATTCAAGATACAAATAAATTTACTTAATGTACCGCAAGACTAAGTACTTTGATTAGTTCAAAGAGTACAAGGCTGATGCGGAGAAATGTTAAAGTAAATGTCACTATGGTAAGATCGTAGTGGCAAGTACCTCTTGGGAGAATTTAGGAGTCACTTATCAAAAGTAGGGATTCAATCCCAACTAACTGCACCTGGTACACCCCAACAGAATGGTGTAGAAGAAAGAAGGTAAAGGACTCTTATGAAATAATTAGATAGATGATGAGTTATTTAGAAAATTACCAAATTTGTTTTAAGGATAAACTCTAAAAACGAAAGTGAACATAGTACCTTCCAAGTTAGAACTCTCTACTCATATAGAATTGCTGAATAGGTGAAAACCTATTTTGAAGCATATTCGGATTCGGGTAATCCAGCACATATGTTAAAGAGAGACAATGATAAGTTGGATAGGAGTTCACTTGTTTGTAAGTTATCCTAGATAAACAAAAGTAGGTTTATAGTCTTAAAAATCAGAAGGTCATTGTTAGCATCAATGACTGATTTTTTAGAAAAGGACTATATAATGAACCACGTGCTCATAAGTAAATTTGTTCTTAAGGAAATAATAAAGGACATGTCTAACCTAGTACCAACTGTACAAGATGAGATACCACAAGAAAACTGCAACACGTATCACAAATTGATACACAATTACAGAAAGTGTTTTATTGTAGTGGGAGGGTTGTTATGCAACCTAAAGAGGTTCATGTTTTGGGAGAGTTTTTGGACTCGATCCCTGGAGGGCATGAACCTGATCATATGATGAAGCACTCCAAGATAAAGATGCAGCATCTTGGCAAAGAGTAATGAATAAAAGAATTAGAATATATGTATTCTAATAAAATCTGGAAGCTTGTAGAATCACCAAATGGTGTAAAAGCCGTTGGATATAAAAAGGTCTATAATAGGAAAAGAGGGATAGACAGGAAAGTAGTAACTTTCAAAGCAAGGCTTGATGAAAAAGGAAACTTTTTCACTGGTAGTCATGCTTAAGTCTATCCGGATTCTTTTATCTATTTGACAAGAGGATGTCAAGACATCATTCCTTAATGAAGTTTTGAAGAAAGCATCCATATAAAGCAACCAGAAGGGTTCATTGCAAAGGGCTAAGAGCATCTTGTGTAAGCTCAATCAGTCTATGGACTGAGGCAAAGCTTCAAGGTCTTGGAACATCCGGTTTATCAAAGTAATCCAGATCTATGGATTTATTTAGTAACTGGATAAGTCTTGTGTATACAAAAGGTGTGATGGAAGCGTGGTGGTATTTCTTGTACTATACGTAGATAACATTTTTGGTAGTTGGAAACAATATCAAAATGTTGTCAGAAGTAAGGGTATGGTTGTCCAAATAATTCGATATAAAGGACTTGGGAGAATGTATATATTTTTGAGATCAAAATAATAAGGGATCGAAAGAAAAATATATTTTACTTATCCCAAGTTTGATACATCGGAAAATCCTTGCTCGTTTTAAGCATGCAAAACTCCTCGAAAGGTTTCTTACTTTTTAAGGATGGAGTAACTTTATCTAAAGATATGTCTCTGTAGACATCAAAGGAGATAAAGGAAATAAAGGCAGTTCTTTATGCTACGGCTGTTGGAAGCCTAATGTATGCTATGTACGAGATCAGAAATCTGTTTTGCCAAAGGCATAGTTAGCAGATATCAAAGTAACCCTGGACAAGGACAGTGGACTGCAGTAAAGAATATATTGTAGTACCTTAGAGGCACTAGAGATTATACGCTAGCTTACAAGACAGTTAATTTGGTCCTTGTGGGTTGCATGGATTTTGACTTCCAATCGGATAGGGACAATAATAAGTCAACCTCGGGGTTTTGTGTTTACTTTAGGAGGTAAAGTCATAACTATGGAAGAGTGATAAGCATAGTATTTTTCTGGACTCCACCATAGAAGCTTAGTATATGGCAAGCCTCTGAGGAAGCCATAAAAGCTGAATAACTTAATTACCTCAAGATAGATATGATTTCTAGTTTGTCCAAAGATTATTACAATTTATTGAAATAATAATGGTGCAGTAACAAACTCGAAGAAACCATGAGTCTATAAGGCAAGTAAACACAATAGAGCGAAAGTACCACCCAATACGAGAAATCGTATAAATGAGGAGAAGTTGTTGCCGCCTAGAATGCATCAGATGATGACCTATAGATCTTTTCACTAAGGTCCTTAAGGCGAAAGCTTTTGATGGACATGTTGAAGGGTTGGGAATCAGATGTATGGCAGCAGATATGGCAGCTTAGTCTTTTAGTATAAGTGGGAGATTGTTAGGGTGTATACTAAAAGCCTAGCTTTTGGTATAAACATTTATCTAGTAATAAGAATCACATTGGTCAAATGTCTACATTTGTGATAAATGTAGTTGTTCAATTAATTTATATTGTAGATAACATGGTGTGTGGTGTCACACACAGAGGATCATGTTATCAGTACCTTATAAATTATAAACAGTAGCTCACGACCAAAATGGAAAGGAACAAACTATTAGAAGGTCGTAGTATAATTAGGTATCAGTTTATCTTGACTGTATAATTACACTAGTACACTTAGAGTGTATTGCGTAGGACCATTTGAGGTCGTTTCTTTTATACTGATTTTATAAAGAAACAAAGACCTCGGTTATTATGGAAGTGTGTGCTCTTAATCCTAATATAATAACAAGCACATATATTTGATATTTATTTCTTTAATTTATCAATGGGTGAGATTTAGTTCGATGAATCAATAAGCGCGATAAGTTGGGAAATGGTATCACTTATAGTGTGTGTTGTTGATTATAGAAGGAAACTATGTCCTAGAGATACTAGGTTGATAATGTCCTCAAGAGGAGCTCATAAGGATTGTCATGTTAAACCCTGCAGGTGGACCTAGTCCGACATGATGATAAGGTTGAGTGGTACTACTCTTGGACTAAGATATTAATTAAGTGAGTTGTCAGTAACTTACTTAATTAGTGGACATTTGTTATCTTAAACACAGGGAGACTAACACACTCATAATAAGAAGGAGCCCAAAATGTAATTTGGGATTGGTGCGGTAGTTCAATAATAGTTCTCTAGTGGAATGAATTATTATTGATAAAATTAAGTTGTGTGTTCGGGGCGAACACGGGATGCTTAATTTTATCGGGAGACCAAAACCAATTCCTCCTCTCGGTCCCTATCGTAGCCTCTAGTATATAGAGATTTATACCCACCGATACCCACCTTCTTACCCATCCAATGGGGGCCAAGCTAGCTTGGAACCCAAGCTAGGCCGCCAAGACCAAGTGGATGAGTTATGAAGGTGGCCGCCAAAGCTTGGGTCCCAAGCTTAGGTGGCCGACCACTAGAATATTAAAAGGATTTTATTAAAATTATTTCTTATGTGGATATCATGTTTTAAAAGAGAGTTAAAAAATTAAAATTTCCTTTTATAACTTTCTACAAAAGATTAAGAGAAGAGATTAATCTCTTTCCTTATTTGTAGTTTAAAAGGATGGTTTTAATTTTTGGTAAAACTTTCCTTATTTGTAAATCATCTACATGATTAAAGAGAGTTTAAAATTTGAAATCTTTCCTTATTTGTTGATTAAAGGAGGATTTTAAATTTTAAGAAAACTTTCCTTTTAAACATGTTCATGATTTAAAGAGAGTTTAAAATTAAATATTCTCTTTTATAAGTTTCTACAAAAGATTAAGAAAAGATTTGATATCTTTCCTTATTTGTAGATTGAAAGAGATTTTAATTTTTAGAGATAACTTTCTTTTTATCCACATGTTTAAAAGAAAGATTTTAATTTATTAAATTTCCTTTTTATAAACCAATCATGAAGGGATAAAATTATTGGAGAAATTTTTATAAATTTCCGGAAACAAATTAGGAAGTTTTAATTCTTGTTTAATTAAAACTCTCCTTGATTTGAGGAAATAAGTGGCCGACCATGTTTTAGTGAGAAGGAAAATTATTTTAATTAAAATAAAATTTTCCTTTTCATGGCAAAAGAATTAAAGAAGTTTTTATTAAAATTTCCTTATTTGCCAAGACCAAGGATTATAAAAGAGGAGGTAGAGGAGTCTTCAAGGGTGAACAACCTCTATTATTTTCTCCTTCTTTTCTTCCTTGGTGTGGCCGGCCTCCTTCCTTTCTCTTCTCTCCATCTTGTGGCCGGACCTCTCTTCCTCCTTGAAGATCAAGTGGTGGCCGGATTTTAGCTTGGAGAAGAAGGAGAGAAAGCTTACATCCCTTGGAGCTTGATTGATGGAAAAAGATCTTCATCTCTTGGAAGCATAGTGCTTGGCCGAAACTTGAAGAAAGGAGAAGAAGGTGCTTTGGTGGTTTCTCATCTCGGAAGATCGTTGCCCACACAACGTCCGAGGTTAGAAGAGGAATACGGTAGAAGATCAAGAGGTTTTTCTATAAGGTATAACTAGTAATTTTTCTTTCCGCATCATACTAGTTATTTTTGGAAATAATACTAAATACAAGAGGCATACGATTCTAGAGTTTCGAATTTGTTTTCGATATAGTGTTCTTTTGTTTTTCTTTTCCTTGTGATTTGATTGTTCTTTTCGGTTAACCTAAAGTTATTTTAGGAAATTAAATATTAGCTTTCTATAAAAGGTTTTGTCTAGTCGGTGGTGGTTGCTCCCATATCCAAGAAGGCCATGTGCCTCGCCACGTCAGTACTGGGAACCGATTATGGAAATTAATATTTAATGGAATTAATAACTTAAGGTGACTTGGGTCGAACGTGTTAAGTTCCGCAGGAGATCCAAGTCAAAACCTAAAAGAACAAATAGATTAAGTTTTGGATCAAACGTGTTAAGTTCCGCAGGCGATCCAAAATTTAATTTAAAAGAACACATGGTAGCTAGGAAAAGGTTCAGACCTTTGTACAAAATTTTTGTACAGTGGAACCTCTAGGTTTTCCGAGTAGCAACCAACACGGAGATCTGCTCTTGTGCGTTTTATGCTTTCAGGAGTCAAATTTAGAAAAGAATTGATGTTAGTAGCCAATTTTATGATCAAATGAAGGAAAATGACATCGGCAATAAGTGCCACATGACCTTGCAAAGGGGAATGACCTTGGCCATGTGGTGATGATAGGGCCATGCTATATCAACAGCAAGGGAGAGTTCCTAGGCCGTGTGGAGATGACACGACTGTGCCACCTCATCAAGCCAGCCAGCACACTGTCGTGTATGACTACACAGTCGTGAAGCCTTTCCAGAGCAAAAAAAAATGACATGGCCGTGTGTGACACACGACCGTGCAACACTTCCAGAGACAAAAATTGGCTAGGCTGTGCGGATTTGCACGGCCGTGTAAGCAGACAGAGGTAGAACATGGCACGACCATGTGAGGGTCACACAGCTGTGTGACCTTGGCCGAGAAGAGGAATGCCCTAGCCATGTGGATCTCACACGACCGTGTCCTGGGCCGTGTGGTGCCCAAATCCCCTTTTCTATATATAGGGCTTCTCCTCTTTGAAAAGGGGGAGGCTCTCCCTTTGGGGGGATGAGTTCTTGGGCATGATTCCCATCTATTAGGAGGCATTTTCCGTCCAAGATTCGACTCCAAGAGCGGTGGATTGGTTCCGAAGACCACTCGTTGTATTGAGATAAGCGTTCCTTTCTATCTTCTTGGTTTGGATCGGAATGTCTTCAATCTTCTTATCTTCGGGTCTTTTCTTATTTTCTATGGAGTAGATTCTTTTGTTCTAGGATGGAAAGAGTATTTGTGATGTAAATTGATGTAAGATTCATGGATTTGCCATCTTCTTGATTCAAGGATGTTGTTATGTTTTGTATCAATCAATCTTGTATGGATTGTTGTGTTTTGTTCCCTAATACCATTCTTGATTGGTTGTTTGTGTTTCTTGTGGAATCTTTTAGAAGAATTCTCTAGATTGTATTACCGCGGGGCGTCGTGACAGGGCTGCCCCATTAAACAGACATTTAGGAGATTCCTTTGAGGGGGTGAAGCAGGAATCTACAAAGAAGTAGGATGGATTGATGCGCTAAATTCTATATCTTTATATGGATTTATTAGTGCTGTTTTTCTATGTCGTGTGATTGTGGGGCGTCGTGATAGGGCTGCTCTATTAAACGGGCTTCATAGGGATCATTACTATTTGATTGCTTAAGGTTTAGATAAGAGTCCTTGATCGACATTTTCTGCAGGAAATAACCGGTGACTTCTTGCAAACACATTTCAATTGAGGATAGGATTGGTAGATCGCTTCACATTAATGAGTATCACAATGAAACCAAATCTCCTAGAACCTTCACAAAACTAAGTTTATACACTTAACCTTGACTTCTAATCTCTAGTTGTTTCTTAGGACATATAATCTCCTGTTTGATTGTTTAGCTAATTCACTTTTGAGACATCTTTAGTGATTATAACCAGCCCATGTAGATTTGATATTCTTTTATTATTGACGACGTAACCATACACTTGTGGTGACGTAACAAGTTTTTGGTACCGTTGTTGGGGACTGCATCTATAATATTAGAGGTTATCATTTGAGTTAGACTAAACTTTTATTTTCTTTTCTTACATCTAACTTGTAACTAATTTCCTAATTCTGTTTCTTTTTGTATTCTTTCATTACATCCTTTCATTGCATTCTTTCATTACACTCATTATTCTTTAATTCTTTCTGTAAACTAAATTCTTCCTATTCTTGTATTCTTTTCTTTTCTTTAAATCAAATTCTTTAATCTTGTTCTTGTATGCGAATATCTAACTTTGCAGGAGAATTACTTCTTCTTGATCCGGAGATTGATAGAACATTCCATAGAAGGAGAATCTTGCAAAAACATCAAGAAGAACAAGAACAATCAAATATGGCAAATAGACCACTTAAGGATTATGCAACACCTTATGCTAGAGGGTTCCGCTCAAGCATTACTAGACCCTCTGTAGAAGCAAATAACTTCGAGATCAAGCCTGCAATAATCAATATGGTTTAGCAAAATCAGTTTGGAGGTGGACCGCATGAAGATCCTAATCAGCATTTGGAAGTCTTCTATGAAATCTGTTCTACCATGAAAATGAACGGTGTTCCTTTAGAAGCGGTTAGATTATTATTGTTTGGGTTTTCTTTAAGAGATAAAGCTAAACAATGGTTGAATTCCTTAGTGTTGGTTGCTACTCGGAAAACCTAGAGGTTCCACTGTACAAAAATTTTGTACAAAGGTCTGAACCTTTTCCTAGCTACCATGTGTTCTTTTAAATTAAATTTTTGGATCGCCTGCGGAACTTAACACGTTTGATCCAAAACTTAATCTATTTGTTCTTTTAGGTTTAGACTTGGATCTCCTGCGGAACTTAACACGTTCGACCCAAGTCACCTTAAGTTATTAATTCCATTAAATATTAATTTCCATAATTGGTTCCCAGTACTGACGTGGCGAGGCATATGACCTTCTTGGATATGGGAGCAACCACCACCGACTAGACAAAACCTTTTATAGAAAGCTAATATTTAATTTCCTAAAATAACTTTAGGTTAACCGAAAAGAATAATCAAATCACAAGGAAAAGAAAAAACAAAAGAACACAACATCGAAAAACATATTCGAAATTCTAGAATCGCAAGCCTCTTGTATTTGGTATTATTTCCATAAATAACTATTATGATGCGGAAAAGGAAAAACTACTAGTTATACCTTCTAGAAAGACCTCTTGATCTTTTACCGTATTCCTCTTCTAACCTCGGACGTTGTGTGGGCAACGATCTTCCGAGATGAGAAACCACCAAAGCACCTTCTCCTTTCTTCAAATTTCGGCCAAGCACAAAGCTTCCAAAAGATGAAGATCTTTTCCACCAACCAAGCTCCAAGGGATGTAGGCTTTCTCTCCTTCTTCCTCAAGCTAGATCCGGCCACCAATTAAAACTCCATGAGCATAAAGAGGTTCGGCCACAAAGAGAAGAAGAAGAGAAGAAGAAAGGGTCGGCCACACCACCAAGGAAAAGAGGAAGAAAAATAGAATAGAGTCGTTCTCTTTGAAGCCTCCTTTACCCCCTCTTTTATAATCCTTGGTCTTGGCAAATAAGGAAAATTTAATAAAAACTTCCTTAATTCTTTTGCCATTGAAAAGGAAAATTTATTTAATTAAAACAATTTTTTTCTTTTCAAACTTCAATGGCCGGCCACAACAATAAACTTCCAAGCAAATAAAATTTTAAACACCAATTAAAACTTCCTTATTTGCTTCCGGAAATTTATAAAATTTCTCCAATAATTTTTATCCCTTCATGATTGGTTTATAAAAAGGAAATTTAATAAATTAAAATCTTTCTTTTAACATGTGGATAAAAAGAAAGTTATCTCTAAAAATTAAAATCTCTTTTAATCTACAAATAAGGAAAGATATCAAATCTTTTCTTAATCTTTTGTAGAAACTTATAAAAGAGAATATTTAATTTTAAACTCTCTTTTAAATCATGAACATGGTTAAAAAGGAAAGTTTTCTTAAAATTTAAAATCCTCCTTTAAACAACAAATAAGGAAAGATTTCAAATTTTAAACTCTCTTTTAAACATGTAGATGATTTACAAATAAGGAAAGTTTTTACCAAAAATTAAAACCATCCTTTTAAACTACAAATAAGGAAAGAGATTAATCTCTTCTCTTAATCTTTTGTAGAAAGCTATAAAAGGAAATTTTTAATTTTTTAAACTCTCTTTTAAAATCATGATATCCACATAAGAAATAATTTTAATAAAAATCCTTTTTAATCTTCTAGTGGCCGGCCACCTACATGGCTCATCCACTTGGTCTTGGCCGGCCCTTGCTTGGGTTCCAAGCTAGCTTGGCCGGCCCCATTGGATGGATAAGAAGGTGGGTATGCGGTGGGTATAAATCTCTATATACTAGAGGCTGCGATAGGGACCGAGAGGAGGAATTGGTTTTGGTCTCCCGATAAAATTAAGCATCCCGTGTTCGCCCCGAACACACAACCTAATTTTATCAATAATAATTCATTCCACTAGAGAACTATTATTGAACTACCGCACCAATCCCAAATTACATTTTGGGCTCCTTCTGAGTGTGTTAGTCTCCCTGTGTTTAAGATAACAAATGTCCACTAATTAAGTAAGTTACTGACAACTCACTTAATTAATATCTAGCTCCAAGAGTAGTACCACTCAACTTCATCGTCATGTCGGACTAAGTCCACCTGCAGGGTTTAACATGACAATCCTTATGAGCTCCTCTTGGGGACATTCTCAACCTAGATTACTAGGACACAGTTTCCTTCTATAATCAACAACACACACTATAAGTGATATCATTTCCCAACTTATCGGGCTTATTGATTCATCGAACTAAATCTCACCCATTGATAAATTAAAGAAATAAATATCAAATATATGTGCTTATTATTATATTAGGATTAAGAGCACACACTTCCATAATAACTGAGGTCTTTGTTCCTTTATAAAGTCAGTATAAAAGAAACAACCTCTAATGGTCCTACTCAATACACTCTAAGTGTACTAGTGTAATTATATAGTTAAGATAAACTAATACCTAATTACACTACGACCTTCCAATGGTTTGTTCCTTTCCATCTTGGTCGTGAGCTACTGTTTATAATTTATAAGATACTGATAACATGATCTTCTGTGTGTGACACCACACACCATGTTATCTACAATATTAATTAATTGAACAACTACATTTATCATAAATGTAGACATTTGACCAATGTGATTCTTATTTCTAGATAAATGTTTATACCAAAAGCTAGGCTTTTAGTATACATTCTAACACTTACCTCCAAATAGCATTACCACTTGGGAACAATGTGAACAACAATTCTTAGAGAAGTTCTATCCTTCTAGCAAGACAGCTCATATGAGAAATCTTATTGCAAGCTTCAGACAATCTGACTCAGAATCTTTATTTGAAGTGTGGGACAGATACAATAATATGCTCAGACAATGCCCACGTTATGGATTAGAGAAATGGTTAGTGTTGCACACATTTTATAACGACATTAATTACCATACTAAGGTGTCCCTAGATTTTGTTGCTGGAGGGGCACTTATGAACAAGAGTTTAGATGAGGTCGAAGAAATTATTGAAAGTGTAGCACAGAATCATCATCAATGGGCAGCAGAGAGAGGTGGAGGCTATTCTTATTCAAACCTAACAAAAGCATTAGGAAAATTTGATGTGGATGCAATTACTCTAATGACTGCAAAGCTGGATGCTCTTACTAAGAAGCTAGAAAATATGGGAATAAATTCTAACACGGTAAATGCCATAGTATGTACTTGTGAAACATGTGGAAGTTCTGATCATTCTCAAGACTCATGTCCTTTAGGAGCTATATTTATACAAATAAATCAATTAGAGCAATATGACGCTATCATGAGTTTTAATCAAAGGTAGAACAATCCATATTTCAACACATATAACCCTGGATGGAAGAATCATCCAAATTTTTCCTACATAAATAATCAAGAACAAGGACCATCCATGGGAGGCAATCAAATTTCCAATCAGGGAAACAAAATTTTCAGCAACAATAACAATCTTCTCAGAGCTATCAGTTTTCAAAAATTGAGAAAATACTTGAGGAAATTATCTACAATCAAAATGAAATGAAGCAAGATATTTTGAAGCTAACTCAGAGAATGGATAATTCCGAAAAGCATCAAAAGATTCAAGATAGCCAAATTGTTCAATTAGCTTCATCATCTTCAAGAGCACTAGGACAATTTCTTGGAAAACCTGATGTTAATCCAATAGAGCATTGCAATCAAATTAAGCTTAGGAGCGGACGGACCTTGGGTGATCCTCAAGTGACTACTCAAAAAGGGGTGAAAGCTAAAGAAGAGCTCTCTCCTCTGACACCTAAACCTATTCGAATTCAAGAAGATGAGGAGAGTACCATTAAGGTTGAGGAGACTCTTCCACTAAACCTACAGAGTCAAGTAGTCCCTTTTCCTCAAAAATTAGTAATGCTGAATGATCCTGTCTGAGAAGCTGGACACGACGGAGATCTGGAAGAAAGAAACCCCTCGTGCTGATGAAGAATAATGTTTGCCAAATTCCAATCCGAGAAACCCAAAGCGGATCGGAAAAAAGTAGAGTTACCGGAGGATTTCCTCGTACGAAGACCCGATGATGAGGAAAAAAACCAAATTTGAAGAAAAGAAACCCAGATCCGAAGCTTCCAAGACCTCCTGCGCACAAGAGACCAACCAACACTATCGTCAGTGACCTAAGACCGGGGTGGGAATCCCTGGCTAGGCCCTCCGACGCTCAAGTAAGTGATCTCTCTCAGTATGGATGAAGGAAGAAGAAGATGAACAGTAGCTGAGAAAATTAGGGTTACGAGAGTGCACGATGATGTGAACTTGTGAACTTACCTCGCCAACGGAGAGGATTCCCCTTTTTATACCACTTCATATAACCTCCGTAGTCATGAAGTGGACCCCGGTTTGTTAGAGTTTGTTATGAGATGACGTCAGCTGTGTACTTGTGGTGAATCACTTTTAAGAAATCTTTTTTGTACTCCAGATGTACCTTCTTTGTCGTTTAGCACCTTCAAAATAATATAAAAACACATTTCCCACCAAAAAATATATATTTTCTGTCATATAGTTACATACTGTAGATATCTCCATTAATCATCATTTCACCTCTCCTGCTGTAATTAATTCCATCTACCAATATTTCTTATATCGATCGAGGTCAATATATTCTATCAAGTGTCTTTCCCAGTCATGGGTTAATCGACCGGTCTTGACTTTCCTTCTGGGAGGTATATTTCGGTCGATATAGACTTACCTCTTATGTACCGGCCGATATTTGCCTATCTTCTTTGAGGTATATAGATCTTCTTCCGGGGAAGTATGTTTCGGCCGATATAAACCTGACTTCTCCTGGGAGGCATGTACCGGCCGATATTAGCCTAACTTTCCCTGGGAGGTATGCCCCGGCCGATATTAGCCTACCTCCTTTGAGGTATATGTCAATTAATGCGAATCTTACTCTTGGGAAGTATGTCTCGGCCGATATAAACTTGACTCCTCCTGGGAGGCATGTCCCGGTCGATATTAGCCTAACTTCCCCTGGGAGGTATGCCCCGGCCGATATTAGCCTACCTCCTTTGAGGTATATGTCAATTAATGCGAATCTTACTCTTGGGAAGTATGTCTCGGCCGATATAAACTTGACTCCTCCTGGGAGGCATGTCCCGGCCGATATTAGAGCCTAACTTCCCCTGGGAGGTATGTCCAGACCGATATTAGCCTACCTCCTTTGAGGTATATGTCAATTAATGCGAATCTTACTCTTGGGAAGTATGTCTTGGCCGATATAAACCTGACTCCTCCTGGGAGGCATGTCCCGGCCGATATTAGAGCCTAACTTCCCCTGGGAGGTATGTCCCGGCCGATATTAGCCTACCTCCTTTGAGGTATATGTCAATTAATGCGAATCTTACTCTTGGGAAGTATGTTTCGGCCGATATAAACCTGACTCCTCCTGGGAGGCATGTACCGGCCGATATTAGCCTAACTTCCCCTGGGAGGTATGCCCCGGCCGATATTAGCCTACCTCCTTTGAGGTATATGTCAATTAATGTGAATCTTACTCTTGGGAAGTATGTTTCGATCGATATAAACCTGACTCCTCTTGGGAGGAATGTACCGGTCGATATTAGCTTAACTTCCCCTGGGAGGTATGTCCCGGCCGAGATAAATCTAACTCCCCCTGGGAGGTGTATCCCGGCCGATATTGGCTTATCTTCTTGGTTTCCTTACCCCCTTTTCTCTCCTTATCAGGGACCTATAAAACCTTACCCATATCACTAGCCTTCCCTTCAAGTCTAGTCGAAGGAGGTGTAGACGACTGACTAGACATAAGTCTGGTTTTGTCTTTTCCTACCCGTGACTCTGCTCCAGATATTGAAATGACCTCACAGATTTTGTGTATAACTGTCTCACTAAATCAAGTATAGCAATCTTGTGAGTCTTTTTCTCCTTTAAATAGGGCTACAACCTTCTCTTCATCCACCACCCATCTTAGTTCTTTTCCTTCCTTGCCACCTTTTATTGCTAAGGCTATGGTCTCGGATCCTCCTCTTTGGGGGCAACTTTTGTCGGACAAAGTGAGATCTATATATGAGTTTATTGGGATTTTTGCTCTGGCTACCGCTGGGGTTCAAGGGATTGTCTTAAGAGAGGAAGCTTCACAATTCAGATTTTTCATCCACAGATACCGATGCTTTGAAGGACTCAAGAAACTTCAGAGAAATTTTTGCTACTCATAGAGGGGCAGCCAAATGACCCACGGGTGTTATGTGAAGGGCACAACACATGTTACCCTTGGGCTATGCTGGGTTGCTCCACTTGCCGAGCTCTAGGGCTTGAGAGGGGAAGTGGTTTTTACATTTACTTTTCCATCATGGTCTTGTATGGACCTTTCTCCTTCCCCCCTGCCCTTGAGTTTTTCTACTTTGTTGCTTTCTTCGTCCCGAGCAGAATATTGCCACTTATGTGCTTTGACAAGCCTGGACGAAGTGAGATATTTCTATCTCTACTCCATGGTAAGTTTGAATCCGGTGGGACTGAAATTTTCTAAGTGTTGTAAGAGCTTGTGCTTGTGAACTTTGTTATTTGTCTGAAGCTTACTGTTCTGAGGGAAAATGTAATATTATGTACTTGATCAGATTCTAAGTGTAACAACAGACTTTTGTATTGAATTAAATGATTCTATGGAGTCCTTCTGTAATTTGCAAAAATAAATGTAATGTTGTATTCATTATCTCTTTGCATATCCTGTGTATCATTTATCATGACCAAGGTTGTCTTAACTATTGGCATACTTCTATATCATGACTGATATTATGCCAGCCATCATTGTTTCGTTGTTTGACATCAATATTATACCTTCCTAGCATAACCAAAGTCATATCGGCTAACATAAAATTATTTCGATCAATATTAGTTTGTATTTCATAAGGACGTTAATTCAAAATCTTTCATTCACCTAAATCTCCATCCTTAAATGTTTTTTGTCCCTAGCTTGGACTTTAGTCAAGAAAATCAGTCTTTTCACTTTTTCATGTCCAGTTAATCACGTCTTCTTTCGAAGCTTCCTAGCTGGTGATTGGCTCTTCTTCAGGTGAGAGAATGTTAGAAGCATACCCCGAAATGTTACCAACCCTAGTGTGATCCGACCTATCATATCCGATATAAATATTTTTATGATGGTATGACACATACTTTATCTGACCGCTACGTCACGCGGGTGATAATCATGATTTAGCTATATTATTTTGAATCATAATGCATATTTTTATTGGTCTATTCATAGCTTAAACTCATATTTGCATTACATTTCATAATTACATTTGATTTTGGACATAATTGTAAATTAGCCTATTTTCATGGTATTTGATGCCAATATTTTATTATTGTTTTGTAGGCATCAAAAGGGTCATAGACCCGATCAGATTAGGCCGCACTTGGGCTCAAATCTAGGATTAAATGAGGCGATCAAGCTCTGGATTGATTTGGATCGTTCATTGAAGATTAATCAGATCTGAGCCATCCGTTGAGCATCTGGTTCATCCAACCTAAGGAGGGGTAGATCTGGACCATTGATGAAGATCCAGAGGTTTTTAGTTTGATCTGAAGATGTCTCCACCGTTAATCGAGATCAGAGCATTCTTGGCCGTCCGATCAAATCTGAGGGAGGTTTAAAACATTGAGAAACTACAGTGTACACCTTGGACTCGGCTCGTGATTTCTTCACTATTCCTGCTTCTTCTCCGCCACGACGCCGAGCTTCCCATTCCTCATTTCCAGATCTGGCGAGCAACTTTCTTCAACGACAGCTATCCTAAGCTACTGGCGTTCATCTTCCGGTGATCAGAGAAGTGCTAGAGGGAGGTTTCTCGGCACGGCTTGATTCTGCTTCACAGCGCGTTCTTGATCCGAGGAGGTTTCTGATCAGCGAACTCCGTACCCAACTGAGCTCAGAGGGAGGTTTCTTTGAGTTTCAGATCTCATTCTGACTTCCATTCCATAGCACAACTTGGATGAATTGGCCATTTGATCCTGTTTGCACAATCACAGATTCATCCTCTGTTTTCTTCGGTTGGTGAGATTATCAGAAGACTGGGTGCTTGAGGGGAGGTTTCCGATAGCACATTTGTTTTTCAGCAGATTGGAGTGAATTGGTTTCGGTTTTGGGATGTGGAATGATTAGGGTTTAGGTTTCTTTGCTTTTGTCTTTGAATTGTCACAAAATTGCTCAGATCTGAAGATCTGATAGATAGATTGCATTTTATTCTTGTTTGCATTTCTTACTTTAGTTCTTGTTTGAGTTTTCTTTTGAATCCCGATTCTATGGTCTCACTTGCAATCCTGAATTCGTGGAACTTTTGCAAATTGAATCTTGATTGGCTATTTAATCAGTTTGCAATATTGTTATGGTTTAGAATTAGACATTTAGATTACAACAAGGTTTCTAGTTTTCAATTCAAGAATTCAAATGAACCTTATTTAGTGATTGTGATGAAGTTAATATCAGAAGCTTAACTTGGGTTTTTGATTGTAATTCTGTTCAACATTGCATTGTTTGAGTTTTTGAGTAAATTGTTGCATTTGATTGTTAATGTGAATTGGATGATACTTTGGTGTTTATAAGTTAGTGCTTAGGTTCAGTTCAAGGATTTACAGACTCTTTGTTTTGGTTGATTGGATTTATTGTGATTGAGTTCAACGATTCTTAATTGATATAAGTTTGATGAGAACGAATCTTCCATGATCTTACTTTTGAATTGCAAGCTAAATGGAAGTGCTAGGTTGACCTTGTTGATGTAATAATTTCATTTGAATCAATTCTCAAACACTCACACATTTTGCTAGTAACCCTTGGAAAAAATACGACTTGGGACTCGTTGCTACAACGCTTGTCTTAATTTTAATGAGTTTCAATTTTAATTAATTTGGAGTGCCTCGTGACATGTAAAAAGGCTAACACCAAATTTTGGCGCCGTTGCCGGGGAACATAACTAGCAATGTGTGTTTATTTTAGATTGATCATTGAGTGAGTTTATTTTGTTATCATCTTGATTGATTTGATTGCTTATTTCTTTTTGTATTTTCATGTTGATTTGTTCTTAAATTTGTAAGTGCTTACTGTTCATAATTTCATGAGTTTGAAACTTTATGCTCTTGAGTCTTCTAATCTTGATTTTTAGTGTTGTAGTGAAGAACAGGAGATTTCTTTAGCATGAATCCATATTTTCAGAATTTTGGAGGTGGAATGGAAAATCAGTGTTTTCAACCTAAGTATCAGTTTTACCCAAATTTGGATCAACAAAATATGTATGAATCATTTTCTAATGGTTTTAATGCTAATTGGGTGGATAATTCATGTTTCAGGTATGAAAATGCACAAGGACCATTTATTGAGCCATATCCAACTTACCAGAGTTCATATGGATTTCAAGAGGTTTCAACAAATTTTATGCCACAACATTTTCAACAAAACGATTCTTAGATGGACGAGTCAACATGGAAATTCAAGGAGATCATGCAACAAATGAATGAGCATCAAGAGCAGCAATTTTCAAGGATACAGAACATACAGAGTCAGATAGATCAGATTGCATCAACCATCAATCAGCTGCAAGCACGAAATTCCAGTGGAGAGATGGAAAGTAGCGATTCTGTCAGGCCTGACCCTACTTCCATTAATTCACATGATTTTTCTAATATGTTTTGTGATGATTATGTAATTATGCAAATTTCTGATCCTATTGATATTGTTGATGAAGATGTTGTTAGCGATTCAGGTTCTGAACATGTTTTTGAAGATGATTTAAGTGTAGGGGAATGTTTACTGGAAGCATTACCTCAAGAATCACCTGATGATGTTGAAGATGTGAGTGTAGGGACTTGTGCTATGGAGCCAAGCACCCAAGAATCACTACATGAGGATGAACATTCACTAGAGCAAGAGCTTGAGCTATATCATGATGAAGAGGAGGTAACAATCACCACTCTAGGTACCTTTCAACACAACGAGGTGAGTATTTCTTGTGATTTTTCAGAAAATTTAATTGAGGTACCAATTGTAGACTTTATTAGATGTGATTCATTCATTGATATATTTTATACCCACACTAATGTTCTCCTATTTTCTTTTAATCCCTTATGTGAGCGGAAGGGATTGTATTTTAATGATGTTGTAGGAGAATACAAGCTCCCGGAGTGGATGCTTGAATTGAACCGCCTCCGACCTCCAGAAAAAGCTTTTGATGGAAAAATGGTAAATAACAGGGAATTGATTGCAACCAAAAGTACTCCATTACCGGTGTGGATTTTGTGGCTTAATCTTCTTCGACCACCGGAATTTAAGGGGAGTTGTTTCCAATTTCGTTTTCTTATGCATTTTAATTCATGATTTGTTAATAAAATTCTTTTTATACATTTCTTTAGTTTCATTTTATGATATTTGCATTTTGTTTCATACTTTGCATTTAGTTTGGTATACATAGCATGTCATTTGAATAAAATTCTCCATGGAATTTTCTAGTAATATTTTTAAGATGGTAAAAACTTCTTTAATTTGATCATCAAATTTAGGTCATTTGACATGATTGGATGCTTTTCTTGCATGATATTGGTTAATTTGGTGGTGGATTCCAATTTGATTAATTAGGCATGATTGCATAAAAATACCTAGAGAGGACTACTTCAAGCCTATACTTCACTATTTTCTTTTGTGTGACATGCACTTTCAACAATTGAAACTCTAGAACTTGCTTAGTTTCTTTTCAAAGTCACAATAGCATAAGTATGCATGGAAATAAAGGATATTTTTCATTCTTGTTCCCTTATGATTTTCAAATTCTTTCCTCACAATTTTCTTTAACATTCTCATTCAACATTTTAACCCTTGATCACTTTGCCTTGTATTCATTCCATTGTGAGTATTGGTTGAATTCTTGATGATTTGAATCGACTAGATGACAAAGGATTAAGTGTGGGGGAGATGTATAGAGATTTTGAATGCTTGGATTCATTTGTTAATGGAAGGGATTCAAATTCAAGCCAAAGATGAAGTTTTGGGAAGATGTAATGGAGTTAAATGCTTAAGTTTTTCAGTTGGGATGTTACTGTGTTAGGAAAGAAAATATTGCCATGAATGAAGTGCTCTTAAGATTGTATGCTAAATATATCTATTCATTGAGTTTTATCATGTCAAGAGCAAGCTACAATTGTTTTGGATTTTGAGACTTGATATTTTGTTGATACATTCAAAATTCTATGGGAGCAAATGTTCAACAGCAGGGAAATCTTTTAGATTTTGAACTGGCACATTTAAATTTCAGAATATAGCAATGTTCAAAACACTAGCAACAAAAGTGTAGGAATTGAGAAGACCTTTGAGGAGAGTATAAACCTGAGTTGTTTTTCAAATTGCAATATCTGAGACTAGGATTGGTGTTGGTTGCTACTCGGAAAGACTAGAGGTTCCACTGTACAAAAATTTTGTACAAAGGTCTGAACCTTTTCCTAGCTACCATGTGTTCTTTTAAATTAAATTTTGGATCGCCTGCGGAACTTAACACGTTTGATCCAAAACTTAATCTATTCGTTCTTTTAGGTTTTGACTTGGGTCTCCTGCGGAACTTAACACGTTCGACCCAAATCACCTTAAGTTATTAATTCCATTAAATATTAATTTTCATAATTGGTTCCCAGTACAGACGTGGCGAGACACATGACCTTCTTGGATA
The DNA here is from genome assembly GCF_018446385.1 of Zingiber officinale. NCBI lineage: Eukaryota > Viridiplantae > Streptophyta > Magnoliopsida > Zingiberales > Zingiberaceae > Zingiber > Zingiber officinale. Next base: position 90,381,012 of record NC_055992.1, on the reverse strand, counting down.
TGGGAGCAACCACCACTGACTAGACAAAACCTTTTATAGAAAGCTAATATTTAATTTCTTAAAATAACTTTAGGTTAACCGAAAAGAACAATCAAATCACAAGGAAAAATAAAACAAAAGAACACAACATCAAAAAACATATTCAAAATACTAGAATCGTAAGCCTCTTGTATTTGGTATTATTTCCAAAAATAACTAGTATGATGCGGAAAGAAAAATTACTAGTTATACCTTGTAGAAAAACCTCTTGATCTTCTACCGTATTCCTCTTCTAACCTCGGACGTTGTGTGGGCAACGATCTTCCGAGATGAGAAACCACCAACCACCTTCTTCTCCTCCTAGCTAGGTTCGGCCAACAATAAAGAAGCTTCACCAAGGAAGAAGATCAAAACTCCAACCAAGCTCCAAGAGATGCTAGCTTTCTCTCCTTCTTCTTCTTCTTCTCCAAGTAGTATCCGGCCACCACAAGAGCTCCAAGGGGAGAGAGAGGTTCGGCCACCACAAGAGGAAGAGAGGGAGAGGATGATAATGGCCGGCCACACCAAGGAACAAAAGAGGGAGAGAAATAATAGAGGTTGTACACTTTGAAGGCACCCTCACCCCTTCTTTTATATTCCTTAGCCTTGGTAAATTAGGAAATTTAATTACAATAAAATTGTTGGTGCGGGAAGCATCCGACGATCGAACCTAAGTTTTGATAATGGCAAAGGATTCAAAGTTAAGGTGCTTTGTTGTCTGACAGCTTTTGCTGAGTGTTTCAGGAAAGTCCTAACTGCGGTTAGGCAAGGTAAAACCCTAGGGGGTGGTAACCCTAGGTCATAGGGGGTGGTAACCCTATGCGGAAAGTCTTGGCAGGTCGATGGCTTCAGGCAAAAGTCCTAGGGGGTGGTAACCCTAGGTGAAAAGTCCTGGTGTCGCGAACCAGGTGAAACTCTGAACTGGCCGGTGAAGCGGATGTTCAGCAGAAAGTCCGGAAGCATCGAGTGTCGAGCAAAAGTCCAGTCGATCTGGAGGATCGTACTGGCAACAGGTAAATCTCCTGAGTGGAGTAGGTGAGGATGCGTTCCCCGTAGAGGGAACAGTAGGCGTCGGGTCGACCTAGGGTTTCCGGTCGGAAACCCGAAGTCAGACTCGGACAGTCCGGAGACTGTCTATACTTTATTTATCATGTGTACGGTGCTAACTTTGTTTTGCAGGGTATGTGTTTGGGACTAACACATTTTGCAGGAACAAAGGAGCAAGTTACAACTCGGATGAACAGTGTCCGAGGCGCCTTCATGGAGCTTGGAGGCGCCTCGGGTGCGAGCCAGGAAAAGGCCAGCGCAGCAGACTGGAGGCGCCTTGAATGGAGTTCAAGGCGCCTTGGACCGGAGGTTGAAGGCGCCTTGGATAGGCTGAAGGCGCCTTGAACCAGATAGAGTTCGACCAGGTCAGTGCTGATCCACGCGGGTGACTCGGCTCGTTCAAGGCGCCTTGATGAACAGTATAAGGCGCCTTGAACCCTCTTTATAAGGGGTCTCGACCAGCAGCTCTCTACAACGACTTCCAAGCGATCTTTCTGCTACAAGCTGCTCACGAGACGATCCCGAAGTGCTGCTACGAGACACCGACGACCCGGAGCTCCGAAATCTTCAGATTACGATATTGTCGTCGGTATAACTGTACTTTTTCATTACACTTAACTGTAATACTTGTACTCTTATCGAGCTTATAGTTGTTGCCCACGGAAAGCGATCAAGGATCGCGGGCCTTCAAGTAGGAGTCGTCACAGGCTCTGAACGAAGTAAAAATCCCTTGTCTCTTTGTGTCATTTTATTCCGCTGCGTGTTTTAATTACTCCGATAAGTTTTGCGATTCGAAAAATGAATTAGCCGCGAGCGCTATTCACCCCCCCTCTAGCGCGTCTCGATCCAACAAAAATTTCCTTAATTTCCTTGACAACAATTAATTAAGAATAAATAAAATTTCCTAATTAATTGAATTGTGGCCGGCCACCTCATGTAGGAATAAATTAGACAAGTTTTAATCAACAAATTAAAACTTCCTAATTTGTTTCCGGAAATTTTAAAAATAAAATTTCTCTTCAAAAATCTCTTCATGGTTGATAAAAAGAAATTTCCATAATTTTAATTTTACAACATGTGAATAATTTTTAAAGAGAAAATAAAATATCTCACCAATCTACAAATAAGGAAAGAGATCTAATCTCTTTCTTTAATCTTTTGTAGATCTTTTATAAGAGAGATATTTTAATTTTAATTCTCTTTAATAAATTATATCTTCCACATAAAAAAAATTAAAATTAAAATTCTTTTTAATTTAATATGGCCGGCCCCTCTAACTTGGGTTCAAGCTAGGGCCGGCCACCCCAATTCATGCTTAGGCCGGCCCAAGCTAGCTTGGCCGACCCCCTTTAGGTGGGTATAGAAGGTGGGTATAGGTGGGTATATTACTCTATAAATAAGAGACTACGATAGAGACCGAGAGGAGGAATTGGTTTTGGTCTCCCGATAAAATTAAGCATCCCGTGTTCGCCCCGAACACACAACTTAATTTTATCAATAATAATTCATTCCACTAGAGAACTATTATTGAACTACCGCACCAATCCCAAATTACATTTTTGGGCTCCTTCTTATTATGAGTGTGTTAGTCTCACTGTGTTTAAGATATCGAATGTCCACTAATTAAGTGAGTTACTGACAACTCATTTAATTAATATCTTAGTCCAAGAGTAGTACCACTCAACCTTATCATCATGTCGGACTAAGTCCACCTGCAGGGTTTAACATGACAATCCTTTTGAGCTCCTCTTGAGGGCATTATCAACCTAGTATCTCTAGGACACAGTTTCCTTCTATAATCAACAACACACACTATAAGTGATACCATTTCCCAACTTATCGGGCTTATTGATTCATCGAACTAAATCTCACCCACTGATAAATTAAAGAAATAAATATCAAATATGTAAAATACCGGAAATAGGCGAATATTAATATGGGAATTTTCCGAAATTTTTGGACATTTTTCGGGAATTTTTCGGAGCTCGTATGGATGAGTTAACGGGGATAAAAACGGGGCCTCGAGAAAGCCTGTTTGGGTTACCCATTTAAGAGAGGAAAAGATTTATTTATTTATCTCTTTTTCCTTTTCTTATTTATTTTCTTATTTTCTTTTTGTTTCTTCTCATTCCCGCACCCTTCCTTCTTCTCCCCGACGCCGCCGCGTGCCTTCTCCTTCGGTGCCCTAACCGCCGGCCACGGCTGTTCCTCTCTTTATCTTCTCCTCTTCTCGGTGAAGCCGAGCCTTTCTTCCTCGCCGCCACCCACTTCCTTTTCTTCCTCACTGATTCTGTGCCCTAACCGCCAGCACCCGAGCCGCCGGTTCTCGGTTCCCGATCGCGACCCCGGTGTTTCCCTTGTGCCCGAGCATTGCTGACACCGAGCAGGAGCCGAGCGATTTCTTGCCCTAGGTGCCGACGACGCACCTCTCTGCCCTAGCGCCGGGCCGCCGTCGAGCCCTAGTTCTCCGGCCGACTCTTCCTTCCCGAGCCGCACCAGGCGATGCCATCACTTGAGGCCGGACGGAGCAGTGCATACCCCTACTCCAATTGCCCAGATTCGGTAGCCAATTTGTTCCTCTGCCTAGTGTCAGTAAACAAGCCTTCTTCCCTCTGTATTGTCGTCGGCCACAAGATTTCGAGCATCAACAGATTTCTATAGCCTATTGACAGAGAGGAAGAAGATTTGGGTAAGGCAGGTAGGGTTCTGTGTTTGCAAATTCTTATGTTAGTGGGTTAATTGATCACATTGGTGTTTTATTTGTTTACAGCAGCAATATACCTTTGCTGGCAACAACAAATCGTGTGTGTGGATCAACAATCAAGGCTGTGAATTTAGGTAAGGGTAGGAATTTGATGCGTTTTGTAGTTAGATGTTTATGTGGTAAGGGAATTAGGTTTGGATTTAATCTAATGGGTTGATTGGGGATTTAGTTGCTAACCCTAATTAACTATTAGATTTAAAAAGGTAAATTGAGGATATGTGATTAGGGTTTTACCCTAAATTTAGTCCTAGGGATTTTATTTAGCTGTTCTTATGAAGTAGCTAAATAAAATATTTGTATATTGTTTGATACAAGACTTTGACGCGAGACGAGTATCTCGACGTCGTGGACCAGATTGGACTTTTCTATTTTCGGAGGCGGGTACTTTTGACTTATTGTCTTTGATATGCTTAGTAATGAAAATAATATGTTGCATTAATTGTGTTTCCTATTTATTTCGGTTAATCACTGCCCAATACATGTTACCTGTTTGATTGATTGTTTGATTGCATCTCGTATTGGTCTTGTACCTGATCTATCATGCTCATGGGTAGTGATATAACCACGTTTCACATGTTCAGGACCTAGGTTTGATACCTTATTGATCAGTATATCTTGATATGATTCATTCGCTTTGGTGCACATTATGATATATATCCAGAGATTGGTTTAGTATATTACCATGCTTAGTGACATGCACCATTCGCATGATTGCATGCTGAGTGATTGATTGATCCTTTATTGTCGAGCACTTCGCCGCTCATCACCGCTCGGTGGCCTTCGTCGCGACGCCACGGGTAGCAGGATACGTCGGTTGACTCTTCGGTGCTCCGTTGATCCGCCAGTAGTGTGACGCAGCGTGAAGCACGTTAGAGATTCCTCTCCGTCATAGTGTCCGAGATGAGCATTGCACTCCCCATTTATGATTTGGGGTAGGAGTATGTACTCCGACAACATCCCGCCCACTCGATCACTCATCGGGAGTAGTGTTGCAGAGCACGGTTGTCACACCTACCCACTCGGTCCCACCGTTGTTGTGAGTCGACCGCGGGGTGACCGTGACATTGGCGCATCATACGTGATGCATTCTTCGTTGGTTTGCGTTTGTTGCACTTATATCGCCGCATTCGCTTGATACCTTGATCGATACGCATGTGTCTTATACCTTCGGTTGTTTGTCCTTTTAAGGTCCGCTTAATCTGATTCCCTCCGCTTTTTCGATTCAGAGTTACCTTTATCTTTATCGAGTACGCATGATTAGTGCTAGGTGTTATTTCTTTACTGCATATCAATTGTACTCTTGAGTGTTGGACTCACCCGCCTCATATTATTTTCGGGTTGATCTTTGTCGGGAGGGAGTTCGCTAGTCCCCACAAGACGTAGTCTTCAGTCCTCTTTGGGTTGGTTTATTTTATTTTAGTTTTTTCTCTATCGGACTTTGCTTTAGTCTTGTTTTGGATTTTTCATATGGATATTGTATGGAATCCTTTCGTTTGATGGACCTTTGATATGATTTGGATTTTATTCTATTATATGCCTGCCTGGAAGAGGTGGGTTCGTCGGTTTTGAGCTTTACGAGTGTAGTGGAGTAGGGTGGATTTAGTCGAGTTTTATTGTTTTGTTTACTATTTTATTAACTGCGTGGTTGTTTTGCTTATACTTATATAAACCGCGTGGTGATTGGTTTTATTTCTTGTTATTATTCCAGCCGCATGTGGTTTATGTATGTAGAAGTTTCATTGTCACGTCGGAGATGTCAGAAATTTCTTGGATAGGGACTTCTCCGGGCGTGACAATTTAGTGGTATCGGAGCAGGTTTACGATCTTGTTTTGTATTTTGATTTTCGGGATTTATCCGATACCAATTTATTTGGTATCGAGCGGGTTATGATACACCTTTGGTGTTCGAGATTTATCGGATACCCTTGTTGGTATTCGGATATTTGGGTTAGCCTCATGAGTCAAACTGGGCATTATCGGATTTTCGATATGATTATGTTTCGGATTTCTGTTTCGGATTTATTTGGATTTCCGGCGATATGTACGTTCGGAATTTTGAGGTCAAATTGGGGACTGGACAGCGACGGAACATCTCCAGATGGTAAATAGGTAAAATGATTAATTTTATAATACCTGAGTAATAATTATTATATCCTAACGAATATTGATCTTTTTCTTAAGTACTCCAAACTGTTATTGACATAATCAGTGACATCTTGCTTTTCTGTGAGTATAGGTGGAACAAATGTAAGAATTGTCCGAATATTGAAGTTACAAACTTCTAGGAGGCTATATAAGCAAAATGACAAGTATCACCTGTGATACCCGTATATAAATCTTAACATATTATGTGATATGCCCATACCACCTGATTTGGAATAAGAATTAATTCAATGATACAACCGACCATACTTTATAATTTCAGTTGGTTGTGAATTAGAAAATAAGTGTACAAGTTCTTTAGTATGACAGGTGAAGAATGCTTAAGAAGGAGTCAGTGTTATAAGGAAAGATAGGAGTAACTTAATACAGATCAAATCATTGTGTAAAATTATAGGTTGCCATCCTGCACAGCCGAAAACTGATTGTTTTGATAACTTAATGAAAGTAAATATTGAATGATATGACTAATCTCTACAATGAAGTATATGTTGCCTCCAAAAAGGATTATTGAATTATAGTATCACGCTAACACTAGACACAATTAGGCACACGCCAAAGCATGTCAATATGAATTCCACTAGTGATATGATGTTTACTAATGTTTGTTTATCGAAATGTTTATTATATATTTGTAACTTTTTCCTCTAAAATTCTAATTAATTAGATTGACTATTTAATCACTATAGTCTTACTCCTATATATATAACAAGTGTAAGGAGTAGGATTTATCTGAATTCACGGCATACCACATTCTGCCAAACCACATCAGGGTGTTGATATGATATAGTACAATACAATTTTAATTTCAATCCACTAGCTGATTGTTGCATTCCTGCTATATATAGGTAAAAGAGTTAGGTAGAATGAGAACAAAGGAGTACCAATCATTTAAAATTTATTCCATCATGCTTCAACATATGTATCCAAAGTGAGTGTATTCATTCGTATAGAGAATGGAATTGTGGTATAAAAATTAAGGTAATAAAGTTGATAAAGTGAGAGCTTGATGCTGATGTTAGTATTACTCGTCAGAGCTAAATTTTTGATTCAGTATCAGTACAATCTTTAATTTCATTGCCAAGCAATCCCCTACTTGCTTGTTGCATTTTGTGCAAGCTGTCTCATCCATCATTGGCCCTATGGACACCAAAAGGAAGTTTGCTTCCTTCTCCACCAGATACTGCCATTTTAGCACTTAAAAGATATGCATCAGCTGGTGCCAATGACTAATGTGAAATTCAGTTACGATGATACAATTTTCAAATTATGATGTAAGTGAGATTAGAATGACTAAAGCAACTGTATCTGTGTGTTAGATAACTGATTCATCTACATGTTTAGAATGGATACCAATCTATTCAGGGCATTTTCAATTTATGCTGAACTCTGACTTTTATAATCAGATAAACTTGTTAAAATTAAATATTAGTAGGTTACCCACTTTCCGACCGCAGCGACTGACTGTTTCCCTACGGTCCGGTGATGCTTTAGACGTCACCCAGGAGATCAGAGTTTGTCCGTTAGACTTTGGCAACATGATACTTACGGTAGATCTTCTAGTATTGGAGATGGTCGAGTTTGATGTCATACTTGGCATGGATTGACTGTCAATATATCATGCTACCGTTGATTGCCAGACGAGGATGGTCACCTTTCAGCCTCCGAACCAACCCTCGTGGAGTTTCACTGGCATCAGAGACGACGGTGTCTCGATTATTTCGGCGATTCAGGCGCAGAAGCTGCTGTCTCACGGCTGTCATAGTTTTCTGTTGTCGTTGATCAGTACTGAGGACAGTAGTAGTTCGCGACGCTCCGTTCTGAGTACCGGATGTATTTCCGAGGAGCTGCGGTTTGCCTCCCGGCCGGTGGAGTTCGCTATTGGTGATTAACCGCTACCGACATCGAAAGTCCGTATCGTATGGCACCAAAAGAGTTGAACGAGTGAAAGTTCAACCCGGGAGCTTTAGGCGATTTATTCGCCTAGTGTTTCACCGTGGTTCTCCGATTCTGTTTGTCGAAAAGGATGGTACTATGAGGTTGGTATTGACTACGACGAATTCGATGGTCGTAAATAAATATCCATTACCACGGATCGAGGATTTGTTTGATCGGCTCAGAGGTACTTCAGTGTATTCTAAGATTGATCCGCGATCCGGATATCATCGGTGAGTCGAGATTACGATATCCGTAAGACTTTTCGTATCACATTATGAGTTTTGGTAATGCCATTTGGGCTTACCAATGCCCAGTGTTTATGGATTTGATGAACCGCGTTTTCCGGAGTATCTAGATCGGTATATCGCTTTTCATTGATGACATATTGTCTACTCTCGAGGAGGAGCACGACAACATCTTCGCACGATCTTGAGATTCTTCGACGACATCACCAGACGCAAGTTCGCAAGTGTGCTGGTTATCCTCGATCGGTTTTCGGGACACGTGGTTTCTAGCAGAGGTATTTCATTGATCCTCAAAGATCGAGTCACACCTGGGAGCGGTAAAGTCGATTCAGAGATCCGCAGTTCGATTGGCGGATATTACCGACGCGTTTTGTCGAGGATTCTCGCGTATTGCTATGCCACCGACACGTCTTGGGAAAGGCGTGAAGTTCATATGGTCAGGATCGAGACCAACTTCCGGTGAGCGGAGATTAGTGTCGACTCCACTTTGGTTTTACCTTCCGGAGAGGATGGATTGTACTTTATACCCACGCATCTCTTGAGGTTTGGTGCTTGCTACGATGCGACGGCGAGTAGTCTCACGCCTCGTCACCGAAGGAGTGAGAGGAACTACCGATTCGTGACTTGGAGTTACCGCCATCATCTTTGCTCAAGCTTTGGCCATCATTTATCAGATCACATTTGAGATTCTCACCGATCATAAGAGTCTCAAATACATTTTCACTCGGAAGGAGCTTTCTCGACGGAGGAGATGGATGGAGTTCTGAAGGACTACGATTGTACCATTAGCTACCACAGGAAAGCTAATGTGGTCGAATGACTCGAGGAAGTCCAGGAGGACTTTGCACACCGCATTGTCACTTGATCGCGGACTTGATTGAGCTTTCTCGAGTTAGATCTTGAGGCAGGACCAAGCAGGCGGTATTCAGTTACCATGGTTGCTCGATCGTCGATCGACGAGGATCCAGAGGCACAGGCTGATGATGGCGTTGCGGTTTATTAGCAATGAGATAGCTTAGGACAGGAGCTTTACGAGGCGAGGAGGTATTATATTCTTCCGAGGCGATTACGTACCTCGCCTCATCCGGTCTTACAGAGCTACTACAGAGGCACATCGTTCTCGATTTGCGATCCATCCAGCGGGACCCGCATGTATCGAGACTTGAGGCGTTCCTACTGGTGGAACGGCGTGAAGAAAGATATCGCGATTTCGTAGCTAGATGTCTTGTCTGTCAGCAGGTGAAGGTGAACACCGAGACCTGCAGGTTACTTCAGTGATTCTATTCACGAGTGGAAGTGGGATCACATTACCATGGACTTTGTGGTAGAGTTGCCGAGGACACGACGTGACGCGATTTGGGTAATCGTTGATCGATTAACCAAATCGGCTTCTTAGCGATTCGGAGGACCGATTCCTGGATCGATTGGCGATCTGTATCAGAGAGATTATCGAGACTACATAGGTGTTCCATTGAGTATCATTTCGGATAGAGATCCACGGTTCGCCTCGTTTACGCGAGTCTGCAGGCGCCTTGGGCGCGCGGCTTTTGATCTGACTTTCCATCCGAGATAGATGGACGGTGAGCGGACCATTCGGACTTTAGAGGACTGTTGAGATCGCGTTATGGATTTCGGAGGCGATTGGGAGGACTATCTGCCGTTGGTAGAGTTTCTGACAGCCTTTCGTTCGGTATCCAGGATGGCTTGAGGCGTTGTATGGTAGACCTTGGACACCCGTCCTACAGGATGAGGTTGAGAGGCCCATTGTTGGGACCGTGATAGTTCAAAGAGATGCAGAGTTCGTCATTATCGAGACGGAGGATGTCGAGGCGCAGGACCGCCAGAAGAGTTATCTTGATCGGAGACGCAAACCACTAGAGTTCTCTGTTGGCGACCGTGTATTTCTCGAGTTTCACCCACGAAAGGGGTGAAGAGATTTGCCCTCGAGGAGCTAGCTCCATGGTACATTGGTCCCTTCGAGATCTTGGAGAGGATCGAGCAAGAGCTTCACCGACCGGGCACTACCACCGTCGCGATGTATTTCATATCCGCCGAGGAGATATGTGATCCGACGCACGCTAATATCGGTTCGATTCGACTGACATTACCTATGAGGAGGTTCCGGTACGGATTCTCGACCGGAAAGAGCGTCAGTTGCGGAACAAGACTATCCGACTGGTTAAAGTCGGATGGCAGCATCATTCGGACGAGGAGGCTACTTGGGAGCTCGAGGATACGATCCGAGCTCGATATCCCCATCTTTTCACTTGAGGTATGTGAGTTTATTTACCGTTCAGTATTTATTATTATTATCTGTTATTAGTACTTGCTGATAGTAGATACTGAAATTTGGGGACCAAATTTTTTATTAGTGGGGGAGAATGTAAAATACCGAAAATAGGCGAATATTAATAAGGGAATTTTCCGAAATTTTGGACATTTTTCGGGAATTTTTCGGAGCTCGTATGGACGAGTTAACGGGGATAAAAACGGGGCCTCGAGAAAGCCTGTTTGGGTTACCCATTTAAGAGAGGAAAATATTTATTTATTTATCTCTTTTTCCTTTTCTTATTTATTTTCTTATTTTCTTTTTGTTTCTTCTCATTCCCGCACCCTTCCTTCTTCTCCCCGACGCCGCCGCGTGCCTTCTCCTTCGGTGCCCTAACCGCCGGCCACGGCTGTTCCTCTCTTTATCTTCTCCTCTTCTCGGTGAAGCCGAGCCTTTCTTCCTCGCCGCCACCCACTTCCTTTTCTTCCTCACTGATTCTGTGCCCTAGCCGCCAGCACCCGAGCCGCCGGTTCTCGGTTCCCGATCGCGACCCCGGTGTTTCCCTTGTGCCCGAGCATTGCTGACACCGAGCAGGAGCCGAGCGATTTCTTGCCCTAGGTGCCGACGACGCACCTCTCTGCCCTAGCGCCGGGCCGCCGTCGAGCCCTAGTTCTCCGGCCGACTCTTCCTTCCCGAGCCGCACCAGGCGATGCCATCACTTGAGGCCGGACGGAGCAGTGCATACCCCTACTCCAATTGCCCAGATTCGGTAGCCAATTTGTTCCTCTGCCTAGTGTCAGTAAACAAGCCTTCTTCCCTCTGTATTGTCGTCGGCCACAAGATTTCGAGCATCCACAGATTTCTATAGCCTATTGACAGAGAGGAAGAAGATTTGGGTAAAGCAGGTAGGGTTCTGTTTTTGCAAATTCTTGTGTTAGTGGGTTAATTGATTACATTGATGTTTTATTTGTTTACAGCAGCAATATACCTTTGCTGGCAACAACAAACCGTGTGTGGATCAACAATCAAGGCTGTGAATTTAGGTAAGGGTAGGAATTTGATGCGCTTTGTAGTTAGATGTTTATGTGTTAAGGGAATTAGGTTTGGATTTAATCTAATGGGTTGATTGGGGATTTAGTTGCTAACCCTAATTAACTATTAGATTTAAAAAGGTAAATTGAGGATATGTGATTAGGGTTTTACCCTAAATTTATGTTTTTTTTTATTTATTTGTTCTTATGATCCAAGTATCTGGGAAAAAATAAAATATTATAAGTGGTATGCATGAAAATCCTATTCTACAAAACATAGTCCTAGTTGATTTGATTAAGAAAATCTAGTTAGGTTAGTGCTTATTAATTAAGTTTAGTTAAGTTTGTACTTTTTAATTTTAATTATTAAATTAATTTAGTTAGGTTTGTGTTTAATAATTAAGGTCGTATTAAAATTAAAATTTATATCTATAATAAAGGTAATATTAATAATTAAGTGTAAGTTTTCAATTTAATTAAGTTTAACATTTTGGGTTTAATTTAGAATTATTCAATACTCATTCACTTAATGATATATATTGATTATGTTTAGGTTTAGTTATATTACATTAATTATAATAATTTTGGATTGCAATTCTTGAATTGATTGATTGATTTTATTAAACGATTGCGGTTGATTTAATGATTAGATTTATTACTTTGATTAATGTTAATTATATTGATTTATGTTTTGATTGATTTTCAGGGGTAGCGTGTAGCACGTTAGAGATTCCTCTCCGTCATAGTGTCTCGGGAGATGAGAGCGTTGCGCTCCCCCATTTATGATTTGGGGTAGGAGTACGTATGTACTCCGACAGCATCCCGTCCACTCGATCACTCATCAGGAGTAGTGTTGCAGAGTGCACGGTTGTCACAGCCCTACCCACTCGGTCCCACTGTTGTTGTGAGTCGGCTGACTGGCGTCAGGGGTGACCATGACATTGGCATCATATGCATGATGCATTTATTGTTTGTGTTTGTGTTTGTTGCACTTATATGCTGCACATTGCTTGGATACCTTGATTGACATGCATACAGGTCTTCTATACCTTTCGGACTATTTGTCCTTTTACCGGGTCCTGGTTAGTATAGTTTCTCTCCTGTTCTCTTCGATTTGCATCTATCTTTATTATTGTCAGGAGACTGTACGCATGATTAGTGCTAAGTGTTATTTCTTTACTTTGCATATCAACTGTACCTGCTGAGTGTTGGACTCACCCCGCCTCCATTGTTGTTATTTTCAGGTTGATGCTGTCAGGAGGGAGTTCCAGTCGCTAGTCCCCACAGCACGTAGTGCTAGTCCTCTGCTGGGTTGAGCTGTTATTTTATTTTAGTTTTTTTTCTCTATCAGACTTTGTTTTAGTCTTGTTTTGGATTTTTCATATGGATATTGTATGAAATCCTTTCGTTTGATGGACCTTTGATATGATTTGGATTTTATTCTACTATATGTCTGCCTGGACGGCAGAAGAGGTGGGTTCGTCGGTTTTGAGCTTTACGAGTGTAGTGGAGTAGGGTGGATTTCGAGTCAGAGTTTTATTGTTTTGTTTACTATTTTATTAACTGCGTGGTTGTGACAGCCAGAGGCTGAATACTTATATAAACTGCGTGGTGATTGGTTTTATTTACTGTTATTATTCCAGCCGCCTGTGGCTGAGGTATTTATGTATGTAGAAAGTTTCAGATTGTCCGTCGTACAGGGGAGATGTTGCCGAAATTTCTTCGGACAGGGACTCTTCTGGGGCGTGACAAAATATATGTGCTTGTTATTATATTAGGATTAAGAGCACACACTTCCATAATAACCGAGGTCTTTGTTTCTTTATAAAGTCAGTATAAAAGAAACGACCTCAAATGGTCCTACTCAATACACTCTAAATGTACTAGTGTAATTATACAGTCAAGATAAACTGATACCTAATTACACTACGACCTTCTAATGGTTTGTTCCTTTCCATTTTGGTCGTGAGCTACTGTTTATAATTTATAAGGTACTAATAACATCATCTTCTGTATGTGACACCACATACTATGTTATCTACAATATAAATTAATTGAACAACTACAACTAAATGTAGATCATTTGACCAAACGTGATTCTTTATTCATAATGAATGTTTACAAAGCTTAGGCTTTCAGTATACACTCTAACAATTGGAAGTATAACAGTGAGGTTTTGAAGCTGTAAAAAAAAAATTTGTAGAAACTGCAAGAAGAAAAAAATGTAGAAGTGCTGGAATTATGTTTCTTTGATAATCATACAACATTTGCAGATTTCACATTAAGTTCTGGAAAGCTAGTATTTGTTAGACAATGAAATTAAGGGTTGCTGGAATTGGATATGCAGACGCTGTGCAGAATTTGATCGGGTTCTTCACTGGAAATTGACAGAGATGCAGATCCTGGAATCATTTGCACTGCAGTGCAAGAATTCTGTAGAATACTTGTTATTAAAATCTATTTAGTGCAAATTTTGTGTGTAGATTTTGATCAGCAATGCTTTCCTGCAGAGACTACAATTCAGTTGCGACAAAGATCAGTTCTGAAATTAAAAGTATCAACTTCTGTTCACAGCAGTGTGTAGAATCAGAAAATGAATCTAGTATCAATTGTGTATCAACTTTGTATAGCTAGTTTTTAAATTCACTTAGGAAGCAATTGAAGATCTTGAACTTTTAGAAATAATTGTGATAACACTTTTCTTGACCTACTGAAGTATTGAAAGGTACAAGAATCTGTTGCTAAAGATCTGATAGCAAGCTGTGAACTTCAGTAATTATTCTGTAACTGATGAAGTGATTAAGGAATAGAATTTTCAGATTTCTGAAGATGCAAACTTTGAGGAAACTGGAAGTAATCACTGATTTCCTGGAGAGGACTCAACTTCTTTACCAAGTCTTAACTTATAGATCTTGAAACTTTCAGACCATGAATTCCTGCAAATCTGGATTCTGAAATTACACTACAGTCCTGTCAAGAAGATCTTGAAATTCTATTAAACTTGTATCCTAATTCTGAATTCTTGAATGATATGATTGATAAACTGACATGAAGTTGGAGTAAGGGAATGGTCAATGAATGTATCAACAAGACCTGACTGCTGGATTGGTGTTAATTTTGTTTGCAGATTTTCTATAATTCTGCGAACAGAAACTGATTTCCAGAGTTGAAATTCTGAATGTGAAAATGTGCAGAAGGTTTCAGCTGGTTTCTGCAGTAGGCAAATTTTGAAAAATAATGGTGGCAGAACTCCAAATTGTTGTTTTGGAAGCTTGATTGAGTTGTTCTTGTGGAGCTTCACTGCTGTAAAATCAGCTGGATTTAAGTCTTTGAATTCAGAAATTGATAGGGGATTGAGAACCAGAATTTGTAATTTGCTAGAATTCTTAGGAAACAAATGCTGATTAAGTCCTTGCTTGCCCAATTTAGTGATGAAATTCAGAAATGGGAAGCTGAATTTGTTTAGAGATCAGAACTGTTCGGATTCAAATGAAAAATGGAAATTCGAAGTGTAACCCCACTTAAACCATTGGAGAACATGTGTAGAAGGGAAGATTTGGGAATGATCATTAAGCTAAGGAAGTTTACTGGATAAACATATAAACCATTTTAAGTTGAAGTGGGAAAGGGAAGTGAAGAGGTTATGAAATTGCGTATCAAATGAGTACCAAAATTTTTGCAGCAGCACTGAGGTTGAACTGTATTAATTGCTATCACTAAATTTCGTTAATCAGTTGGTGAGGAGACGCAGGGTTCTGAATTTCAGTGTTGAATAGCTATGGGTGATACATTGGCTTCATTTGAATAAACATTAGCTAGCACATTATAAAGATCCTGTTATTGATTGGTTTTATGCTTTGCTTAAGAATTATTTCCGATTGATGAGAAGAGGATTGAGATTGAGTGGACTTGATTTCTGGCACTGTCTAGCTTCTAGATTTTCTGATCAGTGAACATACTGGAATCTGTTTGCTGAAATCAAAACTGGAACTTAATTTTTCAAATTGGATTCTATTGGTTTTGATTGCCAAAACTACAGTCTCAACACCCATGCATTGTACCAATTCTGATTTTGACCAATAGGAGCTTGAAGATGTAAATTTTAGAAACTATTTTAATTCTGATAAGTCTGAAATCTAATTGCATAAGTTAGTAGCAAGATTTGGATTTTGTGTTTTGAATTGATTCTGAGTTTCAGAATTTTCAAGCTCAAATGTAAAAATTTTTGATCCATTGCTTATGTGCAATTGTGCTATGCCCAGATTTGTAACTGGACGTTTCTGAATTGGATCGAGTTTTTACTATGTTTCTTGATCAGTTAAATGCTCAAGTATAGACTAAATTTTGTAAGATGGATCTTTATAGTTTGAGTTGAAATTCAAGATCTCCTACCAATTGTTAATGTAATCTTCCATGACAAAACTCTAAGAGGCAGGCTGCTTCTACATTTGTACTTGATTTTTTTTCTGCTGTAATTGTGAGTCTGAAACAGGGAAAATTACTTCTACCTAGTGCTAATTCTGAATTTGGTTTAGATTTCAGATATTTGAGAATTTGTATCCACCTTGAAGACTATTTAGAAATCCAGAACTGTGGCATTATGGTGACCATTCTACAAATTGTGTAGTTCATGAAGGAAACAAGATAACCAGTGGGTAGAGATGCTTCAAGTAATTAAATGGCATGATATGTTTCATTGTCCGAGACGACCAATGCTTTAAGTGTGGGGGAGGGAATTATTCTTAATGATTTGAGATTATTTTTGAGCTTCCAAATGATGGAATTGAAGTGTAAGAGCTGGAAAAACAGTGAAAACAGAGAAAAAAAACAGAGAAGAGGAAATGGCAAGACAAAAGAGTATCAAAGTTGGAGATTGAGTATCAAGATTCTTTGTTAGCCATCAAATTGAAGAAGAGGTTAGCTTGATATTTTGAATTGGTAATAACAAATGATATTCATCTCTTTTCACATCAAAATGGTCAACTCATCAAGTATATTCCTCCAATACTCTCATCTCCTCATTTTCTTCATTAAATACTTTTCTTTTGCCATTTCATCCACTTTCATTGTTCTTTTTGATTCTATTTCAATTCTTGTTGATTAATCCTTTTGATTCATGTATGCTATGTTTATGGTGGTGGAGAATTAGAAAATAAGCAAGCTTATAGTAGTGAAATGTTATGAGTTGCATTGAGTGAGCTCCACATATATGCAATTTTGAGTGTGAGAGTTAGAATAGGTAAATCCCTTGTGAGATTGCAACTTGCTTAATTTTTTTAATTGGATTGAAACCACCATACTTACTGATTATTGTTTGAATTGTATTCATGAATGTTTGTGATCTTTAAGATGATTTTAGTTAAATTCTTTTTACTATCTTTTAGGTATTGCTAGTAAATTTTTATGGAGATAATTTTAGGTTTTTCTTGACTTGAACGGGACGCCCAAGATTAAGTGTGGGGGATTTGATAATCATGATTCAGCTATATTATTTTGAATCATAATGCATGTTTTTATTGGTCTATTCATAGCTTAAACTCATATTTGCATTACATTTCATAATTGCATTTGATTTTGGACATAATTGTAAATTAGCCTATTTTCATGGTATTTGATGCCAATATTTTATTATTGTTTTGTAGGCATCAAAAGGGTCATAGACCCGATCAGATTAGGCCGCATTGGGCTCAAATCTAGGATTAAATGAGGCGATCAAGCTCTGGATTGATTTGGATCGTTCATTGAAGATTAATCAGATCTGAGCCATCCGTTGAGCATCTGGTTCATCCAACATAAGGAGGGGTAGATCTGGACCATTGATGAAGATCCAGAGGTTTTTAGTTCGATCTGAAGATGTCTCCACTGTTAATCGAGATTAGAGCATTCTTGGCCGTCCGATCAAATCTGAGGGAGGTTTAAAACATTGAGAAACTACAGTGTACACCTTGGACTCGGCTCGCGATTTCTTCACTGTTCCTGCTTCTTCTCTGCCGCGACGCCGAGCTTCCCATTCCTCATTTCCAGATCCGGCGAGCAACTTTCTTCAACGACAGCTATCCTAAGCTACTGGCGTTCATCTTCCGGCGATCAGAGAAGTGCTAGAGGGAGGTTTCTCAGCACGGCTTGATTCTGCTTCACCGCGTGTTCTTGATCCGAGGAGGTTTCCGATCAGCGAACTCCGTACCCAACTGAGCTCAGAGGGAGGTTTCTTTGAGTTTCAGATCTCATTCCGACTTCTATTCCATAGCACAACTTGGATGAATTGGCCATTTGATCCTGTTTGCACAATCACAGATTCATCCTCTGTTTTCTTCGGTTGGTGAGATTATCAGAAGACTGGGAGTTAGAGGGGAGGTTTCCGAAGACTATGAGCACCTACTGGTAATAGCTAGAGGTAGAGATTAGTTGTTGGGTGCTTGAGGGGAGATTTCCGATAGCACATTTGTTTTTCAGCAGATTGGAGAGAATTGGTTTCGGTTTTGGGATGTGGAATGATTAGGGTTTAGGTTTCTTTGCTTTTGTCTTTGAATTGTCACAAAATTGCTCAGATCTGAAGATCTGATAGATAGATTGCATTTTATTCTTGTTTGCATTTCTTACTTTAGTTCTTGTTTGAGTTTTCTTTTGAATCCCGATTCTATGGTCTCACTTGCAATCCTGAATTCGTGGAACTTTTGCAAATTGAATCTTGATTGGCTATTTAATCAGTTTGCAATATTGTTATGGTTTAGAATTAGACATTTAGATTATAACAAGGTTTCTAGTTTTCAATTCAAGAATTCAAATGAACCTTATTTAGTGATTGTGATGAAGTTAATATCAGAAGCTTAACTTGGGTTTTTGATTGTAACTCTGTTCAACATTGCATTGTTTGAGTTTTTGAGTAAATTGTTGCATTTGATTGTTAATGTGAATTGGATGATACTTTGGTGTTTATAAGTTAGTGCTTAGGTTCAGTTTAAGGATTTACAGACTCTTTGTTTTGGTTGATTGGATTTATTGTGATTGAGTTCAATGATTCTTAATTGATATAAGTTTGGTGAGAACGAATCTTCCATGATCTTACTTTTGAATTGCAAGCTAAATGGAAATGGTAGGTTGACCTTGTTGATGTAATAATTTCATTTGAATCAATTCTCAAACACTCACACATTTTGCTAGTAACCCTTGGAAAAAAATACGACTTGGGACTCGTTGCTACAATGCTTGTCTTAATTTTAATGAGTTTCAATTTTAATTAATTTGGAGTGCCTTGTGACATGTAAAAAGGCTAACACCAATTTTGGCGCTTAAATGTTTTTTGTCCCTAGCTTGGACTTTAGTCAAGAAAATCAGTCTTTTCGCTTTTTCATGTCCAGTTAATCACGTCTTCTTTCGAAGCTTCCTAGCTGGTGATTGGCTCTTCTTCAGGTGAGAGAATGTTAGAAGCGTACCCCGAGATGTTACCAACCCTAGTGTGATCCGACCTATCACATCCGATATAAATGTTTTTATGATACACATACTTTATCTGACCGCTACGTCACGCGGGTCTTTTGCCTTTCTATTGTGATCCTCAGCGTCTGCTGAGATAAAAGTGTTTTGATCTGACGATAGTTGTGTGCTTTTCAAACCCTAAACCCTTCATCTCCTTTTAAACTTTGTCCCTTCTTTCTTCTTCTCTAGAGTTCTTTTCCTGTTGCCGCCTTCAACCAGACCCCTTGCTCACCGTTTCTCGACGATCCCCTTTCCTGTCTTCAGTAAGTAATTTATTGTTCCACTAGCCTATACTTTTATCTATGGCTGAGGAAGCAATTGCTCCTTGGTATGTCCATATGTCTTCTTCCTTTGATAAAAATGCGAGAATAGCTATCCGTCATCAATATGAAATTCCCCGGGAATACAGTATCATAATCCCAAAATCAACTGATCATCCTCATCGTCCTCCTGATAATTGCGTAACCTTTTTTAAGGATCAGTTGATAGGAGGTTTAAGGTTTCCCATTCCTCCTTTCTTGATTGAAATAAGCCAGTATTTTGATATTCCTTTGCAACAGTTTGCTCCCAACGCATTTCGTTACCTATGCGGTGCTTACATGCTGTTTCGTTTACGAGATATTCCTCCTACTCCTCAAAATTTCTTCATGTTTTCTTATCCCAAGTGCTCGGAACCTGGTGTTTTCTTATTCCAGTCGCGGACTAAAATGGTCCTTTTTGGGGATATGCCTTCGTCTCTCAAAGCTTGGAAATCCCGTTTTTTCTTCTTGAAGTTTCCAGGACCCATTCCTTGGTCTCATGCCTGGAAGTCCTTCTTACCTCCTTTGCCCGACGTTAAAGAGTTTCATCTTCTTCCCTCTTTTCCTATTTATTGTGAGAAGTTATTAGGCCACCGACTTTCTATCCCTAAATGGTTGAGGGTCGATCTTCTATACCTATTTGGTTTAAGCCCCGTCAAACCTGATACTCCAATTGCTTTAGGTAACACCTTGTTTCTCTATTCTTTCTTTTAACTGCCTAAACTATTTTTCTTTTCTGTGCAGTGGAGAACTTTTATGATGCTTTGATTGATGAAGAACTACGTGTAGAAGAGGACATACTTCGCGCCAAGGAAGCCGAACTTCTGGCTGCTATTACTCCTTCCCCCTCAATCAAAGAGCCAGCTCCTTTAGCTGAAGTACCCAGCTCTTCGGGGGCTTTTGATGCTCTTGATGCTCCTGAAGGTCCTTCTACAGAAATCCTTCCCAATCCTGTACCCGCTGTTACCTCTCTAGCGGCTGCTACTGCCTCCTCATCTGCCCCTCTTCCCCTCATTGAGCTCACGTCTCCTGGTCGCTCTGGTAAATCGATAACTGAAATTTCTCAGGGTAAACGTCCAGGACGCAAACTTACTAGGGCTCCTCCTTCGAAAAGGAGGCTCATCCTTCCTGCTGATGAGCTAGTTTCAGAAGGTCTTGATTCGGCTGACCTCCCTTCTGATGAGCCGACGTTGGCGGAGCTCTACCCTTCTCTTAATTTTCCTGCCTCACCTTTCTCTAATGCCAGCGCCTCTGGTGATGTCTCTTTTATTTTTCCTCTATCTATTCCAACTTCTGGATCTTTACCTTCCTCACCTTCTTCTTACTTAGTCTTTGCTCCCCTGTCTATTCCTACTTCTTCCTTCTCGGTTGGTTCCTCTGCCATTCTTGTTCTCCTCATATTACTAGGGGGTTCTTTTGCCAGCTCTTGGGATGAAGTTCGTTCCCTTTTTGAAAAGCTCTCTATCTCTGAGGCAATTGATCGCTTCTCCCATAAGGAGAATAAGGTGTGTTTACTGACGCCCACTTTCTATTTCTTAACTATTATCTTATGGCTTTTTGTTATACTTCCAGCGATGGATAGAAAATATGGGGTTTTCTAGACTGATGCACAACTTACACACTGAGAACAAGAAATTGAAATCTGAGAATGATAGGCTGCGACGACAAGTTACTGAGTTATCTTCTACCGAGTTTTCCAATGCCGCCAAGAAACAACTGGAGGTTCAGATTGAAAGTCTTGAGGCCCAATTTAAATTGGCTACGGACCTTAACCAAGAACTAACTTCCAAACTTAGCGAACTAAAGGATAATTATGAAGCAGAATTGATTGAGAAGCTAAAAGCCCTGCAGCTGAAGGAAGATGAAATAACTTCCTTGAGCACTTCCCTTAACTCAGTCAAGACCGAGGTTTCTGAAAAAGAAGCTGAATTGAAGACTTCTCAAATGGTTTTGGTGGTTTACAAGGGTGGCAAAGATATCCGTTACAGAGAGGGGCCACTGCCATGATCGAGTCTCCTGAATTCAATAGGCCAATCGTGAACTCTATCTTATCAGCTTTTACTGCGGGAGCTCAAGGGGCAATTCAGCAATTAAGAGAAGAGAGTTACTTATCTCGTGACCCTCCTCCTAATTTCTTAAATCGACGCAGATTGATCGAGAACAAACCCCCTGATCTGTACCCTAAGCTGACTTTAACTTAAATTCAAACTTTTGTAAAGAGGTGGGCTGAAACTTTGTAATAACGATCTTACGTAATGCTGATGGTTCTCTTTTTGTTGTTAATTTTACTCTTTCTTATGATAGTTATCTGTTTTATATAAATGTATCCAATGTTGCTTGGTTTATCACCATACAACCTTTCCCAACAGGTTATCACATCTTAGATCATTCCCTTATGACCGGACGGTATATATCAAGATTGATAAATATCGCCCGATATTTCATAGCGTAGTTATGTCTCGCTCGATTTGACATAGCTCTATCATGATGTCCTTAATATTGGTCGATTTATTTTACTCGACCGGTTTACCCCTGTGTCTTCATATGTCCTTTTCTCGTATTAATCGAGCCTCATGGGGTTTTATTATAGTGTACATTATTTGACTCATTATGATAAGCTTTTGGTCGACAGACTGGCTTGCTCTTTTGTCTCGGCCGATCCATTAGAACAGACCGTATCCAGTAACCTTTAACCAAGTTTCATCTGTTAACTAATATCTGGTGCTCAATTTTTATTTTATTATACCCATACCCTAAACTTATGCTTACTGGATTAATTTTTCTCTGTACTCGTCAGGCTCTCTTAAGAATTACTTCTAGGGAAACTTCACACATTTTTCGAGGAAGATTACCTAACCTTACCTCTTTATTTTTGATTTTATTCTTTAATATTATTATTCATTTATGACGATTGGAATTCTAAGTACCTTTTACTTTCCTTCTTCCTTCTGCTATTTCTGTTTGAGGGTTTTAGCATAAGGCCAGAAGAAAAACAAGGGTTTACAAAGTTTTTCTTCCGCTCTCCTCCATCTCTCTTCCTCTTTCTTGATTCCTCTTTCATTTTATCGTCGCTCTATGGTGGCTTCTCCCCCCGCCTGGTTTCTCTCGTGTGTTTCCAACCTTATAGAGACAGAAGAAGTGGACTTGCAGGCGACCTATGGTTTTCCTTCTTATATAATCCGTCCCGCTCCTCATGAGGGTCCACATCTTCCTCCTTTAGGGTGTATATCTATCTTCCGAGACCAAGTCCTACAAGGCTTTCGCTTTCCTCTTCACCCCTTTTTCTGTAATGTCAGCCGCTATTTTAATATCCCACTCAACCAGTTTGTCCCTCAATCCTTTTCTATTCTCATGGGTTTTATTGGGGTATCTAAACTGTTAGATTTCCCCTTGTCTCCACATCTTTTTCATCACTTCTTCATTCCTCGTCGAGTGGATGTGGGTGTTTTTAAATTTCAATCTCGTCCCAAAGCTATTTTGTTCAACCGCATTCCTCCTCAGGGGGAATGGTATCACAAATTTTTCTATATGCGTCTCCCTTCTCCTCCTCCGTTTCCTATCCAATGGATACATGACTTACCTCCACTTCCTAGCACCCATGATCTTCTGGACGATCCCTCTGTTGCTTTTGCTCTACCTAAACCGAGGGGAGCAAAATTTAGCTTGCCGTCTCTAATTGTGGAGGGTTTAATGTTTCCTTTCGGAATAGGCAAGATTGATACCCCTTTGGATGGATCCTTTGGTATGTAAAAACATCTCAATCCATATTTACTGATTAATACATCTCTTTTATAACAGTATTCAATTTCTGTATTTCAGTTGATGTTCTTCTTCCAGCCTTCATGTACAAGAATCCTGCCATTACCAAGTCTTTTGTAAATAATCTCGGAGAAGAATGGTTACGTGACCGTCGATCAAATCCTAATTTTTCTACCTTGGGTTTACTGTCTGAAGAAGAATGGCGGGCAGAGGCTGTCGCACTCATGGAACAGGAAGAAGAAGA
Organism: Zingiber officinale; assembly: GCF_018446385.1. Taxonomy (NCBI): domain Eukaryota; kingdom Viridiplantae; phylum Streptophyta; class Magnoliopsida; order Zingiberales; family Zingiberaceae; genus Zingiber; species Zingiber officinale. The sequence goes on along the minus strand of NC_055992.1, from coordinate 90,357,762 downwards.
GCCTTTTATTACCTTGGTTAAAAAGCCAAATCTTACTGAGGCTTCTCCCTTTAGTGATTTCTTTGGGACTTTTGTGCAAGCTCCTCTTGTCCCAGCGCCTATTTCTCTCGAGAGAGGTAAGACACCGATAACTCCCACCCATATTATCTCTAATCCTGCTCTTAGGATGATGAGACCCGGTCTACTTATCCCTTCTTCTTCTATTATTTCAGCTCCTCCTGCTTCTGCTTCTGGGATGGCCGTTATCCCTCCTGTGTCTTTTGCATCTTTGGCATTGGCCTTGCCTCCCTTGGCTTCTAGGCCTCGAGCAAAACGGACACCTTGCCGGCGATCCTCTCCAAGTGTCAGTCCTTCAGCCGTTAGTGTTCCCACAACTGCAACAACCCTTCCTACACTGTTACCTTCTATTCCATCTGGTTCTTCCCCCATTCCTCTTGTTTCTACTATTCCTTTCCCTTCTATTGCATCTTCTTCTTCTTCACCTCCTTCTTCCTCCCTTCCTCGTCCTTTATTTAAACTGGCCGCGGGCTTACCTTCTCAATTGGGACAACCCTCTAGTCCACCTAGCTATGGTACTTTGCAACTATAAGGTCTATTAGCCGAATCTTGGATGCAGGGTTTGTTGGTTGCTACTCGAAAAACCTATAGGTTCCACTGTACAAAAATTTTGTACAAAGATCTGAACCTTTTCCTAGCTACCATGTGTTCTTTTAAATTAAATTTTGGATCGCCTGCGGAACTTAACACGTTTGATCCAAAACTTAATCTATTTGTTCTTTTAGGTTTTGACTTGGATCTCCTGCGGAACTTAACACGTTCAACCCAAGTCTCCTTAAGTTATTAATTCCATTAAATATTAATTTCCATAAAAGGTTCCCTTACTGACGTGGCGAGGCACATGGCTTTCTTGGATATGGGAGCAACCACCACCGACTAGACAAAACCTTTAATAGAAAGCTAATATTTAATTTCCTAAAATAACTTTAGGTTAACCAAAGAGAACAATCAAATCACAAGGAAAAGAAAGAAACAAAAGAACACAACATCGAAAAACATATTCGAAATACTAGAACGTAAGCCTCTTGTATTTGGTATTATTTCCATAAATAACTAGCATGATGCGGAAAGAAAAATTACTAGTTATACCTTGTAGAAAAACCTCTTGATCTTCTACCGTATTCCTCTTCTAATCTCGAACGTTGTGTGGGCAACGATCTTCCGAGACGAGAAACCACCAATCACCTTCTTCTCCTCCTAGCTAGGTTCGGCCAACAAAGAGGAAGCTTCACTAAGGAAGAAAATCAAAATACTAACCAAGCTCCAAGAGATGCTAGCTTTCTCTCCTTCTTCTTCTTCTTCTCCGAGTAGTATCCGGCCACCACAAGAGCTCCAATGGAAGAGAAGGGTTCGGCCACCACAAGAGGAAGAGAGGGAGAGGATGGCCGGCCACACCAAGGAACAAAAGAGGGAGAGAAATAATAGATGTTGTCTCTCTTGAAGGCACCCTCACCCCTTCTTTTATATTCCTTGGCCTAGGCAAATTAGGAAATTTAATTACAATAAAATTTCCTTAATTTTCCTTGACATGAATTAATTGAGAAAAATAAAATAAAATTTCCCAATTAACTTGTGATGGCCGGCCACAATCAAAAGAACAAATTAGGAGAGTTTCAATCAACAAATTAAAACTTCCTAATTTGTTTCCGGAAATTTTCAAAAATAAAATTTCTCTTTAAAATCTCTTCATGGTTGATAAAAGGAAATTTCTATAATTTTAATTTTATCAACATGTGAATAATTTTTAAAGAGAAAATAAAACATCTCTCCAATCTACAAATAAGGAAAGAGATCTAATCTCTTTCTTTAATCTTTTGTAGATCTTTTACAAGAGAGATATTTTAATTTTAATTCTCTTTAAATTATATCTTCCACATAAAAATTAAAATTAATTTTTTTTTAATTTAATTTGGCCGGCCCTACTAGCTTGGGTTCAAGCTAGGGCCGGCCACCCAATTTTATACCTAGGCCGGCCCTAGCTTGTTCCCAAGCTAGCTTGGCTGACCCCTATTGGGTGGGTATAGAAGGTGGGTATAGGTGGGTATAGAACTCTACAAATAAGAGGCTACGATAGGGACCGAGAGGAGGAATTGGTTTTGGTCTCCCGATAAAATTAAGCATCCCGTGTTCGCCCCGAACACACAACTTAATTTTATCAATGATAATTCATTCCACTAGAGAACTATCATTGAACTACCGCACCAATCCCAAATTATATTTTTGGGCTCCTTCTTATTATGAGTGTGTTAGTCTCCCTGTGTTTAAGATATCGAATGTCCACTAATTAAGTGAGTTACTGACAACTCATTTAATTAATATCTAAGTCCAATAGTAGTACCACTCAACCTTATTATCATGTCGGACTAAGTCCACCTGCAGGGTTTAACATGACAATCTTTATGAGCACCTCTTGAGGACATTATCAGCCTAGTATCTCTAGGACACAGTTTCCTTCTATAATCAACAACACACACTATAAGTGATACAATTTCCCAACTTATCGGGTTTATTGATTCAACGAACTAAATCTCACCCATTGATAAATTAAAGAAATAAATATCAAATATATGTGCTTGTTATTACATTAGGATTAAGAGCACACACTTCCATAATAACTGAGGTCTTTGTTCCTTTATAAAGTCAGTATAAAAGAAACGACCTCAAATGGTCCTACTCAATACACTCTGAGTGTACTAGTGTAATTATATAGTGAAGATAAACTAATACCTAATTACACTACGACCTTCTAATGGTTTGTTCCTTTCCATTTTAGTCGTGAGCTTCTGTTTATAATTTATAAGGTACTGATAACATCATCTTCTGTATGTGACACCACATACTATGTTATCTACAATATAAATTAAATGAACAACTACAAACAAATGTAGACCTTTTGACCAAATATGATTCTTTATTCATAATGAATGTTTACAAAGCTTAGGCTTTCAGTATACACTCCAACAATCTCCCACTTATACTAATGACTAAGCTGCCATATCTTCTACCATACATCTGATTCCCATTCCCTCCACACGCCGATCGAAAGCTTTCGCCGGAAGGGCCTTAGTGAAAGGATCTGCCAGGTTATCCGCTGATGCAATCTTGGCGATGACAACTTCTTCTCACTTCACGATATCTCGTATCAGGTGGTACTTGCGCTCTATATGTTTACTTGCCTTATGAGCTCGTGGTTCCTTCGAGTTTGCAATTGCACCACTATTATCACAATAAATTGTGATGATTTTGGGCAAACCAGGAATCACATCTAAGTCCATTAGAAAGTTCCTGAGTCATACTGCTTCTTTAGCTGCCTCAGAGGCTGCTTCCATGGTTGAGTCCGATACGCATTTCTGCTTAACACTCCTCCATGAAATGGCCCCACCTCCTAAAGTAAACACAAAGCCTGATGTAGACTTACTATTGTCCCTATCTGATTGGAAATCTGAATCCGTGTAACCCACAGGGAGCATATCGTCTGCTTGGTAAACTAGCATATAATCTCTAGTCCTTCTCAGGTACTTTAGTATATGCTTTACCGCAGTCCAATGTCCTTGTCCAGGATTACTCTGATATCTGCTAACCATGCCAACGGCAAAACAGATATCAGGTCTCGTACATAGCATTGCATACATTAGGCTTCCTACAGCCGAAGCATAAGGAACTGCTTTCATGTCCTCTATCTCTTTCGATGTCTTTGGAGACATCTCTTTAGATAGAGCTACTCCATGTCTAAAAGGTAAGAAACCTTTCTTGGAATCCTGCATGCTAAAATGAGCAAGGATTGTATCTATATATGAAGCTTGGGATAGACACAACATTCTTTTCTTACGATCCCTTATTACTTTGATCCCAAGAATGTGTGCACAATCTCCTAAGTCCTTCATATCAAATTGTTTGGACAACCATACCCTTACGTCTGATAATACCTTGACATTGTTGCCAATTAACAAAATATCATCTACGTATTGTACAAGAAATACCACCACGTTTCCGTTACACTTCTTATATACACAAGACTCATCCGGACTTTGAATAAATCCATATGACTGGATTACTTCATTAAACCGGATGTTCCAAGATCTTGAAGCTTGCTTTAGTCCATAAATGGACCGATTGAGCTTGCACACTAGATGCTCTTTGCCTTTTTCAATAAATCCTTCTGGTTGCTTCATATGGATGTTCTCTTCAAGACTTCCATTAAGGAAAGCTGTCTTGACATCCATTTTCCAAATCTCATAATCCATATGAGCAGCAATGGATAAGAGTATCCGGATAGACTTAAGCATGGCTACCGGTGAAAAGGTCTCCTCATAATCGATTCCCTCTTTTTGAGTGTACCCTTTCGCAACAAGCCTAGCTTTGAAGGTTTCTACCTTCGCCATCCCTCTTTTCCTTTTGTAGATCCACTTGCATCCAACGGCTTTTACACCATCAGGTGGTTCTACAAGCTCCCAGACCTTATTAGAGTACATAGACTCTATTTCAGAATTCATTGCTTTTTGCCACGATGCTGCATCTATATCTTGGAGTGCTTCGTCATATTTTCGTGGATCAGGTTCATGTTTACCCGGAATCAAGTCCGAAGACTCTCCCAAAAACATGAATCTTTCTGGTTGCATTACAACCCTTCCACTACGACGGGGCACTGTCTGTGGTTGTGTATCATGTGTGACATGTGTTGCAGTCTCTTGTGATACTTCATCTTGTACTGTTGGTACTGAAACAGACATGTCCTCTCGGAGTTCTTCTAAAACAACTTTGCTACTGGGCTTGTGATCCATTATATAGTCTTCTTCTAAAAACTGGGCATTGGTGCTAACAATGACCTTCTGGTCTTTAGGACTATAAAATAAACCACCTTTCGTTTCTTTGGGATATTCTACAAACACGAACTTACATGCGAGATTCTAACTTATCGACATCGGTTTCAGACATGTGTGGACTACTAAATCGAATATGTCTTAGGCGGGTTTCGCCCATTCCACAATTCTATGGGAGTAGAAGAAACGATTTAGAAGGTACTAAGTTCGGAACGTATCTTCTGTTTCGAGCATATCCCCAAAGATTTAGTAATCTGAATAACTCATCATCGATCTAACCATCTCCATAAGAGTCCTATTCCTTCGTTACGCTACACCATTACTTTGGGGTGTTCGAGTGCGAGCAGTTGGGATTGAATCCCGGCCTCTGATAAGTAATTCCTAAACTCTCCTAAGAGGTATTCGCCACCACGATCAGATCGTAGTGTCTTGATACTTTTACCTAGTCGTTTTTCCACATCAGCCTTGTATTCTTTGAACTTATCAAAGCACTCGGACTTGCGGCGCATTAGGTAAATGTATCCATATCTTAAATAATCGTCTATGAAAGAGACAAAATATTCAAAACCTCATCTTGCCTGGACAGACATAGGACCACACAAATCAGAGTGAACCAATTCTAACACTTCTTTGGCTCTATACCCCTTGGCCTTGAACGGCCTCTTGGTCATTTTACCTTCTAAGCAAGATTCACAAGTTGAAAAATTTTCCAACTCTAATGAACTCAAAAGTCCATCGGCTATAAGCCTCTGAATCCTACTTAAGTTAATATGACCAAGCCTTAGATGCCAAAGATATGCTTGATTCATTTCTGAAGGTTCTTTTCTCTTATTAGAATTAGAAGATGAGTTATAAATTTCCATGTTTTGCTTTGTGGAAGAATTTGGATTTAAAGTATACAAATTGCCAACCAATGCACCAGAACAGATAATCACTTTATTTCTTTTAATAACTACATCGTTACTGAAAGAAACTGAATATCCATCTAAAAACAGTTTAGAAACTGAAATTAAATTCTTTCTAAAACTGGGTACATAAAGACAATTTCTTAAAACCAAATTTCTATTTCTACTAAAATATAAGTAGACGTCTCAGCTGCCACCTTAGTAGCATTGCCCATGTAGACGGTAATTTCTCCTTCAGATAGTCGTTGGGTTTCCTGGAACCCCTGCAAGGAATTGCAGACATGATCAGTGGCTCCCGTATCTACACACCAGGTGCTGGTAGATAACATCGCTAAACATGTTTCAACAACTAGAGTATGAGATATACCTTTGTTTTGGTTCCTACGAGGACAATCCGCCTTCCAATGTCCTGCCTGCTTACAGATGAAGCACTTGCCCTTCGGCTTCTTCATTCCAGCTTTAAATCCCGTACTCTGAGATTTATTCACTTTCTTTACTGAACCAGCTTGTTTCTTCTTCTTCTTTCCTTTCGGTTTAGAAGTAGAACCATTTTCAGCATAGTGAATTTGAGCATTGTGACGAAATACTGCTTGAAGTTCTGTCAGTAGTTCCCCTAATGAATAAATCCTTTTATTCATATTATAGTTCAGGCGGAACTGCTCAAAACTTCTAGGTAGCGTTTGGAGGATCATATCGATCTGGGGTTCCCCATCAATTTCTCCTCAAAGGATCTGTATTTTGTTCAGATAAGCCATCATCTTTAGGATATGATCCCTTACAGGAGTACCCTCTTGCATGGTGGCTGTCATTATCTTTCTCATGGCTTCTTGCCTAGAAGCCCTATCCTGATGACCAAAGAGTTCCTTGAGATTGTTCATGATATCATAGGCTGTTGGTAAATCTTTATGCTGATGTTGCAATACATTTGACATTGAAGCCAAAATGTAACACCGTGCCATCTCATCTGCTTTTACCCATTTCCTATGATATTCAATCTCCTCTTGGGTAGATTCACCAGTAGGTGCATCAGGGCATTGCTCAGTCAGTACAAATTTATAGCTTTCAGCAGTAAGAACAATGTCCAGGTTTCTTTTCCAATCTATGTAATTTGGTCCAGTAAGTCTATTCTGTTGAAGTATGATGGACAGTGGGTTGAAAGACATCCTAAGAATCACAAATAACTTTTGGTCAGAACTCTAAATTTAGAATAATATTGATTCCTCAAACAATACTATTTTAAATTAACCAACACCTTAAAACACCGTGAATTTTGTATGCCACGTTAGTGTGGACGTATACAAATTCAACATTTGTAAAAGGAGGGTTTTATCCCATTAATTTTATTATCTTGTCAACCTAACTTTTTGACAAATAAAATTAATAGTTGGTATTATTTGGTCACACAAATAATAATAGTGACTCCGTTGGGGAGGATACTATTAGATGTGTCTTAGTGTATACCATTACTTGACACTAAGTCCATTAATAAGATTATGCCCCTTCCGTTGGGGAAGATCACACGCTCTTAATTAACTTCCTATAGTCATCCAAAAATGGAAGTCTGTTCTAGTGATCCGCAAACAAGCTCATCCGTTATGGAGGAAGGCACTCAGAGCCAACGCGCAAGCTTGTTTGCATCACTTACAAACCAGTAATGGAGACCATGAGATTTATTTAAAAATCCCTCTCCCACTTAGTTATTTATAAATGAGGAATTTTAACTATGCTAGCCTACTAAACTTGTAAACTAACATGCACACACAGCACAATATAAAAGCAATAAATAGAAAATCTAATTTTCAACTATTATGGCTTTTATCTCTAGTTGTCCTCCGTGTGTTGTCATCCCAAGCTGCTGCCATATTTGGCCACCGCCACCAGGACTAGCTGTCGCATCCATCTTGCTCCTAGTTCCACTGTGCCTCTGGTCCTTAGAAGGTTCCACGCTTTGCAAGATTCGATCCGCGACATAAATAGAATTTTACATTTTGATCCTATATTCCATAAAAGGAATGTACATGTATCTAGATCAAAAATAAAATCCTAATAAAACTAAATACAGCTCCTGCTGTATTTTAATACAATCATGCACACACATATAAATGCCCTTGACATGTCCAAGGGTCCAATCACACACATAATAACTAAAAGCCATAATAGTTGGATCCTGCATCCACAAAGTTAGCACATCTTACTATTATCCTGCCTAAATTATGTATGACATGTGCATAATTAAACTAAATACCAAATACACAGAGGCAAAACCCTAGCTCTGATACCAATTGTTGGTTGCTACTCGGAAAACCTATAGGTTCCACTGTACAAAAATTTTGTACAAAGATCTGAACCTTTTCCTAGCTACCATGTGTTCTTTTAAATTAAATTTTGGATCGCCTGCGGAACTTAACACGTTTGATCCAAAACTTAATCTATTTGTTCTTTTAGGTTTTGACTTGGATCTCCTGCGGAACTTAACACGTTCAACCCAAGTCTCCTTAAGTTATTAATTCCATTAAATATTAATTTTCATAAAAGGTTCCCAGTACTGACGTGGCGAGGCACATGACCTTCTTGGATATGGGAGCAACCACCACCGACTAGACAAAACCTTTAATAGAAAGCTAATATTTAATTTCCTAAAATAACTTTAGGTTAACCAAAGAGAACAATCAAATCACAAGGAAAAGAAAGAAACAAAAGAACACAACATCGAAAAACATATTCGAAATACTAGAACGTAAGCCTCTTGTATTTGGTATTATTTCCATAAATAACTAGCATGATGCGGAAAGAAAAATTACTAGTTATACCTTGTAGAAAAAACCTCTTGATCTTCTACCGTATTCCTCTTCTAATCTCGAACGTTGTGTGGGCAACGATCTTCCGAGACGAGAAACCACCAATCACCTTCTTCTCCTCCTAGCTAGGTTCGGCCAACAAAGAGGAAGCTTCACCAAGGAAGAAAATCAAAATACTAACCAAGCTCCAAGAGATGCTAGCTTTCTCTCCTTCTTCTTCTTCTTCTCCGAGTAGTATCCGGCCACCACAAGAGCTCCAATGGAAGAGAAGGGTTCGGCCACCACAAGAGGAAGAGAGAGAGAGGATGGCCGGCCACACCAAGGAACAAAAGAGGGAGAGAAATAATAGATGTTGTCTCTCTTGAAGGCACCCTCACCCCTTCTTTTATATTCCTTGGCCTAGGCAAATTAGGAAATTTAATTACAATAAAATTTCCTTAATTTTCCTTGACATGAATTAATTGAGAAAAATAAAATAAAATTTCCCAATTAACTTGTGATGGCCGGCCACAATCAAAAGAGCAAATTAGGAGAGTTTCAATCAACAAATTAAAACTTCCTAATTTGTTTCCGGAAATTTTAAAAAATAAAATTTCTCTTTAAAATCTCTTCATGGTTGATAAAAGGAAATTTCTATAATTTTAATTTTATCAACATGTGAATAATTTTTAAAGAGAAAATAAAACATCTCTCCAATCTACAAATAAGGAAAGAGATCTAATCTCTTTCTTTAATCTTTTGTAGATCTTTTACAAGAGAGATATTTTAATTTTAATTCTCTTTAAATTATATCTTCCACATAAAAATTAAAATTAAAATTTTTTTTTAATTTAATTTGGCCGGCCCTACTAGCTTGGGTTCAAGCTAGGGCCGACCACCCAATTTTATACCTAGGCCGGCCCTAGCTTGTTCCCAAGCTAGCTTGGCCGGCCCCTATTGGGTGGGTATAGAAGGTGGGTATAGGTGGGTATAGAACTCTACAAATAAGAGGCTACGATAGGGATCGAGAGGAGGAATTGGTTTTGGTCTCCCGATAAAATTAAGCATCCCGTGTTCGCCCCGAACACACAACTTAATTTTATCAATGATAATTCATTCCACTAGAGAACTATCATTGAACTACCGCACCAATCCCAAATTACATTTTTGGGCTCCTTCTTATTATGAGTGTGTTAGTCTCCCTGTGTTTAAGATATCGAATGTCCACTAATTAAGTGAGTTACTGACAACTCATTTAATTAATATCTAAGTCCAAGAATAGTACCACTCAACCTTATTATCATGTCGGACTAAGTCCACCTGCAGGGTTTAACATGACAATCTTTATGAGCACCTCTTGAGGACATTATCAGCCTAGTATCTCTAGGACACAGTTTCCTTCTATAATCAACAACACACACTATAAGTGATACCATTTCTCAACTTATCGGGTTTATTGATTCAACGAACTAAATCTCACCCATTGATAAATTAAAGAAATAAATATCAAATATATGTGCTTGTTATTACATTAGGATTAAGAGCACACACTTCCATAATAACTGAGGTCTTTGTTCCTTTATAAAGTCAGTATAAAAGAAACGACCTCAAATGGTCCTACTCAATACACTCTGAGTGTACTAGTGTAATTATATAGTGAAGATAAACTAATACCTAATTACACTACGACCTTCTAATGGTTTGTTCCTTTCCATTTTAGTCGTGAGCTTCTGTTTATAATTTATAAGGTACTGATAACATCATCTTCTGTATGTGACACCACATACTATGTTATCTACAATATAAATTAAATGAACAACTACAAACAAATGTAGACCTTTTGACCAAATATGATTCTTTATTCATAATGAATATTTACAAAGCTTAGACTTTCAGTATACACTCCAACAGGGTTATGAACAACTAAGAGGCCTTAGTCTTCCACATCGAGTTGATCGCCATAGTCGTCAGGCAGTGGCTGTAAGTATTTCTAGTTATATGTTATCAACTTTGTATCTTCATCTTTAACTTACATTATCCTTTTGTTTAGTTTCTTGCCACAAATCTACATATCGACCAGCTACTTACGGCTAAGGACCATGAGAACAGTAAATTGAAAGCTCAATTGGAGACGTTGAAGGCTACTTCTCCTTCTTCTAACAGTGATATGGCTCAGTTGCAAGAGAAGGTGTCCTTACAAAGTCAACAGTTGGGGACCTTGAAACAAGAATTGGAGGAGTGTCAATAATTATTGAAAGATAAAGAGCTTGCCAGAAGGACGTTAGAATTACAGGTGGATAGGCTACACTCTGGTCTTCGACTAGAGATTGCTTTGAAAGAGAAAGCTCTCTCAGATGCTTCTAAAAAAAGTCTTATTTTAGAGAAAGTAGAGAAGCTCCATAATGCCTGTCTTTCTGACCAAGCTCAGGACTTAGCCTCTCATGATTTCATTCTCCTATAGGAACAAGAGCAGAGGAAAGCTCAAGATGTTGAATTATCACTGCTCCAGAAGGAATTGGAGCAGCTTAAATCAGAGAAGGATGCTTTGAAAGATCAGAACGCAAAACTACAAGTTGATTTTCAAAATTACAAGGAGCAAGAGAAGAACCGATGGGAAGAGTGGCGTCAGACTTATTTAAAGTCTTCAGCCTTTGCTCGGGAATTCCTTCGTAGGATAGTAGGTGCTCTAAACCATTCTATATCGGAAGTTCTTCAACAATTAAGAGAGGGTGGTTACCTACCCAAGGAACCTCCCCTTTCTTTCATAAATCGTCGCAGGCTTAACGAAGAACTGCCCACGGATTTAAAAGGCCCTTTTCCGAATGTTTAAGGAGATCATTCATAAAAGACTTGTACTATAAGAACTGATAATGAAAAGAAGTGCAATTAAAGCTGGGTAATTAGGTACTTGCAGTATATAAGAAATTTTTGATACTTACTTGCTTCTTTATCATGTTGGTTTGAGAATACCCCTTCTGAAATGCTTTTGAGTATTGAGTATAAACTTTATTCAAGAATTCCTGGCTTATCTCGTGAAGTTAAGCTTTGTCCTGATGAATTCTTCTGCAGACAACATCTGGTATACTTCATAATTCCAAAAGAATGCATAATTTCAATTGATCTCTAGATAAAGAGCTGTATAAAATTCCTGAGTTTCGAGCTAAATATATTATTCCAGGAGAATTTTAAATAAAGACTTCCAAATGGATGGACTTCCAAATGAATAATGTATCATATGTATAGCATCCCTTTTGAATCCTGGCCTCATGTCCGCATAACCCCGGTCGATTAGGCCCTGAAATTATAAGATTTCTCACTCAATTGTGCTCTACGATGGTTTAGAGTCTCCGGTTCCTCCCATGAAGACCCGTCCGAGTTACTTCATGAGATTTCCCGATCGACTTATGTTCTGTGATGGTTTAGAGTCTCCGGTTCCTCCTATGAAGACCCGTTCGAGTTATTTCATGGGATTTCCCGATCGACTTTTGCTCTGTGATGGTTTAGAGTCTCCGGTTCCTCCTATGAAGACTCGTCCGAGTTACTTTATGGGATTTCCCGATCGACTTATGTTCTATGATGGTTTAGAGTCTCTGGTTCCTCCTATGAAGACTCGTCCAAGTTACTTCATGGGATTTCCTGATTGACTTATGCTCTGTGATGGTTTAGAGTCTCCGGTTCCTCCTATGAAGACTCATCCGAGTTACTTCATGGGATTTCCCGATTGACTTATGTTCTGTGATGGTTTAGAGTCTCCGGTTCCTCCTATGAAGACCCGTCCGAGTTACTTCATGGGATTTCTCGATCGACTTATGCTCTATGATGGTTTAGAGTCTCCGGTTCCTCCTATGAAGACCCGTCCCAATTACTTCATGGGATTTCCCGATCGACTTATGTTCTGAGATGGTATAGAGTCTCCGGTTCCTCCTATGAAGACCCGTCCGAGTTGCTTCATAAGATTTCCCAATCGACTTATGTTCTGAGATGGTTTAGAGTCTCCGGTTCCTCCTATGAAGACCCGTCCGAGTTACTTCATGGGATTTTCCGATCGACTTTTGATCTTTGATGGCTTATAGTCTCTGGTTCCTCCTATGAAGACCCGTCCGAGTTACTTCATGGGATTTCCCGATCGACTTATGCTCTGAGATGGTTTAGAGTCTCTGGTTCCTCCTATGAAGACCCGTCCGAGTTGCTTCATAAGATTTCCCAATCGACTTATGTTTTGAGATGGTTTAGAGTCTCCGGTTCCTCCTATGAAGACCCGTTCGAGTTACTTCATGGGATTTCCCCATCGACTTTTGATCTCTGTTGGTTTAGAGTCTCCGATTCCTCCTATGAAGACCCGTCCGAGTTACTTCATGGGATTTCCCGATCGACTTATGCTCTGAGATGGTTTAGAGTCTCCGGTTCCTCCTATGAAGACCCGTCCGAGTTGCTTCATAAGATTTCCCAATCGACTTTTGATCTCTGTTGGTTTAGAGTCTTCGGTTCCTCCTATGAAGACCCGCCCGAGTTACTTCATGGGATTTCCCGATCGACTTATGTTCTGAGATGGTTTAGAGTCTCCGGTTCCTCCTATGAAGACCCGTCCGAGTTACTTCATGGGATTTCCTGATCGACTTATGCTCTGAGATGGTTTAGAGTCTCCGGTTCCTCCTATGAAGACCCGTCCGAGTTACTTCATAAGATTTCCCGATCGACTTATGTCTCTGTTGGTTTAGAGTCTCCGATTCCTCCTATGAAGGCCCGTCCGAGTTACTTCATGGGATTTCCCGATCGACTTTTGTTCTATGCAAAAATATGACATTTGTACTAACCTCGTGACAGTTTTTAAGGTTTCTTGACTTTTCTTGAGGGGAGGTTAATTGGCCTTTAGGATTTCCCCTTGTTGATTGCTTGAAATAGAAAATGAAGGTTCTCTTGATATTTATCAATCTGTATAAACCATATTTATTTCCAGTGGTGATATTTGTCTTGCCTGGTTTTCATTAAAAGAAGTAGAATACATAAACTGCAGGTATACTTGTCTTCAGTTCACCAAGGATTCCAAATAATTGTGAACACATTTTAAAATAGTATGATCTAGTCAGGTTCGATAAGGCTGTAAATGATTAGCGCTCCAGGGGCGCTCCAAAATTCTCCCTTCAGCATCTTGGAGATAATATGAGCCTAATGCGAGCCTTTCTACCACTTTGTAAGGTCCTCCCCATTGTGGTGCCAGCTTACTGACATCTCCAACAGGTTTAATTCGTTTCCATACCAAATCCCCTACTTGAAAAAATCTGGGGATCACTCTTTTGTTATAATTTTGCCTCATCCGCTGTCGATATGATACGAGACGGGTAGCAGCTTTATCTCTTATTTCCTCTATCAAATCTAGCTCCATAAGTCGTCGATCTCCATTGTCCTCATCATATAATTGTCTTCTATCAGACTCTACCCCCACCTCGATGGGAATTATTGCTTTTCCTCCATAAACTAACTGAAAAAGCGTGATTCCTGTAGCTTCCCGGGGTGTAGTGCGGTAAGCCCAAAGAACACTGGGTAATTCATCTACCCAGCTACCTCCAACATAATCCAATTTGGTTTTTAGACCTCTAATAATCTCCCTATTGGTTACCTCTGCTTGGCCATTACTTTGTGGATAAGCTACAGAGGTGAAGGCCTGAGTAATGCTGTAACTGTTGCACCAATCTAAAATCCTATCCCCTTGGAATTGCCTTCCATTATCAGAGACCAATTTATGAGGAATGCCAAATCTGCAGATTATATTTTTCCATAAAAATTTAATAACTGCATCTTCAGTAATTCGAGCAAGTGGCTCTGCCTCTACCCATTTAGAAAAATAATCCACCGCCACCAATAAGAACCTTCTCTGTGCCGTTGCCATAGGAAACAGACCTACTATGTCCATGCCCCACTGATCAAAGGGACATGCAACTATAGAGGTTCTCAATAACTGTGTAGGATGGTGTGAGATATTTTGATGTTTTTGACAAGAAACACAAGTTCTTACCAACTTGTTAGCATCTTCATGTAAAGTGGGCCAAAAATATCCTGCTAGTAGAATTTTACGAGCCAAAGATCTCCCTCCTATATGACTACTACACGAACCTTAATGAACTTCTCGTAAAATAAACTGTATATCTTCTATTCCAATACACTTAAGCAAAGGTCTAGAAAAAGCTCTTTTATATAATTGTTCCCCTACCATAGTGTATTGAGCGGCTCTCTTCTTAAATACCCTTGCCTGTTCTATATCACTGGGAAGAATACCTTGCTGCAAATATAATATGATCTGAGCCCTCCAATCACTTTGAATTTCTGCTTCAGCATGTCTTTCAATACAAGATACTAGCAGAGTTTGTTCTACGGGCCTATCTAAACTCCATGGCACTATAGTAGAGGCCAATTTAGCCAGTTCATCTGCTACTTGATTTTCAGATCTAGGAACCTTTTGCATATTTACTTCTTGAAACTGGGACTTCAACTTATCAAATGCTTCAACATATAACTTAAGCCTATCATTATTGATTTCAAAATTACCTGATATTTATTGAGCTGCTAACTGAGAATCAAAATAGATAAGGACTCGAGCTGCCCCTGTATGCCGAGCAGCTTGCAAGCCGGCTATTAGGGCTTCATATTCTGCTTCATTGTTGGTAGCTCTGTAATTCAACCTGATGGAGAGTTGAAGTCTGTCTTCCCTTGGAGATATAAGAAGAACACCAATTTCGCTGCCTTGTCTAGTTGAAGAGCCATCCACATAAACTTTCCAGGTGTTTTCTTCCTCAGGGCCTTGAACTTCTATAATGAAGTCTGCTAGAGCTTGTGCCTTGATGGCCGAGCGAGATTGATATTGGATGTCATATTCCCCAAGTTCAGTTGTCCATTTGATCAGCCGTCCTGATGCCTCTGGGTTGAGTAACACCCGTCCAAGAGTGCTGTTAGTTAATACAATAATCTCATGTGCTAAGAAATATGGGCGCAACCTCCGAGCAGTCAATACTAGGGCATAAGCTAATTTTTCTAGTGTAGTGTATCTACACTCAGCTCCTTTTAATAAATGGCTAGAAAAATATACAGGTTGTTGCTCCTTTCCCTCTTGTCTGACTAATACAGAGCCTACAGCGTTTTCATTAGCCGACAAATATACCCACAGAGTCTCTCCTACTATAGGTTTAGCCAACACAGGGAGAGTAGCCAAATAATCTTTCAATTCTTGGGAAGCCTTATCACATTCTTCATTCCACTGAAATTTATTGGCCTTTCTGAGTATTTTAAAGAAATGAAAACTACGATCAGCTGATCTAGAAATAAATCTAGACAAGGCTGTGATTCGGCCTGTCAATCTTTGAGCTTCCCTCATGTTGCGCGGTGGCTCCATGTTCTGCAGCGCTTTGACCTTGCTCGGGTTGGCTTCTATTCCTCATTCGGACACCATATATCCTAGGATTTTCCTCCCTTCGCGCCAAACAAGCATTTGCTTGGATTTAACTTGAGCTGATATTGTCTTAATGTCTCGCAAGTTTCCTCTACATCCCTGCACAGATCAGCAGCTTGAAGAGACTTAATTAAGATGTCATCAACATATACTTCCATATTTCTACCAATCTGCTTCTGGAAGACCTTATTCATAAGCCTTTGATAAGTTGCTCCTGCATTTTTTAGTCCAAAGGGCATAACATTATAACAATAAGTACCTTCAGATGTTATAAAACTGACCTTTTCTTGATCCTCTTTAGCCAAGGGAACTTGATGATAGCCTTGATAAGTGTCCAACATAGAGATATATTCGCATCCTGCAGTGGAGTCTACCAGTTGATCGATCCTGGTTAATGGATAATAGTCCTTTGGGCAAGCTTTGTTGAGATCCTGAAAGTCAATGCACACTCGCCATTTATTTCCTGGTTTAGAGACTAACACTACATTAGCCAACCAACTAGGGAATTGTACCTCCCTAATATAACCAGCCTCCATAAGTTTGGTTATTTCTTCTTTGATGATCTGATTCTGTTCAGTGCTGAAACTTCTTTTTCTTTGCATGACCGGGCGGGCATCTGGGAAGACATGCAAAGAATGCTCCATGACTGTAGGAGAAATGCCCGAGACCTCTTTGGGCGCCCAGGCGAATACGTCATTGTTCTTTTTCAGGCACTGCACTAATTTAGCTTTCAGAGAAGGATCAAGATCAACCGCAATATAAGTAGTAGCTTCAGGTCGACCGGCCTGGATCTGAACTTCTTCCTTCTCTTCATAAACCAGGACGGGCTACTTTTCCCGAATGGCATTACCCTCCATTCTTTGAATCTTTCGGGCGGTGTTAGCCTCAATTCAAATTATTTCTATATAACATTTCCGGGCTGTCTTCTGATCACCCCGCACCTCCCCGACTTGGTCATCCACCGGAAATTTAATTTTCTGACAAAAAGTAGAAACGACTGCCTTAAACTCGTTTAAGGCAGGTCGACCCAGTATCACATTATAAGAGGATGGAGCATCTACTACCATGAAATAAGATCTTCTTGTTCTCATCAAAGGCTCTTCTCCCAGAGATATGACCAACTTTATTTGACCTAATGGTTGTACTTCGTTGCCCGTAAACCCATATAGAGGAGTAACAATCTGTTGAAGTTCACTCGGATCGATTTGCAGTTGATCGAAAGCCTTCTTGAATATACTATTGACAGAACTGCCCGTATCTATGAAGGTACGAGCAATGACATAGTTGACTATGATAGCTTTAATGATCAGGGCATCATCATGGGGTATTTCTACCCCCTCGAGATCTCTGGGCCCAAAACTTATTTCAGGACCGGCCGCTCATTCCATACTACATCCCAGGGCGTGAATTTCCAGTCTTCGGGCATGTGCTTTTCTGGCTCAATTAGAATCCCCATCAGTGGGTCCGCCCGTAATCATATTGATACTGCCCCGAGCAACATTACTCCTGTTTTCTTCCTGCCGAGTCGTTACAGCTTCGGAGGGTGCTTTCTCTGACACTTGGCTAGTGCCGGCCGGGACTGGTATTACTTCCTGCCGAGGCTCGACCTGGCGATATTCCAGCTTGAGTGGACTTTGCTGCCTGGGGTACTGCTGTCGATAATAGTTCTGCCTCTGATAACGCTCCCTATTAGCTCGCTTATTTTTTAACATGAAACAATTTTCAGTATGATGACTGCTAGTTTTATGATAAGTGCACCATCTCCTTGGTGCCTCTGGCTGTATCTCCACATGTTGTACAGCTTGTGGACGATACTCTGGTTGTCGATGGAGTGGATGAGTTACTCTAGGCCCTCTTGGTGGAGGCACAGGGGCCGGAACCTTCTCCTTAACCTGGGTAGGAGAAGAGGTGACACCCTCCTTTCTACGAGCAGCTTGAGCTTCTTCCACATTGATGAACTCGGTGGCACGCTCAATTAAAGAATCAAAATTAACAGGAGGATTCCTCACTAAATCTTTAAAGAAATCATTATCATTTAAACCTTGAGAGAAAGCGCTGACTAATATTTCAGTGGTAGCATTAGGTACGTCAATAGCTACCTGATTGAATCTTTTGATGTATGCTCGGATAGACTCTTTAGATGCTTGCTTAATTAAAAACAAGCTCCAAGGAGTCTTATGATACCTTTTGTTGCTGGAGAAATGGTGTAGAAAGACTTTCTTGAAATCTTTAAATTTCCGAATAGATTTCTCTGGTAATCTCTTGAACCAGCGCTGTGCAGCTCCTCCGAGGGTAGTGAGAAACATCCGACACTTCACCTCGTCAGAGAATTGTTGTAATAATGCTACATTCTCGAATTTTAACAGATGATCTTCTGGATCTGTTGTTCCAGTATATTCTCTGATCTGAAGATTCTGATACCGCTTAGGAAGCAGATCATCCAGTACACTTTGAGAGAATGGGGAGATGACATTCTCTGGTGAGCTATCACTAGTTATCATTTTGATCTTACGCTTTTCTCTATCCGGTGCTTCACCAGAGGACTCTTGGAACACGGGCCTCTTGCCCCCTTGATCCAAGGGAGTGCGAAGAAAGGCTCGTGGATGCCTTGTCGGAGAAACAACGACGGGAGGAAAATATGCATGTTCTTCTTCTTCCATCTTTTTTCCCTTCCGATGCTCGGTAGTCGATATTGCTGGATGATGAGCTATTTGTAGAGTAGCTCCGGTGTGGGCTTGCAGTTGTTGTTGTTGATGTTGTAAGGCTTTCTGAACATGAGAATTGATGAGAAAATCCAAATCTTCTCGACTGATAGTGAGTAGGTTTGATTTTCCGGCTTCTTCCATCCTGTAGTCTCAGATTTAGGTGAAGTTCCCACAGACGGCGCTAAATTTGATCCTGTCTGAGAAGCTGGACACGATGAAGATCCGGAAGAAAGAAACCCCTCGTGCTGATGAAGAATAATGTTTGCCGAATTCCAATCCGAGAAACCCAAAGCGGATTGGAAAAAAGTAGAGTTACCGGAGGATTTCCTCGTACGAAGACCCGATGATGAGGAAAAAAACCAAATCTGAAGAGAAGAAACCCAGATCCGAAGCTTCCAAGACCTCCTGTGCATAAGAGACCAACCAACACTATCGTCAGTGACCTAAGACCGGGGTGGGAATCCCTGGCTAGGCCCTCTGACGCTCAAGTCAGTGATCTCTCTCAGTATGGATGAAGGAAGAAGAAGATGAACAGTAGCTGAGAAAATTAGGGTTAAGAGAGTGCACGATGATGTGAACTTGTGAACTTACCTCGCCAACGGAGAGGATTCTCCTTTTTATACCACTTCATATAACCTCCGTAGTCATGAAGTGAACCCCGGTTTGTTAGAGTTTGTTATGAGATGACGTCAGCTGTGTACTTGTGGTGAATCACTTTTAAGGAATCTTTTTTGTACCTCAGATGTACCTTCTTTTTTGTTTAGCACCTGTGAAATAATATAAAAACACATTTCCCGCCAAAAAATATATATTTTCTGTCATATAGTTACATACTGTAGATATCTCCATTAATCATCATTTCACCTCTCCTGCTGTAATTAATTCCATCTACCAATATTCCTTATATCGATCGAGGTCAATATATTCTATCAAGTGTCTTTCCCAGTCATGGGTCAATCGACCGGTCTTGACTTTCCTTCTAGGAGGTATATTTCGGTCGATATAGATTTACCTCTTATGTACCGGCCGATATTTTCCTATCTTCTTTGAGGTATATAGATCTTCCTCCGGGGAAGTATGTTTCGGTCGATATAAACCTGACTTCTCTTGGGAGGCATGTACCGGCCGATATTAGCCTAACTTCCCCTGGGAGGTATGTCCCGGCCGATATTAGCCTACCTCCTTTGAGGTATATGTCAATTAATGCGAATCTTACTCTTGGGAAGTATGTCTCGACCGATATAAACTTGACTCCTCCTGGGAGGCATGTCCCGGTCGATATTAGCCTAACTTCCCCTGGGAGGTATATCCCGGCCGATATTAGCCTACCTCCTTTGAGGTATATGTCAATTAATGCGAATCTTACTCTTGGGAAGTATGTCTCGGCCGATATAAACTTGACTCCTCCTGGGAGGCATGTCCTGGCCGATATTAGAGCTTAACTTCCCCTGGGAGGTATGTCCCGGCCGATATTAGCCTACCTCCTTTGAGGTATATGTCAATTAATGCGAATCTTACTCTTGGGAAGTATGTCTTGGCCGATATAAACCTGAGTCCTCCTAGGAGGCATGTCCCGGCCGATATTAGAGCCTAACTTCCCCTGGGAGATATGTCCCGGCCGATATTAGCCTACCTCCTTTGAGGTATATGTCAATTAATGCGAATCTTACTCTTGGGAAGTATGTTTCGGCCGATATAAACCTGACTCCTCCTGGGAGGCATGTACCGGCAGATATTAGCCTAACTTCCACTGGGAGGTATGTCCCGGCCGATATTAGCCTACCTCCTTTGAGGTATATGTCAATTAATGCGAATCTTACTCTTGGGAAGTATGTTTCGGCCGATATAAACCTGACTCCTCCTGGGAGGAATGTACCGGTCGATATTAGCCTAACTTCCCCTGGGAGGTATGTCCCGACCGAGATAAATCTAACTCCCCCTGGGAGGTGTATCCCGACCGATATTGACTTATCTTCTTGGTTTCCTTACCCCCTTTTCTCTCCTTATCAGGGACCTATAAAACCTTGCCCATATCACTAAAAAAGACGAAGAGTTTGGCAGATTTTTGGAAAAAGTTAAAGAAATTTGTGTTGAAGTTCCATTAATTGATGTAATTTTACAAATGCCAAAGTTTGTTAAATTCCTGAAGAACATCATGTCAAATAAGAGAAGAAGAGGAGACATTGAGACCATAGCGCTTACTGAGGAATGCAACACTTTGTTTGAGAAGAACATTTCTCCAAAGCTTAAAGATCCAGGAAGCTTTTACATTCCTTGTAATATAGGATCTGAATTCATAGAAAAAACCTTTTGTGATTTGGGGGCAAGTGTTAGCCTCATTCCATATTCAATCTGTAATAAATTAGGTCTCAAAAACATGAAACTTACTACCATGACACTACAATTAGCTAATCATTCTTGCAGATATCCTATGGGCATTATTGAAAATGTGCCGGTAGAGGTTGGTGGGATCACAATTCCCACGGACTTTGTAGTACTAGACATGGTAGAAGACCCGAAGATTCCAATCATATTAGGAAGACCTTTCCTTGCAACAGCTGGAGCAATAATTGATGTTAAAAACCATAAGCTTTCATTGGTAATCAGTAAGGAAAGGTTGGAATATGATTTGTCTAACTCTTCTAACCATGTCTCTTCTTTCCTATTAAGTGTTTGCAGCAGGGCGAACGCTTATCAACTTGAGGATTGGAATTTCCATCCTCATGGGAGGCCACCAGATGAGGAACACGATCCGGCGAGTGATATTGGGAGAAGACCTCCCAATTAGAATGAAAATACATCTGCCCTCCTAGAGCAAGGAAAAGATAAAAGGATCAAGGAGATCGGTCGAGCTAAAGACCTTAAAAAAGCGCTTCTTTGGAGGCAACCCAAGGATTCCTTTAATATTTTTCAGTTTAAGTTTTTCATTTCATTAGTTAGTACTTTTAAATTTGTTGTTACTTTTATTTTCAGGTTGTAATTTTGCTTCCATGAGCTAGCCATGACTATTTCATGGGCATGGAAGCGTTGGAGAAATTAGGAAGGAATAAGATCATCTAATATTGAGCAAAACAGAGCTCGGTCGTGTGTCATACACGACCATGTATAACCTGTAGAGGAGGAGGATGCGTGAGCCGTGTCTATAAGACACGGCCGTGTAAGGGCTCCCGAGAAGAAAAATTGCTTGGCCGTGTATTAGACACGGCCGTGTGATGATTCTAGAAGAGGAGATGTGCTTGGCCGTGTACTACACACGGTCGTGTAAAAATCCAGGGGAGAAATCTGCACTGCCCATGCCATCCAGCACGACCGTCCTAGGTTACCTGAGAAGAAGAAGGACGAGGCAGTGTCCCAGACACAGCCGTGTGAACCAAACCGTGAAGAAGATGGCTGTGGCCGTGCCAACCAGCACGGGCGTGTGGACTAACCCGAGAAGGAGAGGGTTAGGGCCGTGTAGATCTACATGGCTCGTGTGGAGTGATTTGCCTTGGCCGGGTCTAGAAGGCACGACCATACCTAGGCCGTGTCGGCACACACAAGCCCCTATCCCCAAGAAACTTCTCTTTCCCAAACTTTCCTCTTCTTCAACCTTTCCTCTAATCTTCTCAGATCTAGATCTTAAACTCATTTCTCTCCGCAAATTTATTAAGATCTAGATCTTAGCAACACTTCTTTCCTTTCACATCTCCAAGATTTACAACTCCTTGTCCCAAAGATCTATTCTTTCAAGATCTTACTTCTCAAACAAAAAACACCTTTCCTTACTTAAGCTTGACAGCATGCCCAATATTTTGAAGAAACTTTGCAAAGGAAGTGGTGGATCAAGCGGAGGAAGGGAGCTAACCAAAGAAAAAGGGAAGCATCCAACAAAGGGCAAAGGAAAGAGGATTGCACGCGACGAAGGCAACGACAATGAATTCAATATTATTTTTAGAAATGAAGATCATAAATCTAGATTTGAAATTCTTATCAATAGAAAGATTGTGTGTACACATTATATGGACCCAACTATTTTAGATATGTTAGAAATTAGGGATGATATAGATTGGATGATTGAGTCTCTTGATTGGAATGATATCATGTACACACATCTACCTACATATCCTCGTATCATACTGGAGTTTTTGAGTTCATTAGATGTTCACTTTGCCAATGAGGATGATTATATTGGCAAAATAACTTTTAGATTAATGAATCAAGAATTTCAGTGGGCATTTAGTGATTTCAATAAATATTTTAGAATGTCTATCGGTAACTCTCGCAGGTTTGACTCAAGATTCAATTGGAATAATTTTTGGAATTTGATTAATGGATTAGATCAACCTTATGAGCCCTCTAGAGCTAAAGTTTCTCATATGCAAAACCCCATTTTTAGATATTTACATTGTGTTATGAGTAAAACTATTTTTGGTAGAGGGGAAAGTGATGGAGTTATAAAGAAAGTAGAACTTTATGCTTTATGGGCTATGTTACATAAGGTTGACTTTGATTCTGATTTCCATTTTTTGCAAACCTTAGTGAGCACCGGAAAGGCATCCTCGAGATCGATTATTTTTGGTAGTTTGATTACTCAAATAGCTATAAGTTTGAATCTTGATCTAGATGTGTTGGAGGTCATTCATGGCAATGACATGATCAATATTGATGCATGCCTTGCTATGAAAATGATTTTTCGGAATGATAATGGTTTTGCTTTTCCTAGGAAGAATGATTTTTCATTACCCCTTCCTTATCTCGAGCGAACTTCTATTTGCAATCTCGTTAATTGGGTAATCACTGATAGAGATCCTGAGAATGTTCCTTTCGTATCTGAAGACACTGAGCCTCACCTTGAACCCTCATCATCTGGACACCCGCAACCTTCCAAACATCCGGAACCTGCTAGGCATTCTTTTGCTTATGGTACGGGTCATTCTAGATTTGATTTTTCTGATTTTCATGTTGGTTGCTACTCGGAAAACCTAGAGGTTCCACTGTACAAAAATTTTGTACAAAGGTCTGAACCTTTTCCTAGCTACCATGTGTTCTTTTAAATTAAATTTTGGATCGCCTGCGAAACTTAACACGTTTGATCCAAAACTTAATCTATTTGTTCTTTTAGGTTTTGATTTGGATCTCCTGCGGAACTTAACATGTTCAATCCAAATCACCTAAGTTATTAATTCCATTAAATATTAATTTTCATAATTGGTTCCCAGTACTGACGTGGCGAGGCACATGGCCTTCTTGGATATGGGAGCAACCACCACCGACTAGACAAAACCTTTTATGGAAAGCTAATATTTAATTTCCTAAAATAACTTTAGGTTAACCTAAAGGAACAATCAAATCACAAGGAAAAGAAATAAACATAAGAACACTACATCGAAAATAAATTCGAAATACTAGAATCATAAGCCTCTTGTATTTGGTATTATTTTCAAAAATAACTAGTATGATGCGGAAAGGAAAAATTACTAGTTATACCTTTTAGAAAGACCTCTTAATCTTCTACCGTATTCCTCTTCTAACCTCGGACGTTGTGTGGGCAATGATCTTCCGAGATGAGAAACCACCAAAGCACCTTCTTCTCCTCCTAGCTAGGTTCGGCCAAAACAAGAGCTTTACCAAGGATGAAGAAAATCACTAACCAAGCTCCAAGGGATGCAAGCTTTCTCTCCTTCTTCTTCTTATCCAAGTAGTATCCGGCCACCACAAGAGCTCCAAGCCAAGAGAGAGGTTTCGGCCACCACAAAGAGGAAGAGAGGAAGAGGATGGCCGGCTACACCAAGGAATTAGAGAGGGAGAAAAATAATAGAGGTTGTACCTCATGAAGGCACCCCAACCCCCTCTTTTATATTCCTTAGCCTTGGTAAATTAGGAAATTTAATTACAATAAAATTTCATTAATTTTCCTTGACATGAATTAGTTGAGAAAAATAAAATAAAATTTCTCAATTAAACTTATAATGGCCGGCCACATCATAGAGAGACAAATTAGACAAGTTTCAATCAACAAATTAAAACTTCCTAATTTGTTTCCGGAAATTTTAAAAATAAAATTTCTCTTCAAAAATCCCTTCATAGTTGATAAAAAGAAATTTCTATAATTTTAATTTTTCAACATGTGAATAATTTTCAAAGAGAAAATAAAATATCTTTCCAATCTACAAATAAGGATAGAGATCTAATCTCTTTCTTTAATCTTTTGTAGATCCTTTTATGAGAGATATTTTAATTTTAATTCTCTTTAATAAATTATATCTTCCATATAATAAAAATTAAAATTAAAATTCTTTTTAATTTCATTAAGGCCGGCCCCTTCTAGCTTGGGTTCAAGCTAGGGCCGGCCACCCATAAACCATGCTTAGGCCGGCCCTAGCTTGATTCCCAAGCTAGCTTGGCCGGCCCCCTTTAGGTGGGTATAGGTGGGTATAGTACTCTATAAATAAGAGATTACGATAGGGGCCGAGAGGAGGAATTGATTTTGGTTTCCCGATAAAATTAAGCATCCCGTGTTCGCCCCGAACACAAAACTTAATTTTATCAATAATAATTCATTCCACTAGAGAACTATTATTGAACTACCGCACCAATCCCAAATTACATTTTTGGGCTCCTTCTTATTATGAGTGTGTTAGTCTCCCTGTGTTTAAGATGTCAAATGTCCACTAATTAAGTGAGTTACTGACAACTCATTTAATTAATATCTTCATCCAAGAATAGTACCACTCAACCTTATCGTCATGTCGGACTAAGTCCACCTGCAGGGTTTAACATGAAAATCTTTATGAGCTCATCTTGGGGACATTATCAACCTAGATTACTAGGACACAGTTTTCTTCTATAATCAACAACACACACTATAAGTGATATCATTTCCCAACTTATCGGGCTTATTGATTCATCAAACTAAATCTCACCCATTGATAAATTAAAGAAATAAATATCAAATATATGTGCTTGTTATTATATTAGGATTAAGAGCACACACTTTCATAATAACTGAGGTATTTGTTCCTTTATAAAGTCAGTATAAAAGAAACGACCTCAAATGGTTCTACTCAATACACTCTAAGTGTACTAGTGTAATTATATAGTCAAGATAAACTAATTCCTAATTACACTATGACCTTCCAATGATTTGTTCCTTTCCATTTTGGTCATGAGCTACTATTTATAATTTATAAGGTATTGATAACATCATCTTCTGTATGTGGCACCACATACTATGTTATCTACAATATAAATTAATTGAACAACTACAACTAAATGTAGACAATTTGACCAAATGTGAATCTTTATTCAAAATAAATGTTTACAAAAGCTTAGGCTTTCAGTATACACTCCAACATTTCATGCATCTCTAGACTCGCTTCATGAGAAGCAGGATGCCCAACGAGCAATATTGGAGGGTCGCTTTTCTTTGTCAAATGACCAGTTTAGAGAAGTACAGGATCATTTTTAGTTCACGAGGAATTTTCAAGGTCAAGTGGCCTAATTTGTTCAGGACTATGATATTGATCAAGCTAGAATGAGAGAATTTATGCTGGGCATGAGTATTACTAGTCAACAAGTAGATGCCCTCTATGAATATCATAGGATCCTGAGTGAGACTCCAGGTTTTTCTAGCTTTTCTATTGGTCATCCACATAGACCTCCTTTCTCTTGTCCACCTCCTCCACCGTATTGATTTCATCGGGACGATGAAATGTTTAAGTCTAGGGGCGGGAGGTGGTTTAAAAACCTGAAAATCTTTCTTTTGTTTTGTTTTGCATTTGTTTTGCTTTCTTTTGATTGTTTTTGATAGTCATTTGACTATCTTTTGAAGTGTTTTGTGGCATCCCTATTGAAATAACATCAATCCTCACTTTTATGCTTACTTGGCCAAAAGAAAAATTGTTAAGCACGTTCTTTATCTTGATTCATGATATTGTAAATGATGCTAGTATGTTTAGTGTACATCTTTTCTCTATCATGAGCAGCATGATGTGAGCTAAGCATCATATAGAAATATGCTTTAGTCTTGGCTTAACCTTAAGGATCTTACCTTCACTTCACTTAACTTGAACTTGAATAGTTAACATCATTGAAATAGTCATTATTCATCCTATTTGTTTAGTACTTGGTTTCCATGGTGATTTCTCAAACTTCATTTTGGTTACTAGATGAGGCTTGCATCTTGAAAGCTTATTTGGAAAAATCAAAATGTCCTAACTACTGTGCCTATGAACTTATATGTTTAAGTGTTGCACAATGCAATCACATAATAAAAAGTGCATGATGAAAATAAAAGTGTTGAAAAAAAGGGATATAAAAAACAGTTGTCGTGAGTGGAAACTAGCAAGTCATCCCTTTGAAACCGAGTTAGGTTACTGGGGAAATGACTTCTATGATTCTCCTGATATCGAGCACGCCTTTGAGACCTTAGGTTGATTGAGAAATATGAACTAAGTGTGTGACAGGCAAGTACCTATCACCAGAAACATTAGGAACTCAATTGGATGACGACTTGACTAGGACAAAGATTGATACTTGAAGGGTTTTGAGTTACTTATTTGCATCGTGCACAAGAGACTTATGTTTAAGCCATACTTGGTTTATTTCTATGATCATGCTTATTAATGAAACTTGTAGATAGAGTTAAGAAAGTGCATTAAGGATTATGATGCATTATTGAATTCATGAATCTTAATTGCGGCATTTTGCTTGAGGATAAGCAAAAGTTTAAGTC
This sequence comes from Zingiber officinale, assembly GCF_018446385.1. Lineage (NCBI taxonomy): Eukaryota > Viridiplantae > Streptophyta > Magnoliopsida > Zingiberales > Zingiberaceae > Zingiber > Zingiber officinale. The sequence goes on along the minus strand of NC_055992.1, from coordinate 90,330,344 downwards.
TGGGGGTGTGACGTGCGTAGATTTTATACACTTGTTTAGCATATTTTGACGCATATTCTTATGTTCTATACATGCTTTATCTATGCACTTTCATGTTCCTTGCTTTGCTTTTAGTATAATTACTTTTCTTTGTTCGGAGATCTGCTCTTGTGCGTTTTATGCTTTCAGGAGTCGAATTTGGAAAAGAATTGATGTTAGTAGCCAATTCTACGATCAAATGAAGGAAAACGACATTGGCAATAAGTGTCACATGACCTTGCAAAGGGGAATGACCCTGGCCGTGTGGTGATGACAGGGTCGTGCAGTATCAACAACAAGGGAGAGTGCCTAGGCGGTGTGGAGATGACACGGTCGTGCCACCTCTTCAAGCCAGCTAGTACACGGCCGTGTATGACTACACGGCCGTGCAGCCTTTCCAGAGCCAAAAAATGGCATGGCCGTGTGTGACACACGGCTGTGCAACATGTAACACCCACTAAGCTTTTAAGATAAGCATATGAATGTAGGATTTTTGCCTTAGAAAAATAATAAGAAGTGGGTTAAAGAAAAAAGAAATAAAATGAAACAAAAAGAAGAGGAGGTCAAGGATTGAACCTTGAACCTCTTATATTATAATTCATAGGATTAATTAGTAGAAACCAATTGGGATAGAGAGAAGATATTGATAGCAAAGGAGGGAAACTCATGATAAGGGTGAGAGTAAAAGTTAGCCAAAAGAAAACAAGAAAAGAGCAAGAGAAAGACAACTTGCCTTCCTTCTTTCTCTCCCTCTTTCTTTCTTCATTTTGCCGAATATTTATGAGGGAATTAAAGGGATTCATTCCCCCTTATTTCATCATGAATGGTGAGAATAAATTAGAAAATAAAATAAATAAAAGAAAAATAGAAAATGGGTTAAGGGAGAAGGAAAGCAAAAATCAATTTTGCTACCTCTTCCCCCTTAACATAAAAGGGAGCAAGAAAAGAGAAGGTTATTTTTCTCTCATTTCCTCATCCTCCCTCTCCCTCACCGAACACCACTTCCCTCTCCTCCACCTTCGGCCCCAAGCCAAGGTTTTCTCCTAAGAAAGCCTAAGATACAAGGAGGACTTAGCAAGGGAATCAAGGGAAAGGAACTAGAAGAAGAGACTACTTCTTCCATCACCACACCTTAGATCCACAAGCGAAAAGGATGTAAGCTTCCCCTCACCTGTGGTACAAGGCTTTTTATGTGATTTTTGGATTTTATGAGGATTAGAAAACCTAGAAAAGAAATTAAGAAAATTCGGCCAAAGAAGAGTTTTTCAAATCTAGGAAGGTTTAAACAAGTCCTCATTTCATGATATTTTTCTATGCTATGTAGGAAGGTTTTTCCTTCATGTTTTTATACCTATATGATGCTTGATCAGAGGAGTACCTAACCCTAGAATTTCGGCCAAAAATATTTTCAAAAGGTTGGAGAAATCATTGTTTAACCAAACTAGTACAAGATTTCCCCCATGAACTACTAAGGGTCTTTTATTGGTTTTCTTGCTTGAAAGTTACTTGGAACCAAAAGAAATCCACTCATATGTTTCGGCCAAGAAAAGGGCTTAGGGTTAGGAAGACCTTTAAATTTAAGTAATCATGTTTGTATGATAGAATATAGAGTTCTCTTAAAGAATTGCATGTTGAATATTGCTAGAAATTCATGAACTCTTATTTTAGATTTTCGGCCATGATAAGATGGATAGCTTAGAAAAGCTTAAACAAAATTTTAACATGCTCAAGACCTCTGTAATATTATGATATGGAAGTTGTTTGATTCTCTTATGCTTAATTAGAGTATAGAAAATTTAGTTACATGATATATGACATGTAAGATCACAAGGGTCCTAGCTTGTTTATGAACCAACTTTGTATATGATGTTCTTAGTAATTTTTACCATGAAACTTACTTAGGTTTTCCATGCTTTAGGCCACTTAAAACCTAGTTTAGGATTGGTAGGTTTCGGCCATGAGGAAAAATAAAAGAAAAAGGGAAAGAAACCTAGGAAGCCTAAGACACAATTCACATGTATGTTTATTATGCTTGTCTTTATATATGCTATGAAACTTGTAAGACTTCTTATGCTTTTAGGCTATTTGAAGCAAGTTTATACACTGATGAGTCTCGGCCAAGTAGGGTTTAAAAGACCTAGAAGCCTTTGAATTGAAACCAATGGTGTTAAAAATGCTTCTTATGGAAATATGATAATATGTTGATTGTGTCACATGCTTGTATAATTTTTCCATGACCTAAATGGACCATTTTATGTTTCGGCCATGAAGGGATAGATGCCCTAGAAACCCTAGAACAAAAATTAAATATGCTTATGTCACTCTACATGAAATATGATAAGTAGAAAACCAAAATTCTCATGCTATATGTTATTTAGTGACCTAAATGAGGCTAGAGTAAGTTTCGGCCATACCTATTGTATGATGTCTTATTATGAATTTATACATGATGTTAGTTCAAGTTCACATGCTTGTATACTTGTTTTTAGCCCTAAGGAATACTTGTTAAAAGTTTGGCCATGACATATGTTAAGGGCTTGAAGAACTTAGTAACTAGCTCAAATGTGCTTACTATGTTACTTGGAAAAAAATGCTATAAATATTGTAACGCCCGAAAATTCTCAAACTTGCATTATAAATATTCTATAATTTTTTTGGAATTTTTAGATATTTTTCCGGAATTTTCCAAGTAGCGGAAGTAGCAAAAATAATTAGAAGAATAAAAAGGCTTAAGCGGGAATCGAACCCGGGACCTCTCGGGTCCGCTAAACCTTTAGTTAGCCTTAGTAACCGGTGAACCCAGCAGGGCCGTGCTGAGAGAAAGGAGAATCAAATATATTTATAATTGAGTTGGGCCAAAATACCCACTTAATATAAATAGGAAACTTAAAGAGGGTTTGGTTTATTTTAGATTTTGGTTCGGCAAAATCCCTCTCCACCGAAGCCCTCACGCCAACTCTTCTCCTTTTCCTCCTTCTTTCGGCGCCACACCAAGGAAACCCTAGGGTTCCTTCCCTAGGGCCCCAAGGATATTTTCCGACGACGATTTCAGCACGAGGACGTTCCCTTCACGAGTAGAGCACGTGGACGCGAGTAAATCGTCGAAAGGGTCATCTCCACCGGAATTCCAGCGATTAGAATCGGAAGAAACTTCATATACGAGGTAAGGAACCCCTCACCTGCAGTATAAGTAGCTTTCGTTTGATTGAATACTTTTAGTTTTAGCTATATGCAGGTTTTTCGGCACATAGGGTGTGTTTAAACCCTCCTCGAGGATTAGGGATCTAGTTGAGCACCTCAAGACGGGCCGGACACGTTGTTCTCCTTTAGTTGGAGATTCTAGACGTTGTCGGGTGCCTAGAGGTGTTCTCCCTATTAGAGGAGAGAGTTGGAGCACACCAAGTGTTCGGTAAAATGTTAGTGTAGCTAAATACCACCTCAGTTATGTTTAATAGCTCAGTTAAATACATTAGGAGCATTTAAAACAGCACATTAGTTTAGTTCAGTTTTATGGGACTACGGTTCAATGGGTGGGCTCCCACAGTCGTCTCTAGGTTCAGATAACCAAGCTCTAGGTTCAGATAACCTAGCTCTAGGTTTAGATAACCTAGAAACAGCAAGTTAAAACAGTTAGCTATATTCAGTATTTTATTTTCAGTGGCACTGTACTGGATCAGATATCCATTGGGTTGGACTCCCACAGTCGTCCCTAGGTTTAGATAACCTAGTTAACCCTACTAAATTCGGGACTTGCAAACCCGGGTCTGGTTAGGGATGCGCGCACAGCCCAAACAGCATGATTATGTACTTTCACTTATTATGAATTAGTTTTCAAAACTCAGAATTAGTTATGTTAGTTGAGTTTGAATTCAGTATCAGTTTAGCTTATTATATGTTCAGTTCAGTTTATCTTTATTGATTCATATGATTAGTTGCTATGCCATGCTTCAGTTTACATGTTCAGTTATTTCAGTTATGCTTGCAACCATAGTATGCCATGCCAGTACATGTTTTCAAATAGCATTCTTTAAAAGCATGTTTGCATCGTTGCATGTTTTAGTGAGGTAGATGGTTTCTTACTAAGCTTTTTAGCTTACAGATACTATTTTCCTTATACTGCAGATACAGGAAAAAGGAAAGTGGACTAGCAGTGGAGGCTGGAGGTCAATGCAGATCAAGATGTGTGTGGAAGGAACTGGAATAAAAGACCCTCTGGGGATTTAGCATTTACTTTAGCACTTTACAGTTATTAGTTTCAGTTTTCATGTTTTATGCACTTTTGAACATTAGCAAATTTAAACAATTAGAACTTTTAGAAATTTATACCTTCATGCACTTTAAGTTGTTAAAATGCATGTTAGTGAGTAAAATGCCATGAACCAATAAACCTTGCTTTAGCTTAAGTTTAGAATTGTTACTACATGTTATTAGAATAGTTTATTATGCATTAGATAGTTGTGTGTGGGGTTTTGGCACGAAGCAGTGCTGAAATCAGAGTTCTGCTGCGAAATCAGAAACTCCAATCGATCGGTGGATCGATTGGGGGTCATCAATCGATCAATGGATCGATTGGCAGCGTGTCCCGCGAACAGTAAGCTCCTGGATCGATCAACCGATCGATCCGGATACCTTCTGTCACGAACAGAATGCTCTGGGATCGATCACTGGATCGATCGACCGGTCTGGATCGATCAGCCGATCGATCTAGAATATTGCCCGAGCACAGTAGCGTGCTGGATCGATCGCTGGATCGATCCAACCCATGTCCCGGATACAGTAGGCCTCTGAATCGATCTCCGGATCGATTTGATCATTCCAATCGATCCGTGGATCGATTGGAAGGCCTGATATTAGCTAGAAACCCTTGGATAAGTTCTTTGACCATAAGGGGAGGTAATAATGGCATGAATAGCTTAGATTACACCCCTTAGCACATGTAGAATCGAGAAATGATTATGGTTAGCAAAAATTTTAATTAGTACAGCTTCCGCATCTAGTGTTAGTAATGGTCAAGGAATAGTTTAGCACAGCATAATGTGACGATCGGCCTTACAGCTTAGTTAGTAGTAGGCGGGTCGTTACAAATATGGTTTAAGGTTTCCATGCTTTCATGACATTTGAGACCTTGTTTCACACCTGATAGGGTTCAGCCACATTAGTTTAGGGACTTGGAGAACTTAGAAACCAAGTTAATCATGCTTATAATGCTTCCTATGAAATTGATGTGATGATAATTTAGGTTCCACATGCTTGGAGGTTGTTTTTACCTAAATTGAGATCTAAGGGGGTTCGGCCATGATAAGAACCCAAGGGATTAGGAAGCTTAGAACCCAAGTTAACTATGTTACCATGTTTCTTATGTTAGTATAATCACATGATACACCCTTATGGTTAAACATGTATGCTTGTGATTTATACTTTCCATGATATGATATGTGCTTAGAAATATGCATGCTTTGATGATATGTGATGTGCTTAAAATATGCATGCTTTCATGATATGCTATGTGGATAGAAATATGCATGCTTTGATGATATGCTATGTGCTTAAAAAAAAAAATACATGCTTTCATGATATGGTATGTGGTTAAATTATGCATGCTATGATGCTATGTTAAGTGCTTAAAATATGCATGCTTTCATGATATGCTATGTGGTTAAATTATGCATGCTTGATGATATGCTTTATGCTTAAGATAGACATGTTTTTATGATCTATGCCTAAGTGATGCATAATATTATGATATGATGTATGCCTAAGTGATGCATATCTTTATGACATGATGTATGCCTAAGTGATGCATACTTTTATGATATGATGGATGCCTAAGTGATGCATACCTTTATGACATGATGTATGCCTAAGTGATGCATACTTTTATGATATGATGTGTGCATAAGTGATGCATGCTTTTATGATGTATGATATGTATAAGTATGACATGTACTTTACTTTATGTGGCTTGTACCAAGGGTGGGCTCCATAAGCGCCCCGGGGTCGATGGAATAAGACTCGGGCCTCGTTAGGGATGGGCTCCTAAGTGCCCCTAGGTCGATGGAGTAAGACTCGGGCCTAGTATGTTTGCCTTGTAGGGTTCAAGACTTGCTACCTTGGACCTACATAGGTTGCGCGCAATATGTAAGTGGTACATAGCCGGGATCCCCTTTAAGTTGAGATTATGTTCAAGTATATATGTAAGAAGAAATGGTTTTAAAGATCATGAGACATACACATGTTTTTCGGATACATGTTTTCAAAATCATATTGCATATACCTTATGATCATGTTGTGATGATACTTTGATTTATGATATGCCATGATTAGATATGATTATGTTATGTTTCATGCTATGCTTTAAGAGCTTGATATGCCATGCCATCTTATGATGATACTATGATATGCCATGATTAGATATGATTATGTTATGTTGCATGATATGCTTAAAGAGTATGATATGTTATGCCATGACTAGTTGAGATCATGTTATGTTGAGACATTCTTTGATTATGTGATGATTTTCGGTTTTAGTGAGTAGGAAAGGAACTTACTGAGCCATGAGTGCTCATAGCTTACTTTCCTTGTACCACAGATAAAGGAAAAAGCTGGATGTGCTAAAGGAGCAGCAGGAGAGGCAAGGAGATGTGTGTGGCTGTGGCTAGGCAACAAAATAAGAACCTGCTTTAAGAACTTTTAAGAATTACGCTTTGGTTTCATAAATTGTAGTACTAATTGGGTGACTTGATGTTATGTTTCTATTTATCTTGTTATCATGTTATGGAAACCATAATAGTGTAGTTCGGATATGAAAACAAAAGAAAAGTTTTATTAATCTAAGAAAAATTATTTTAAGTCTTTCGCTGTAATATGTACATAGAGTATCGTAGCCCCGTCCCTTAGGGTTAGCAAGGAGGGCGGGCATTACACAACACACGGCTATGCAACACTTCCAAAGACAAAAATTGGCTAGGCCGTGGGGATTTACACTTCCATGTAAGCAGATAGAGGCAGAACATGGCACGATCATGTGAGGGTCACATGACCGTGTGACCTTGGCTGAGAATAGGAATGCCCTAGCCGTGTGGATCTCACACGATCGTGTCCTAGGCCATGTGGTGCCCAAATCCCCTTTTCTATATATAGGGCTTCTCGTCTTTGAAAAGGGGGAGGCTCTCCCTTTGGGGGGATGAGTTCTTGGGCGCGATTCCCATCGATTAGGACACATATCTGCTGCAAATAAAATATCAGGTTGACTTGCAGTTAGGTAGAGTAGACTTCCTATTGTACTTCTATAATATTTTAAGTCTACTGATTTTCCATCTAAGTTAGAGTCAATTTTAACATTGGTTGCCATTGGGGTATTAATATTTTTATAATTTTCTATTCTAAATTTTTAATTAATTCTTTAACATATTTTATTTGAAACACATAAATTTCTTCTTTTGTTTATTTTATTTGTAATCCTAAGAAAAAATTGAGTTCTCCTACTAGGCTTATTTCAAATTTATTTTCTATTAATTTAATAATTTTTTCAAAAAATTTAGTATTTGTTGAGCCAAAGATTATGTCATCTACATAAATTTGAGCTATAAAAATTTATTTTTCTAAGGTTTTAACAAATAGGGTTTGATCTATTTGGTCTTGGTTAAACTCTTTAGATATTAGGTATGTTGATAGTCATTCATATCAGTCCCTAGGTACTTGTTTTTATCTATATAAAGCTTTCTTTAACCTAAGGACACGGTTTGGGTGGTCTAAATCCTCAAATCATGAGGGTTGATTCACATAAACCTCTTCTTTAATGAACCCATTGAGGAATGCGAATTTTACGTCTATTTGGTATAACTTAAATCCTTTATGTGCTGCATAGGCTAGCAGCATCTGATGGATTCAAGTCTGGCTATAGGTGCATAAGTTTCATCATAATCTAAGCTTTCTACTTGGTTGAACTCTTTAGCTACTAGTCTAGCGTTATTCCTTACTATTTCTCCTTTATCATCTAGATTTTTTCTAAATACCCACTTGGTATCAATTATGAATTTATTTGTGGGTTTAGACACTAGTTCCCAGATTTAGTTTCTTTCAAATTGAGCTAGTTCCTCTTGCATCACAATTATCTAATCTGGGTTAGGTAAGGCTTCCTCTATAGTTTTGGGCTCAATTTTGAGAATCAGTGCAATTTGACTTAGATTTCTATAAGATGATATAGTTCAAACTCTTAAGGTTGGGTCACCCAAAATTTGGTCAGGTGGGTGGTTGATTCTTACCCTAGGTGGTCTTATTTCAGGGTCAACGCTTGGTTCTTGTGATTCACTTGATTTAGGCCTAATTTCATTATCTTCATCATCTTCTATAATTCTTGTATTTTGATTAATATTTTTATTGATTGAGTTAGGTAAATTATTTTCTTCATTAAAAATTACATTGGTTGTTTCTTCAATTTTTATGGTATGTTTGTTATAAACTCTATAAGCGCTACTAGTTATGGAGTACCCTAAAAAGATTCCTTTTGTTAATTTTGATGTAAATTTACCTAAATAGTCTTTAGTGTTTAGTATATGCACTTTACACCCAAATACCTTTAAATAATTTAAGTTAGAAATTTTATTATAATATATTTCATAGGGAGTTTTATTGTGAAGTTTATTAATTAATATTCTATGTTGAATATAACATGCTGTGTTTATTGCTTCTGCCCAAAATTAGTTATTTAGGTTAAATTCATTTAGCGTAGTTCTAGCAGTTTCTTGTAATATTCTATTTTTTCATTCTACTAGACCATTTTGTTGGGGAGTTCTAGGACATAAGAATTCACGATTATATCCATTAGTTTGATAAAATTTGATAAACCTATGATTTTTGAATTCCCCCCATGATCACTTATTATTGTTTTAATTTTTGTATCTTTTAATTTTTTTTATTAATTTACAAAAATTATTAAAGATTTCATCCTTAGTTTTTAGAAATTTTACTCAGGTAAATCTTAAGTAATCTGTTGGCGCAGCGGCGAGGCCGGTGAGAGGGTGCAGCGTCTGTAAACAAAAATAAAACCTTTTCCTTCTTTCCAACCAACATTAGTAGCAATATAACAATTAAAATAAACTGAAATGAACAACTAATTAGAAAGAAAAGAGGCAAACATATTTGACTTGGTTACAACCTAGGTAGTTGTTAATCCAAGGTGGTTGCAAAACACTACTAGAAATATCTCCTTCTTTGTAGACGGGGAATCCTCTTACACTCTTTGAAAAGCTCAAAAAATCTCTAGGAAATTATTACAGTAGTTGTTCTAAAGTTATTGTATCTTTCCTAGATCCAGGGGTCCTTTTATAGCCCCTGGAAAATCTTATCTGCTGCTTGAGGGCGCCTCCAAGGGGCTTGGAGGGCGCCTCCAGTGAGGCAATGGATAAAGCTTTATCCGTTGCCAAACGACTACAAAGACTCGGTCGAGGGCACCCTCCATAAGCATGGAGGATGCCTCCCATACCTTATGGAGGGTGCCTCCTATACCTTATGGAGGGCGTCTCCTATACATCATGGAGGGTGCCCTCGACCTACATCGTATAAATAGCTCCAGCATTCCTTCCTTTGGATCTTACGCTGCTCCGACCGCTTGGTTGATTGTGGCCAACCGAAATAGGGCTCATCTGAACCCAATTTTCGGCCTTCTCCTCGAGCAGACTTCCGTTCCTGCTTCTCGTCCCTCAAACGTCGCGTACGTTCTTCTCGTCCACTGATGTACTCTTCTACAACCCTTTCATCCCTCGGATGTACCGAGCCCGTTGGCTCCCTTCCCATGCCATCCTTCTCGCTGGTTGCTCTTCCGCTCGACTTCCTATGCTCCCAAGCTCTTGCACACTTAGACACAGGGATCAAAATCAAACAGGACCCAACCTAACTTGGTTGACCACATTAAAACAACCATGGGGTCCAACAATCCCTCCCTGTTTGATGTGCATCAACCCAAGTTCAAGTTAGGGTAATAACAGACAAAATAAAAAAAACATTTTAAGTATAAAGTTTGCAATAAAAGAAATTGCAACACTAAGTAAAAGATAAACTCATTTGAATTCAGAATTTTAAAAAAAATTCTAACTCCCCTTCAATTTGTACCTTTTTCTTCCCCTTTGATCACATAAAAAAATAATATGTAAATTTAAATTTTTAGGGGAAAAAATTTGATTTAATAAAAACAAGTAAAATAAAAATAATTTCAAATTTATGGGGTTTTCCAAAAATTGACAAACATTGAAAGTAATTATCTTAATTAATTTCACAAGCTTATCAGTTTGTCAATTAAATATCTAATTCAATAATAAGCTTCCAGGCTGTGGTGAGGTACTAGGCCTTCTTAGTTATTGGATCATCAACCACTTCTAGACAAAGTCTTTTAAGAATTTAAACATTTAATCTTTTCTGAAAGCCTTAGAAAAATGTTTAATCTAAGTAAGACTTTGGAACCCAATATAGGTTCCTTCCTATTGGGTTAACTAAAAATTTGGGGGGTACATATTCTCTGGGAATTTTTCTAAGTTGACCTTGGTGATGTCTAATATACCAATTTAATTTACCATAAAGTCTAAGTTTTGATTTTTGAAAGTTATTCAAGCATGCATGGTCATTTTTCAATTTTTCGATTTCTATTTTCTATTTTTTATTTTCTAATTTTAGATTATCATACAATTGTAGAGGGCATGCTTTTGCTAAATTTAATTTTAATTCAGCATTTCCCTTTTCTAGTTTACTAAATCTTTAGTGAGACTTTTAATAAATTTAAAGGACTGTTTGGGAGATAGAGTACGTACCTCACTTAACTTAATTTCTGATGCTCCCCCTTCATCGTAACTTTCTTCTGATGATCCTCCTCCTTCATCTATGCTTATTTCTAAGCTGGTCTCATCCTCTTCTTGGTGGATTGTTGTTAGAGCAAGTCTGGCGTACGCTTCAACTTCAGATTCGGAGGACAATGATTCATCCCATGTGGCCTTCAGACTCTTGCATTTGGAGGATGTTGGTTTTTGGGACTTTTTTTTCTCTTTGTCCCTTGTCTTTAATTTTGAGCAGTCATCCTTGATGTGCCCTTCTTCGTTGCAATTGTAGCATCGGGCCTTCCTTTTGTTTCGGTAATCCTTCTTTTATGCGATTTAAACTTGTTAGATCGAATAAATTTATTAAATTTTCTTACAATAAGGGTTGATTTGTTTTCATTAATTGATTCTTCAGAGTCTGAATCATTGGTTCTTGCTTTTAGGGCAATGTTCTGACTTGGTCCTTTCCTTTGTCCTGCACACCGAGATTCATGTAATTCGAAAGTAGAGAAAAGACTTTCTAAAGTACTTACCTCGAGATCCTTGGATATATAGTAGGAGTCTACTATAGTTGTCCATTTAGGTATTCTTGGGAACGCATTTAAAGCATACCTTTGTGCGTCCCGATTTATTACCGTTTCTCCGAGGTTTGTTAATCCGATGATCAACTCCTTGATTCTTCTGTATAGTTGTGCTACTGACTCTCCTTCTTCCATCCGGAGGTTCGTCAGTTGATTCCAGAGCACGTTCCATCTCGCAAGCTTTGTTTCGAAAGTTCCTTTGTACAGTTCCAGGAACTTCTCCCAAAGTTCCTTTGCTGAGTCGTAGATGCCGATTCGATTGACCTCCTGGGGCGGAAGAACGTTGAGCAGATGGAATTCTGCTTTACCATTCGCCATGAAGTTGGCTTGCTCCTTCTTCATCCACTGATATTCTTTTTTGTCTTTTGGAGTTGTAAAACCATATTTCATTGTTAAAAGAATTTTGAAATCTATTTTGAAGAATGCTTCCATTCGACGTTTTCATTGAGCGAAGTCTCCCATGAACTTTGGTAGATGAATGCTTCTACCGGCCATCATCTTGATCTTGATGCTTCAGTTGGTGGTTAGTCCTTCTGAGGTGGTTGGACTCTGATACCACTTGTTGGCGCTGCGGTGGGGCCGGTGAGAGGGCACAACATCTGTAAACAAAAATAAATCCTTTCCCTTCTTTCCAACCAAGATTAATAGCAATATCATAATTAAAATAAACTAAAATGAACAACTAATTAAAAAGAAAAGAGGTAAATAGATTTGACTTGGTTAGAACCTAGGTGGTTGTTAATCCAAGGCAGTTGCAAAGATCTACTAGAAATATCTCCTTCTCTGTAGGCGGAGAAGCCTCTTACACTCTTTGAAAAACTCAGAAAATCTCTAGGAAATGATTACAGTAGTTATTCTAAAGTTGTTGTATCTTTTCTAGATCTAGGGGTCCTTTTATAGCCCTTGAAAAATCTTATCTACTGCTTGAGGGCATCTCTAAGAGGCTTGAAGGGCACCTCCAAGGGGCTTGGAGGACGCCTCCAGCAAGGCAGTGGATAAAGCTTTATCCGCTACCAAACGACTACAAAGACTGGATCGAGGGGGCCCTCCATAAGCACGGAGGGTGCCTCCCATACCTTATGGAGGGTGCCTCCTATACATCATGGAGGGCGCTCTCCACCTGCAGCGTATAAATAGCTCCAGCCTTTCTTTGGATCTTCCGCTGCTCCGATCATTTGGGTGATTGTGACCAATCGAAATAGGGCTCACCCGAACCCAATTTCCAGCATTCTCCTCGAGCTGATGATATCCGGACCGCAGATCAATCTTAGAATATACTGATGTACCTCTGAGCTGATTAAACAAATCCTTGATCCGTGGTAAGGGGTACTTATTCCTGACGATCACTGCATTCAGCTGTCTGTAATCAATGCATAACCTCAGAGTACCATCCTTTTTCTTGACGAATAATACCGGAGAACCCCACGGAGAAACACTAGGGCGAATAAATCCCCTGTCTAATAACTCCTAGAGTTGGACCTTTAGCTCATCCAACTCTTTCGATGCCATATGGTAAGGAGCTTTTGATGCTGGCACGGTCCTCGGAATCAGCTCAATAGCAAACTTCACTTGCCTTCGGGGAGGCAAGCCTGGTAACTCATCTGGAAATACATCCAGATACTCTCGGACCACTGGAATGTCTGAGAACTGGGAACTACTGCTGTCGTCAGCATTAATCAAAGACAGAAGAAATCCTTGACAGCCATGTGATAGCAGCTTCCGAGCCTGAATCGCTGAAATGATCGATACGCCGTCATCCCTGATGCCAGTGAAATCCCACGGTTGGTTCGGATGTTGGAATGTGACCACCCTCGTCTGGCAATCAACCGTGTCATGATATGCAGACAGCCAATCCATGCAAAGGATAATGTCGAACTCGACCATTTCCAGTACTAATAAATCAACCATGAGTATCATGTTGCCAAAATCTAACGGGCAACCTCTGACCTCCTGAGTGACGTCCAATGTATCACCGGACGATAGGGTGACGGTCAGTCACTGCGGTCTAAGAGTAGGTAGTCTACCTATGTCCCTCATAAAGGCATGGGAAATAAAGGAATGCGAGCTATCATTATCTATCAGCATATCAGCGGATAATGCATATAGTAAAATCGTACCACGGAAAATGGATCCGTCGGCCCGCTGTGCATCCTCTCTGGTAACCGCATGAATTCATCCAATCTTTGGCCTACCATGCTCAGTGAATTAAATATCAGTGCGGAAACTTAACTTGGTAAGGGTCTGCTACAATGCATTTCATTTGCTCCTAACTAAGATAGGTTTTCAATCCACTATCAGAATGAGACATTTCAAGTGTCCGAGATGCTAGAATTGGTCCCTAGCACAACTCTAAGTGGAGGAAGCCACTGAATTTTAGTTGTTGTATTAATCACCGACCCTAGACGTAAGAGGAGGAGGACTAGGCAAAGGAAGAGGAATCACATAGCTCATGTAAGTGTGTTGTAGAGGAGGTAAGAAAGGATAGGGAAAACAAAGGAATGAATGGAGGAATCAAATACAAGAAGAAAAAGATATTTTAGGAAGTCCAACCGGTTATCCTTGTGGAATAGTACATGTACAAGCCTGTACCAGACAGACCCAAATGAATGCATGGTCTATTATTCTAGATTTATATCATACTGTGGGAGTGGGTACGGCGGGTACGGTCGAGGTAGGTACCTCTGAAACCATCGGAGTCTGAGAGCCTGACGCGCCCATAGTACCTTAAAGAGTCTGTCCCTGACCGGCAGGCTCGACCCCAGTAGACATCTCTGGTGACTCTGTCGCCAGGGATTCCATCATCCTCTTATGTGGTCGTCCTACGCCACATCTCAGCACAGGAACACGCGCATTTTGCCTCATATATATTAAATTATGTCCCAGATATTACTACAAGTATCAAAATTATAAAAATTAATGTTTTACCTATTTATCGTCTGGAGATGTTCCATCACTATCCAGTCCCCCTTTATGACCTCGGAACTCCGAAATAAGAAAATCGACGGAAATCCGTACAACTCCGAAAATTACCCAAATTAACTCGCTAAACTCGAAAATCCAAATCCCAGAAAGCAAGTATCGTATACCTTGCTCTGATACCAAATAAATTGGTATCATATTAACTTGAAAATCAAAACGTGAAAAACAGGCATCATAAACCTACTCTGATACCAAATAAATTGGTATCAAATTAACTCAAAAATCTAGAACACAAAGAACAGACATCGTAGACCTGCTGTGATACCAAATAAATTGTCATGCCCCAGGTAGTCCCTGCAAGAAGAAATTTCAACAGCATCTCCCCTGTACAGGTGACAATATGAAGCTATACTACATGCTCTCAGGGTCACATATCCCTCGGCCAACACGGTCGAAACAATAACAACAAAAAAAATACCTAAACAAACCATGCAATTTATATCAAAACAGCCTCCGGCTGTCATCACAATACAAAAGAAAGTAAAAACAACATCTAACTTACCTCTTCTGTAGACTGGCAGGCGCGTAGCAAAACACACCAAATAAAAATCTACTAAGCAAGAAAAAATCAAACCATCATAATGTCTTAAGGAAAACCATACAATCCAAAGTGCAAAACTAATATAAGTCCGAAACAAACAGAAAACCACAAGACTAATATGTAAACTCTCGTGACCAGGGAACTAGCAACTGGAACCTCCTGACGGCCTCAACCTGAAATAGAAAATATATCAATGGGGTGAGTCCAACACTCAGCGGATACCAATTTAACGACCCGCCTTCTACTGACTAGGCTGTGAGGCCGATCGCTACATTATGCTGTGCTAAATTACTATTGCGGAAATCTGGATTGATTAAAATTTTACTAAACTAATTACTGTAAAATCTGAACTTAATATTCTAGGTGTACCTAGGAGTTGTACACATGCTAGGGAAGATAATCTATGCCTCTCGGATGTCCTGCTAGCTGTAATAAGGCATTTCAATCGATCCATGAATCGATTGGGCTGTCGGATCGATCCAGTGATTGATCCAGCTTGATACTGGCACGGAGAAAAACTCTGGATCGGTCGGCTGACCGATCCATGAGCTACATTATCAGATGCGGTGGATCGGTCTGCGACCGATCCAGAGTACACCGATCGGTGATCGATGGCTCACCGATCGGTCGATCGACCGATCGGTGAGCTTCTATACTCTGCTAACTCTGTTACGGATCGGTCGGTGACCGATCGGCTAACAATCGATCGATCGTAGATCGATCCGGGTTCGATTCGAACCAGAACCCTTGATTTCAGCACTATTTCGTGCCTCAATCACATTACATGTTCTAAGATGGCTAAGAAACACTCTAACAACCACAACTAACATTCTAACATCATAAAGAACAATGTTCTAAGCATAATAGAGTGCATGGTTAACTAATTCATAGCGATCAACATACTAAAGTGCAAATTGCTAAAACACTAAAAAGTACTAACGTTTAAACAAACCTTGCTAGAGTTCCCTAAGATCTTCTTTCCAAGTTCCTGCCCACACACATCTTCGTAGCATTGTCCTCCAGCCTCCGCTAGTCCATCTTTCCTTTACCTTTATCTGCAGTATAAGGAAAAGAAAGTATCCATAAGCTTTCGCTTAGTAAGAAACCATCTACCTCACTTAAACATGCATTCGATGCAATATGCTTTTAAAACATGTTGTTTGAAAGTGCACTGATTAGACTGAAACATGGCATGTTATCATACATAGAAATCAAAGCTAGTCATGACATACTATCATCTAAACATGTGTAATAAAAGCTGAACATGAACACCAAAGCATGGCATACAAAGCTAACCATAACTATCATGTGTAACAACAAGGAAAACTGAGCTGAACATGAATTAAACTAGTCTGGAACTGAATTCAAACTCAACTAACATAACTGATCTTTGTGAGTTTTGAAAAACTATAATATAATAGATTAAAATACATAATCATACTGCTAATGGGCCTGGCAACTGTACATGCTATGCGCGCATCCTCAACTAAACCCGGGGTTGCAAATCCTGAATTTAGCAAGGTTTACTAGGTTATCTAAACCTAGGGACCGAGTATGGGAGCCCAACCCAATGGATATCTAATCCTGTACAGTGCCACTACTGAAAATAAAATACTGAATCATAGCTAATTAATTTACCTTGCTTCTACTAGGTTATCTGAACCTAAAGGCGACTGTGGGTGCCCACCCATTGGACCGTAGTCCCATATATGCTGTGGCAAGGCTAACTAAACTATTTAAATGCTTCTATTGCATTTACTGAGCTATTAAAATGCCTAAGTTGCATTTTTCTGTGCTAAATAATTTAATCGAACACTTAGTATGCACTAATTCGCATCCTTGTGCCGAAAGTCTACATATTACTAAACTAAAACATGGAATTCACACGGAAGCTACTTATATTGCAGGTGAGGGGTTTCTTACCTCCTATTCGTAATTTCTTACGATTCTAATCGCGAGATTTTCCGGAGGAGACGATCCTTTCGACGACCTTCTCGCGTCTACGCGTTCCTCTCGCGGAGGGGAGCGTCCTCGTGTCGAAGTCATCGCCGGAAGGTGCCCTTGGCCGAACCTTAGCCTTCCTTGTGGTTGGCGCCGAGAGAGGGAGAGGAGAAGGGGGCGGCGGAATTAGGTTGGGGTGGAGAAAGCTACGATCCAAAAAAATAACTCTTCACCTAATTATTTCCTATTTATATTAAGTGATAATTCCGGCCCAACTCTAACTTAAATAAAATTGTTTCCCTTTCCTTTCAGCACGGCCCTGCTGGGTTCAACTGGTTACTAGAGTTATCCATAAACCATAAGTCTCGGGTTCAATTCCCGCTTAGGCCGTTTTCGTTTTCTATTTGTTTTTGCTACCTCCGCTACTCTAAAAATTCTGTAAAAATATCCTAAAATTCCTGAAAAATCATAGAATATTTCTAAAATAGTTTTGAGAATTTTCGGGCATTACAATCCCCCATACCTTATAAAAAGTTCTTCCTCGAACTTAGAATACTCTGGGTACTTCTGTCTCATGTTGGCTTCTATCTCCCATGTTGCCTCTTTTACTGTGTGACTGTGCCAAATGACTTTGACTAATGGTACTTCCTTGTTCCGCAATTTCTTAACTGCTCGGTCTATTATCTGAATAGGCCGACTGTCATAGCTGAGGTCTTCGCGGATCTGTACCGACTGGGGCTCAATCACCTGGGTGGCATCTGGGATATGCTTCTTCAGCATAGAGACATGAAATACATTGTGGACAGCTGACATTTCCTGGGGTAGCTCTAGCTCATATGCTACCTTGCCCACTCTTCTGCTGATAAGGTATGGTCCCACATATCGGGGACTTAGCTTGCCCTTCTTCCCAAAACGCATTACTCCCTTCATGGGAGCTACTCTAAGGAACACTGAATCCCCAACTGAAAACTCCAAAGGTCTGCGTCGTATATCAGCATAGCTTTTCTGGCGGCTCTGAGCTGTCTCTATCCTCTGGCGGATCTGCTGTATAGCTGCTGTGGTATCTGCCACTAGATCTGTCTGAAGTTCTAGTTCTTTCTGTTCACCACTCTCATACCAGCAGATTGGAGATCTACACCTCCGCCCATAGAGAGCCTCATAAGGTGCCATACCGATAGTGGCCTGATAGCTGTTGTTGTATGCAAATTCTGCTAAACTCAGATATTTGCACCAACTTCCCTTGAAATCTAGGGCACATGCTCGGAGCATATCCTCGAGTACCTGATTTACTCGCTCCGTCTGTCCATCTGTCTGCGGATGGAAGGCTGTGCTAAACTTTAACTTCGTGCCCAAAGCTAACTGTTCCCAGAAGTGTGACGTGAACCTGCTGTCTCTGTCTGAAATAATGGTTCGTGGGACTCCATGTAATCTAACGATCTCCTTGAGATACAACTGAGCTAACTGTTCCATGGAGTAGGATATCCTGATAGCTAAGAAGTGGGCTGATTTAGTCAATCTGTCGACTATTACCCAGATGGTATCAAAACCATTCGTGGTTCTGGGTAATCCCACTATAAAATCCATAGAAATGTCTTCCCACTTCCATTCTGGTATCTGTATGGCTACAAAACTCCCCCTGGTCTCTGATGTTCTGCCTTAACCCTCTGACAGGTTAGGCAGGTGCTGACATATCGAGCGATGTCTCTCTTCATCCCAGGTCACCAAAAACGTTTCTTCATGTCCTGGTACATTTTGGTGGAGCCAGGATGCATCGCATAGGGAGTCTTGTGAGCCTTGTCTAGGATTTTCCTCTGTAGTTCCTCCTGATCCGGAACACATAGCCTGTCACCAAAATACAACACCCCGCTATCTGATATTCTGAACTCTCCACCTTCTGATTCTGCTAAACCTTGCTTGATTCTCTGAATTTCAGGATCCTGCTCCTGAGCTGTCTGGATGTCACCGAGCAAGGTAGACTCTAATGTCATAGTAGAGAGCTGTCCGACTATGAGCTCGAGACCAAAATCTGAGATCTCCTTCTGTAGGGGCGGTGACATGGCTGCTAGAGATAATAGGGTAGCGCTGGACTTTCTGCTGAGGGCGTCTGCTACCCTATTCACTTTTCCTGGGTGGTAGAGGATATCTATGTCGTAGTCTTTGACCAATTCTAGCCATCTACGCTGTCGCATATTCAGATCCTTCTGAGTGAAGAAGTACTTCAGACTCTGATGATCTGTATACACTCTGCACTGAGCTCCATACAAGTAATGTCTCCAAATCTTGAGAGCGAACACTACTGCTGCAAGCTCAAGGTCATGAGTAGGGTAATTCTTCTCATAGTCCTTGAGTTGTCTGGAGGCATAGGCGATCACCTTGCCATTTTGCATCAGCACTGCTCCTAGTCCCAACTTCGAGGCATCACTATATATGTCAAAGCTATCTGCGTTCTCTGGTAGAGTCAGAATAGGTGCACTGGTCAATCTCCTTTTCAGCTCGCTAAAACTGTTCTCACGGTCCTCTGTCCACTGAAATTTTCTGTTCTTTCTGGTAAGAGCTGTCAGTGGGGAGGCTATCCTGGAGAAGTCCTCTATGAATTTCCTGTAGTAACCTACTAATCCCAGAAAGCTTCTGATCTCACTGGCGTTCTTGGGTCTTTTCCAGTTGCTCACAGCTTCTATCTTACTGGGGTCTACCATGATACCATCCTTTGAGATGATGTGACCTAGGAAGGACACCTGATCTAGCCAAAATTCACATTTGGTGAACTTGGCGTACAGCTGATTCTGCTGAAGGGTCTGCAATACTGTTTTCAGGTGCTCTACGTGTTCTTCCTGAGTTCTGGAGTAGATAAGGATGTCATCGAGGAACACGATAACGAACCTATCTAAATATTCTCTGAATACCCTATTCATAAGGTCCATGAAAGTAGCTGGAGCATTTGTCACGCCAAAGGGCATGACTACGAACTCGTAATGTCCGTATCTAGTCCTGAATGTTGTCTTAGGTATATCCCCTTCTTTAACCTTCACCTGATGATAACCTAATCTGAGGTCTATTTTAGAGAACACTGCTGCTCCCTTTAGCTGATCAAACAGGTCATCTATTCTGGGAAGAGGATACCTGTTCTTGATTGTGACTTGGTTCAGTGCCCGGTAGTCTATACACAGGCGCATGCTCCCGTCTTTCTTCTTCACGAACAATACAGGTGCTCCCCATGGTGAGTGACTATGACAGATGAAGCCCTTGTCAAGCAGCTCCTGTAGTTGCTCATGAAGTTCCTTCAGTTCTGCTGGAGCCATGCGGTAAGGTGCTTTGGAGATAGGATTTGTACCGGGAATGAGCTCTATCTCAAATTCAATCTCCCTGTCTGGTGCTAGGCCTGGTAACTCTTCAGAGAAGACTGCTGGGTAGTCACATACGACTCGGACTTCTGCTAGCTGTTGGTCCTTGTCCTGACTAGTGCTGACTACGTGTGCTAAGAACCCCGTACATCCTGAATCCATCAACCTCTGTGCCTTCATAGCTGAGAGAAACTTCTTGCCTTTCTCCTGGGTTCTCCGACGAATTCGAACTGTGCTTCCGCTTCAGGTTGGAATATGACTTTCTATTTATGGCACTCGATGGAGGCACCGTATTTGATCAAGAAGTCCATCCCGAAGATGATGTCGTAGTCGGTCATATTAATCACTATCAGATCGCAAAAGAGCTCTCTGTATGCTATAGTGACCGGCACTACTCTGAGCCAGTGCGTAGACGCCATGATTTCTCCTGAGGGTAACGTCGTAAGGAACTGGCTACTGAGTACCTCTGGAGGTACTGCTAACTTCTCAGCAAATGCCCTGGATATGTATGAATGGGTTGCCCCAGTATCGAATAAGACAGTTGTACTTTGCTGTAAAATACTAATCTGACCTGTAACAACTGTCGAGGCATTTGCTGCGTCCTCTCTGGTGAGTGAGTAGATCCTCGCATTGGTCGTAGCTGGAGGGGCTTCTAATCTGCCCTGGCTGATATGTGGACCATCTAAAGTGGCCTGCATCTGATGTAACTGAGCTGGCTGGCCTCCATACTAAATCGGCTGTGGCTGAGGAAGACTGGTCTTGTTTGGACACTGCTTGGCCATATGCCCTTCCTGTCCGCATTCAAAGCATCCTCGTGTGCCCTTATGACAAACTCCCGGATGGAATTTCCCACAAGTAGCACACTTTGGATAACTGGGATGCTTGCTGGCTGGCCCTCCTTTTGGGTAACTCCCTGGTTTGCACTTGTTGCTGGAGTTCCCTTTCCAGTTAGAGCCATGGGAGCTGTGGCCCTGCTGTTTCTGAGTGCCTGAGCCTCCTTGACCTTTAGCTTCTGAGAGGACTTGCTTCTGCTGCTTGATGCTATTCTGGTAATGCTCAGTGATTAGAGCACTGCTCACTAATTCTTCTGTGGTTTGTGGCCTATGAACGCCACCAGCCACGTTCATTGCTATTTCCGGCCTCAGCATCTTGAGCATCAACCGGATTCGTTCCCTTTCTGTGCTGACTAATTCAGGGCATCGACGAGCCAACCTATTGAATTTCTTCACGGCTTCCTCAACTGATAGGTTGCCCTGACGAAACTCAGTGAACTCGTCGTAGTGACGGTTGGTGACCCGCATGTGAAAGAACTCCTCAAAGAATTCCTTCTCGAAGTCAACCCATGTCATCTGGTTCACTGGGCGCTTCGCTCTGATTCTCTCCCACCACATACGTGCATCTCCTGTCAGACAGAAGGAGGCACACTTCACCTTCTTATGTTCTGGCCAGTCCAGAAGCTCCATCGTACTTTCTAGTGTTTTGAACCATGCCTGAGCATCCCATGGTTCATTGCTGCCTGAGAAATTCTCTGGCTTGACTCTCTGCCACTGGATCAGATAGGCTTCTCTCTGCGTTCCTGCTGCTGGGGCTACTGGTGCCGTAGGCTGGACTGGTGGAACCTCTAAAACCACTGATGTCGCTAAGTTAGGCTCCGGGGTGACAGTGGGAGTGTTCTGTTGACTAGCCTTTAAGGTGGCTATTTCCTGTTGCTGTTCAGCTAGCTGCTGCTGTAACTGAGTTACTAGTGCTGTAAGGTCTGGGGGAGGCACTGAATTGCCTGCCTCATGCTGGGGCTCAGTGGCTGGTGCCCTTCTAGCTGGGCGTCCTCGTGCCATTTCTAAAGACATGTAGGACATACATGACTAACACAAGCATAATAGAGAAACTATTGTTATCATGTTAACTACTATCATAAACAAGCATGCTTTAGTTATCCATAACAGAAAAGCAATAAACATACAAAGTGAGAGGTATTCTTACTTGGAAGTTGCAGGTACAATGCTAATGTGCATGTAGGAAGTATGGAAACTGCTCTGATACCACTCTGTAACGACCCGCCTTCTACTGACTAGGCTGTGAGGCCGATCGCTACATTATGTTGTGCTAAATTACTATTGCGGAAATCTGGGTTGATTAAAATTTTACTAAACTGATTACTATAAAATCTGAACTTAATATTCTAGGTGTACCTAGGAGTTGTACACATGCTAGGGAAGATAATCTATGCCTCTCGGATGTCCTGCTAGCTGTAATCAGGCATTTCAATCGATCCATGAATCGATTGGGCTGTCGGATCGATCCAGTGATCGATCCAGCTTGATACCGGCATGGAGAAAAACTCTGGATCGGTCGGCTGACCGATCCATGAGCTACATTACTTCTGTATGCGGCTGGATCGGTCTACCGACCGATCCAGGAGTACATTGATCGGTCGGCTGACCGATTCTCTGTTCGCATCTGGATCGGTCAGCTCGCATCTGGATCGGTCAGCTGACCGATCCAGTGGCACAACCCAATTCTGATCGATCTGTAGATCGATCTGGGTTTCTGATTTCGAACCAGAACCCCTGATTTCAGCACTATTTCGTGCCTCAATCACATTACATGTTCTAAGATGGCTAGGAAACACTCTAACAACCACAACTAACATTCTAACATCATAAAGAACAATGTTCTAAGCATAATAGAGTGCATGGTTAACTAATTCATAGCGATCAACATACTAAAGTGCAAATTGCTAAAACACTAAAAAGTACTAATGTTTAAACAAAGCTTGCTAGAGTTCCCTAAGATCTTCTTTCCAAGTTCCTGCCCACACACATCTTCGTAGCATTGTCCTCCAACCTCCGCTAGTCCATCTTTCCTTTACCTTTATCTGCAGTATAAGGAAAAGAAAGCTTAAAGTTTAGTAAGAAACCATCTACCTCACTAAAACATGCATTCGATGCAATATGCTTTTAAAACATGCTGTTTGAAAGTGCACTGATTAGACTGAAACATGGCATGTTATCATACATAGAAATCAAAGCTAGTCATGGCATACTATCATCTAAACATGTGTAATAAAAGCTGAACATGAACACCAAAGCATGGCATACAAAGCTAACCATAACTATCATGTGTAACAACAAGGAAAACTGAGCTGAACATGAATTAAACTAGTCTGGAACTGAATTCAAACTCAACTAACATAACTGATCTTTGTGAGTTTTGAAAAACTATAATATAATAGATTAAAATACATAATCATAGTGCTAATGGGCCCGACAACTGTATATGTTATGCGCGCATCCTCAACTAAACCCAGGGTTGCAAATCCCGAATTTAGCAAGGTTTACTAGGTTATCTAAACCTAGGGACTGACTATGGGAGCCCAGCCCAATGGATATCTAATCCTGTACAGTGCCACTACTGAAAATAAAATACTGAATCATAGCTAATTAATTTACCTTGCTTCTACTAGGTTATCTGAACCTAGAGGCGACTGTGGGTGCCCACCCATTGGACCGTAGTCCCATATATGCTGTGGCAAGGCTAACTAAACTATTTAAATGCTTCTATTGCATTTACTGAGCTATTAAAATGCCTAAGTTGCATTTTTCTGTGCTAAATAATTTAATCGAACACTTAGTATGCACTAATTCGCATCCTTGTGCCGAAAGTCTATATATTACTAAACTAAAACATGGAATTCACACGGAAGCTACTTATACTGCAGGTGAGGGGTTTCTTACCTCCTATTCGTAATTTCTTACGATTCTAATCGCGAGATTTTTCGGAGGAGACGATCCTTTCGACAACCTTCTCGCGTCTACGCGTTCCTCTCGCGCAGGGGAGCGTCCTCGTGTCGAAGTCATCGCCGGAAGGTGCCCTTGGCCGAACCTTAGCCTTCCTTGTGGTTGGCGCCGAGAGAGGGAGAGGAGAAGGGGGCGGCGGAATTAGGTTGGGGTGGAGAAAGCTACGATCCAAAAAAATAACTCTTCACCTAATTATTTCCTATTTATATTAAGTGATAATTCCGACCCAACTCTAACTTAAATAAAATTGTTTCCCTTTCCTTTCAGCATGACCCTGCTGGGTTCAACTGGTTACTAGAGTTATCCGTAAACCATTGGTCTCGGGTTCAATTCCCGCTTAGGCCGTTTTCGTTTTCTATTTGTTTTTGCTACCTCCGCTACTCTAAAAATTCTGTAAAAATATCCTAAAATTCCTGAAAAATCATAGAATATTTCTAAAATAGTTTTGAGAATTTTCGAGCATTACAACCAAGTTGACATGTATAGTAAGAAATAACTAGTAGTAATAAATATGTGTACAGTCTCCTGGAGTAATGAAAAATGCAAAACTTATAAGAAAAGGAAAAGCTGTACTCACCAGGACCTCCTATCAGAATAATAAGGTCGTCAAATCAAAAGTAACATGTCCCTATATGCATGTCAAACATATGCATCCATCCAATATGCAGCAAATAAAGTGCATCAAACACAAGCAATAAATGCAATCATGCATATGATGCCAATGACATGTCTTGGTCACCCCTGACGTTAGTTAGCCATCTCACACACGATGGTGAGACCGAGTGGGCAGGGCTATGACAACTGTGCACTCTGCCATCACTGCTCCTCATGAGTGACTGAGTAGATAGGATGCTGTCGGAGTACACCTATCCTCCTACCCCAAATCATAAGTGGGAGAGCTCAATGCTCTCATCTCCCTGAGACAGTCCAGAGGAGGGATCCCTGACATGCTATCACGCTGCAGTCACACTAACCATGAGCGGACCAGCGGAGCACTGACAGAGCAATCTGCTGCAACACACCCTGCTTGAATAAAAACCACTATCCCATGAGTGGTTGTGTGCAGATCCATGAAACTGGCGATGAGCTCAACAATAATGAGGCTACCAATCGCACAGCATGCAATCATGCAAGATGGTGCATGACATTAAGCATGCAAATCCTGACCATATCTACCTCCATAAAATATGTACCAAAAATAAATGGATCAAATTGTTGGTGCAATCGACCTCCAAGGTTTTAATGTCAGACAAATATGTTTAAATATGCTTAAGTATGTATGGAGCTTGATCTAGGGAAGTCCTAGTTGTAGGCTAGGCAAGGGAAGTCCTAGTTGGAGGCTAGGCAAGGAGGGAAATCTTGGTATATCATGGAAGCCAGGTCGATAGGTCTGGAGGACTTGATCCCTGGGTAGCCGAATACTGAGTCCTAGTTGTAGGCTAGGTAAGGGAAATCTCGGTATGTCGTGGAAGACAGGTGGATAGGTCTGGAGGACTTGATCCCTGGGTAGCCGAATACTGAGTCCTAGTGAGTGAAGCCAGGTTGAGAAAACCCTAGGGGGTGGTAACCTTAGGTAACGAGAAGTCTTGGAGGAGTGAGCTCCAAGCAAGGTCGTTCGGATGGTTTCCGGTCGACCGCGTGCGGTCGACCGGACCAGCAGATCTCGGTAAATCTAGGTTTAGGTTTACCATTGTTTTCTGTATTACTATTATTGTTGTTGGCTAATGTAGTATTGCAGGAAAAGTCTTAATGGATCAGGCGATCAGACACTGAGCAGGCAAAAGTCCAAACATGTCCGGAGGAGCATGTTTGGCAGATAAGTTAAGGTAAACAACTGGAGGAGCAACAGTGAGGTCAGGTTCCCAAAGGGAACAACCTAAGGTCACTGATCCAACTGAAGAAACCAGGAAGGTTTCTATGTTGAGATCAAGACAGTCCTACTGTCTTTATATTACTCATGCATTATATATTATTATTCTAACCTTTGTGTTGCAGGGATACTTTGCTTAACTCTGTGTTGCAGGTATAGCCGGATCGGTCGATTGAATAGAGGGATCGATCGACCGAACCAAGTTGACTCAGCACAGATCAGTTATGTCAGCAACGATCAGAAGCAAAAGGAAGCTAAGCTGATCGGTCGACCGAACCCATGGATCGGTCGACCGAACGATCAATATTAATGACCCAGTAAATACAGAACATGGCAAATCTCGACGAACAAGGAAGGAGTCTGTTCGGTCGACCGAACAAGGGGATCGGTCGACCGAACCCTTAAAGACCAATTAATGCCAGAGATTCGAGCCAGCATCAGACTCCAACTGGAGGGGGTCGAAGCTGGTTCGGTCGACCGAAAAGAGGGATCGGTCGACCAAACCTCCAGTACTCTTATAAATTGTGGCTCGAAGTCAGAGGCAGCA
This sequence comes from Zingiber officinale, assembly GCF_018446385.1. NCBI lineage: Eukaryota > Viridiplantae > Streptophyta > Magnoliopsida > Zingiberales > Zingiberaceae > Zingiber > Zingiber officinale. The sequence goes on along the minus strand of NC_055992.1, from coordinate 90,303,924 downwards.
GAACAACTTTTCTGATCAATTCTGGTACTACTCTGCAAAGCTGCTTGTGCAACAAAGCTCCATCAACACTACAAGCTACTTCGCCAAATAGTACCGACCGAGCTTCGTCTTTCAATTACTTGTTGGTATATTTAATTTTAGCTTGCATTGTAATTTCATTTAAGCAAGATAGTAGGGTGTTACTATCTTGCTCCATTGTACGATTCACTTCTTTCTGAGGACTTCGGAAAGAAGGATTTTAGTGCTTTGTCCATCGGTGCAGTCAAGGACTGCGGGCCTTCGAGTAGGAGTCGAGCCAAGCTCCGAACGAAGTATATACATTGTCTCTTTTTCTTATTTCTGCTGCACGACTTTGGTTTCAAAATACGAAAAGATTAGTTTTAAAAAGAGCGATATTCACCCCCCCTCTATCGCTTCAAACGATCTATCAATTGGTATCAGAGCCGGTTAGCTCTGAAATTTCTTAACCGAGTTTCAAAGCATTTTAAAACTTTTTTCTTTTCTTTTAGTATATTCTTTTTTCTTCGTATATTTATCTTTCAAGCACTACTAATCCCAAGACAAAACTCTTGGACATATTTTTTAAATCTTTTCTTGCAAGAATGTCGATATCATATCAAGAAGGGCGAAGTATCTATGACCCTCCTTCGTATGATCAAGTATACTTCAATTCTTGGAGGCAAATGATGGAATGCTTCGTTGGAAGTAACGATTTCGACAACTGGATCACACTAAGACAATCTTCTCGAAACTCAGAATCGAACAAAAAGGTAATGAATATGTCAATAGATATTTTGCCTAATGAAGTTTTGTGTCAACTAGAAGGTTACAAGAATGCATTCGAGATGTGGGGCAAATTGATCAAGCTTCACGAGACCCCGTCGAGGCTAGAAGATCAAGGTGAAAGTGAGTCCGAATCCGAATCCGAAGAGCTATCCTCAGAACCAGATCTAGAAGATCTAGACCAAATCAGCTTCATCGCTCTAGTGGCTAAGGAGGAGGCTAATAGATCTAAACCTGAGTCTGACCGAACACTTGAGCCTGAATCTGAAACGACAATGGTCAAGGGGGAGAATCCTAATGAGGATTCAAAAGGTAATATTCTAAATACAAAATTTAAAGAACACATAACGTGTTTTAATTGCAGTGAAAAGGGGCACTACAAAAATAAATGCCCGATGAGTCGATCTGCACAACCGAAGGCAAAGGAGGAGCCGAAGCCTAGAGTCCGGAAAAGGAAGGACCACATCGAATGTTTCAAGTGCAAAAAGATGGGACACTACAAATCTCAATGCCCGAAGAAAAGACTCAAGGATTCAGGGGGAGCTAGTATGGTAAATAATTTTAAATTATATGAAAATTTGCATGCTTTAGATCCTTCTTGCTTGAATGGTAATATAAAATTAAAAATGCATGAAAATTCAACATTAAAATTACTTTACAAAAACAATCTAACTAATAAAAACTTAATTAATTCAAAAATAATTAAAATTGATCAAATCAACTCAAATCTTAATCAAGACCCCAATTCAGTTAATCAAAGTTTATTTATTCAAGATAATTTGAATTTAAATCAAAATAATAATTATCTAGAATTAAATAAACATAATTTAACAAAAAATTTAAACAAAAATAAGAAACTAAACTATAAATCAAAGTTTAGAAAATTAGAAAAACAAAATAATGTTTTGCAAAATAAACTTGTTAAACTAGAAAACATTATTAAAAATTTTATCAACTCACAAAATCTAGATTATAAATCAAAGCCTAATTATAATCATGTACCCCTTAATTATGAAACAAATTAATAATAATAATAATAATAATAATAATAATAATAATAATAACAACAACAACAACAACAACAACAAATCAATAAGACAATAATAAATCAATAAAACAATAATAAATAAATAAAACAACAATAACACAATAAATAAACAACTAAATTATGTATGACTTGTTTGAATTGTATGACTTACCATGTTCATGCATATTTATCTATTATTTAACATGTCATGCATCTTTTCTTTATGCTACTAGTTTAGAATGGTTAGATTAAATAGGTTTACCAAACCCTACAACATAGCACCAGAATGGATTGGGATGATAATACGTCAAGGAAACTTTGTCGAAGGCATGTCTAGGCTGAATATGGAATTCTACCTGGTGCACTAGACTTAGTGGATCTGACCGAAGTTACCCCAGTCAAACATGGGCTAGTTAGACCAAAATTTAGTATTAAGTTTTTTGGGCAGGAACAGTTTGGAAAGTCTTCAGCAAGTGGTCTAATGATATTCAAGTAGGTCATATGCCTCGCCACTGAACTGAAACTTATCCTTAGGACGCCTGCTTGATTAACCCAAAGCTAAGTTTGAATCTAACATGGGTTCAATAACCTTTTCAATTCTAATTAACTCAAACTTAATTCAAACTTAATTCAAACCTAATTTAAACCTAACTTAATTCAAACTTAATTCAAACCTAATTCAAACCTAATTCAAACCTAACTTAATTCAAACTTAATTCAAACCTAACTTAATTCAAACCTAATTTAATTCAAACTTAATTCAAACCTAATTTAATTAAAAATTATTTTTTAATTAAAATTATTTTAAAAACTTAATAAACTTAATTATTTTTAAACTTAATTATTTTAAAACTTAATTAAACTTATTTTAAAACTTAATTATTTTAAAAAAAACTTAATTATAACTTAATTAAACTTATTTTAAAACTTAATTAAAATTATTTTAAAAAAAACTTAATTATAACTTAATTAAACTTATTTTAAAACTTAATTATTTTAAAACTTAATTATTTTAAAACTTAATTAAAATTATTTTTTTTTAAAAAACTTAATTATAACTTAATTAAACTTATTTTAAAACTTAATTATTTTAAAACTTAATTAAAATTATTTTTAAAAAACTTAATTATTTTAAAACTTAATTAAAATTATTTTAAAACTTAATTAAAATTATCAAAATTATTTTAAATCTTAATCAAAATTATTTTAAAACTTAATTAAAATTATTTTAAAACTTAATTAAAATTATTTTAAAACTTAATTAAAAGTATTTTATAAAAGTATTTTAAAACTTAACTAAAAGTATTTTAAAACTTAATCAAAATTATTTTAAAACTTAATCAAAATTATTTTAAAAATTAATTAAAATTATTCTAAAACTTAATTAAAATTATTTTAAAACTTAATCAAAATTATTTTACAACTTAATTAAAATTATTCTAAAACTTAATCAAAATTATTTTAAAACAACTTTAAAATAAAACTAAATTAATTAACCCTAATCAATGACTAATAAACATAATCTTTAATGACTATAATCAATAAATTAATTTAACTTTAATATTAAATCAATGATTAATAACACTAACTTAATTAAATTAACTTAACTTAATTCTTAATGAATTTCAACTTTAAATCTTAACCTTAATCATCAAAAAGTACTTTAAACTTAAACAAAATTTAATTATGAAATTTATAATGAAATTTTTAATCCCTAATTAATAATAATACTAAATTGAATTGAAACTCGCCTTTAAATTATGTTTAAATCAATCAATAATCTAGCAACTATTTAAAACAAGTCTTAACCAAATCCACTTAATAACTTTACAATTTCTAAAGTAAACATTAATCCAATTAATTCACAAAATAAATGTTACCATCTATTTAACTTACAATAATCAAAGTTTAACTAAAATTTAATTTAAATTTCAACAAACTCAAAATCAATAAAGTCATCTCACACAATTATAGGATTAGTATACTTGAAAACTTAGAATGGGTGAGTTGCTAAGAAAATTAAAATTTAAATCATTTTTAAATTATTTTGAAAACTTATAAATCTATTTTCTTAAGAAAATATTTTTCAAATCTTGATTGATGATTGATTGAGTGTATAAAAATTATTATTGTTCATCGCCTAAGTCTTTAGAACCTTAAGTCAATCATCATCCTTAGATACACATAGAAATGTCTTCCTTGTGGATAACAAGGATATCTAAAAGGAGTGTCTGATTAAGGGGGAGAGACTTGATTGAAGGAATTTTTTTTTTTTTCAAAATCTTGCTTTTGAAACATTTAAAAAAATTGCTTGATAAAACTTCTTTACAAATATTTTTGAAAATTATCTTTAAAATCTCTTAATCAAATACTTTTTGAAAATTATCTTTACATACTTATTTAAAGAAATCTAGTTTTGAAATTAACTTAAAAATATTTTTGAAAAATTGTTTACAAAACTCAAAATACTATCTTTTAAACCTAGCTCAAGCATTATCTTTTCAAAATCATATTCTTCAAAATCATATTTTACATAGAGAATTTCTTTGAGAATTTCCTTATAAATTACTTGAAAATATTTTTTGAACTCAGCTTTAACAAGGATGCTTGATAAAAACTCTTTACAAATATTTTTGAAAAGTATTCTATAAAAATATCTTTCAAAGAAATTTTGCAAGCATTAAGGCTTCTATATCATGGTTTTGCAAAAATACTTTAAGTCTTGAAATACTTTTTGAAGCATATTCTTGCTTAGTGTATTCTTCAAAATTATTTTGAAAAGATACTGCAAATTTACTCAATTTTTTAATGGAATGAGGCTTTTTCAAAATCTCTATTACTCATTTTTGAAAACTCTATTATACATCAAATGGGTGAATCCTTAGGCATATCCTGACAATATTTAAAGTATTCCATCATTGTTGGTGCAAAACTTAGGAATCCTTAGCAATTAAAGCCATTTATGAAGAGTTCTTTTTGTTGTATGACAAAAGGGGGAGAAGAAGGGTTTAAGTTAGAAATCTAAATCTTTTTGAATTGACCTAACTTAAACATATTTGTCAAACATCAAAAAGGGAGAGATTGTTGGTGCAATCGACCTCCAAGGTTTTAATGTCAGACAAATATGTTTAAGTATGCTTAAGTATGTATGAAGCTTGATCTAGGGAAGTCCTAGTTGTAGGCTAGGCAAGGGAAGTCCTAGTTGGAGGCTAGGCAAGGAGAGAAATCTTGGTATATCGTGGAAGCCAGGTGGATAGGTCTGGAGGACTTGATCCCTGGGTAGCCGAATACTGAGTCCTAGTTGTAGGCTAGGTAAGGGAAATCTCGGTATGTCGTGGAAGCCAAGTGGATAGGTCTGGAGGGCTTGATCCCTGGGTAGTCGAATACTGAGTCCTGGTGAGTGAAGCCAGGTTGAGAAAACCCTTGGGGGTGGTAACCTTAGGTAACGAGAAGTCTTGGAGTAGTGAGATCCAAGCAAGGTTGTTCGGATGGTTTCTGGTCGACCGCGTGCGGTCGACCGAACCAGTAGATCTCGGTAAATCTAGGTTTAGGTTTACCATTGTTTTCTGTATTACTATTATTGCTGTTGGCTAATGTAGTATTGCAATAAAAGTCTTAGTGGATCAGGCGATCAGACACTGAGCAGGCAAAAGTCCAAACATGTCTGGAGGGGCATGTTTGGCAGGTAAGTTGAGGTAAACAACTGGAGTAGCGACAGTGAGGTCAGGTTCCCAAAGGGAACAACCTAAGGTCGCTGATCCAACTGAAGAAACCGGGAAGGTTTCCAAGTTGAGATCAAGACAGTCCTATTGTCTTTATATTACTCATGCATTATATATTACTGTTCTAACCTTTGTGTTGCAGGGATACTTTGCTTAACTCTGTGTTGCAGGTATAGCCGGATTGGTCGACCGAATAGAGGGATCGGTCGACCGAACCAAGTTGACTCAGCACAGATCAGTTATGTCAGCAACGATCAGAAGCAAAAGGAAGCTAAGATGATCGGTCGACCGAACCCATGGATCGGTCGACCGAACGATCAATATTAGTGACCCAGTAAATACAGAACACGGCAAATCTCGACGAACAGGGAAGGAGTCTGTTCGGTCGACCGAGCAAGGGGATCGGTCGACCGAACCCTTAAAGACCAATTAATGCCAAAGATTCGAGCCAGCATCAGACTCCAGCTGGAGGGGGTCGAAGCTGGTTCGGTCGACCGAAAAGAGGGATCGATCGACCGAACCTCCAGTACTCTTATAAATTGTGGCTCGAAGTCAGAGGCAGCAGAACAACTTTTCTGATCAATTCTGGTACTACTCTGTAAAGCTGCTCGTGCAACAAAGCTCCATCAACATTACAAGCTACTTCGCCAAATAGTACCGACCGAGCTTCGTCTTTCAATTACTTGTCGGTATATTTAATTTTAGCTTGCATTGTAATTTCATTTAAGCAAGATAGTAGGGTGTTACTATCTTGCTCTATTGTACGATTCACTTCTTTCTGAGGACTTCGGAAAGAAGGATTTTAGTGCTTTGTCCATCGGTGCAGTCAAGGACTACGGGCCTTCGAGTAGGAGTCGAGCCAGACTCCGAACGAAGTAAAGACATTGTCTCTTTTTCTTATTTCCGCTGCACGACTATGGTTTCAAAATACGAAAAGATTAGTTTTAAAAAGAGCGATATTCACCCCCCCTCTATCGCTTCAAACGATCTATCACAAATAAATAGATCTAGGTGTTAGAGTGTATACTAAAAGCCTAGCTTTTGGTATAAATATTTATCTAGAAATAAGAATCACATTGGTCAAATGTCTACATTTATGATAAATGTAGTTGTTCAATTAATTTATATTGTAGATAACATGGTGTGTGATGTCAGACACAGAGGATCATGTTATCAGTACCTTATAAATTATAAACAGTAGCTCATGACCATAATGGAAAGAAACAAACCATTGGAAGGTCGTAGTGTAATTAGGTATTAGTTTATCTTAACTATATAATTACACTAGTACACTTAGAGTGTATTGAGTAGGACCATTAGAGGTCGTTTCTTTTATACTGACTTTATAAAGAAACAAAGACCTCAGTTATTATGGAAGTGTGTGCTCTTAATCCTAATATAATAACAAGCACATATATTTGATATTTATTTCTTTAATTTATCAATGGGTGAGATTTAGTTCGATGAATCAATAAGCCCGATAAGTTGGGAAATGATATCACTTATAGTGTGTGTTGTTGATTATAGAAGGAAACTGTGTCCTAGTGATCTAGGTTGAGAATGTCCCCAAGAGGAGCTCATAAGGATTGTCATGTTAAACCCTGCAGGTGGACTTAGTCCGACATGACGATGAAGTTGAGTGGTACTACTCTTGGAGCTAGATATTAATTAAGTGAGTTGTCAGTAACTTACTTAATTAGTGGACATTTGTTATCTTAAACACAGGGAGACTAACACACTCATGATAAGAAGGAGCCCAAAATGTAATTTGGGATTGGTGCGGTAGTTCAATAATAGTTCTCTAGTGGAATGAATTATTATTGATAAAATTAAGTTGTGTGTTCGGGGCGAACACGGGATGCTTAATTTTATCGGGAGACCAAAACCAATTCCTCCTCTCGGTCCCTATCGTAGCCTCTAGTATATAGAGATTTATACCCACCACATACCCACCTTCTTACCCATCCAATGGGGCCGGCTAGCTTGGAACCCAAGCTAGGGCCGGCCGAGACCAAGTGGATGAGCCATGATGGTGGCCGGCCAAAGCTTGGGTCCCAAGCTTAGGTGGCCGACCACTAGAATATTAAAAGGATTTTTATTAAAATTATTTCTTATGTGGATATCATGATTTTAAAGAGAGTTAAAAATTAAAAATTTCCTTTTATAACTTTCTACAAAAGATTAAGAGAAGAGATTAATCTCTTTCCTTATTTGTAGTTTAAAAGGATGGTTTTAATTTTTGTCAAAAACTTTTCTTATTTGTAAATCATCTACATGATTAAAAGAGAGTTTAAAATTTGAAATCTTTCCTTATTTGTTGATTAAAGGAGGATTTTAAATTTTAAGAAAACTTTCCTTTTTAAACATGTTCATGATTTAAAAGAGAGTTTAAAAATTAAATATTCTCTTTTATAAGTTTCTACAAAAGATTAAGAAAAGATTTGATATCTTTCCTTATTTGTAGATTGAAAGAGATTTTAATTTTTAGAGATAACTTTCTTTTTATCCACATGTTTAAAAGAAAGATTTTAATTTATTAAATTTCCTTTTTATAAACCAATCATGAAGGGATAAAATTATTGGAGAAATTTTTATAAATTTCCGGAAACAAATTAGGAAGTTTTAATTCTTGTTTAATTAAAACTCTCCTTGATTTGAGGAAATAAGTGGCCGGCCATGTTTTAGTGAGAAGAAAAAATTATTTTAATTAAAATAAATTTTTCCTTTTCATGGCAAAAGAATTAAGGAAGTTTTTATTAAAATTTTCTTATTTGCCAAGACCAAGGATTATAAAAGAGGAGGTAGAGGAGCCTTCATGGGTGAACGACCTCTATTATTTTCTCCCTCTTTTCTTCCTTGGTGTGGCCGGCCTCCTTCCTTTCTCTTCTCTCCATCTTGTGGCCGGACCTCTCTTTCTCCTTGAAGATCAAGTGGTGGCCGGATTTTAGCTTGGAGAAGAAGGAGAGAAAGCTTACATCCCTTGGAGCTTGATTGATGGAAAAAGATCTTCATCTCTTGGAAGCATAGTGCTTGGCCGAAACTTGAAGAAAGGAGAAGAAGGTGCTTTGGTGGTTTCTCATCTCGGAAGATCGTTGCTCACACAACGTCCGAGGTTAGAAGAGGAATACGGTAGAAGATCAAGAGGTTTTTCTACAAGGTATAACTAGTAATTTTTCTTTCCGCATCATACTAGTTATTTATGGAAATAATACCAAATACAAGAGGCTTACGTTCTAGAATTTCGAATATGTTTTTCGATGTTGTGTTCTTTTGTTTTATTTTTCCTTGTGATTTGATTGTTCTTTTCGGTTAACCTAAAGTTATTTTAGGAAATTAAATATTATGTTTCTATAAAAGGTTTTGTCTAGTCGGTGGTGGTTGCTCCCATATCCAAGAAGGCCGTGTGCCTCGCCACGTCAGTACTGGGAACCAATTATGGAAATTAATATTTAATGAAATTAATAACTTAAGGTGATTTGGGTCGAACGTGTTAAGTTCCGCAGGAGATCCAAGTCAAAACCTAAAAGAACAAATAGATTAAGTTTTGGATCAAACGTGTTAAGTTCCGCAGGCGATTCAAAATTTAATTTAAAAGAACACATGGTAGCTAGGAAAAGGTTCAAACCTTTGTACAAAATTTTTGTACAGTGGAACCTCTAGGTTTTCCGAGTAGCAACCAACACTAGGTACACAGGTCAGATATGGTAAATGTCTAGTCCGGTGTATCATAAGACATGGTATGTCACTACCTCTATGAGCATAAATAATCATGGAAATAAACAAGAGGGTCAAAACATAAATGCAGAACAGATAAAAGCATGCAACAAGTATCATGCAGTGACATACCAAAACAAAGATAAACATAATTATTACTAGAGGCTATAACCTACTACGCATATCAACATGACATTATCAAAAGAGATAAGTCAACGTACCCATCTCAAAAAGTGGAGATCGTCTCCAAAAGAGACCCCACTTCGAGACGCTCGTCTCAAATAAAAGCCCTGTAACAACATATATATAATTAAGCCCTGCTCGTAGATATCCAATAGCTTAATCAAAATTCCTATTAACCAGGAAACCCTAATTTTATTCGTTGATCTCGGTTAATTAAATAAACCGAATCTAACCCGAAGCTTAGATTAGATCCAACATTTTAACCCAAATTAACTATAACTTAACGATCAACTAGGGTTAGTTTCCCTAACCCTAATTATTCCATTTAGATTTAAATCTATACTTAATCAACCTAAACTTAAGTAAATTATAGTACAATTCATTCCTAACCTTTCCCAGTTCAAATCTGTGTACACTACAACAAGAGAAACAATTTCTCTACATCTTACCTCAATTCACCAAACCACTCTTGTTGATCCACAGCAGGTAATTGCTGTCGAAAATTGCTTGCCTAAGAATATTGCTGCCAACGATCTATTGTCAACACTACAAGGAACTATTACTCTCTATGTTAGCATCCCCAATCAAATCCAAATACCCAAATATGCCTTACCTGCAACGATGCCATGTTCTTCCTCTCTGCCGAAGATTTAATAGAGGGTGAGACTAGGGCTTGGATTCCTTGCTCCTGTCCGAAACCAACCCGAGCAAAAGGTGGCGCCTTAGAGTAGAGGGAGACGGCAACGAGCAAAATCAAATTAAGAAGAAAAGGGGCAGCGATGAATCAGGCTAGGGCCCGGGGTGGCTGTTGTGCTACCAAATCACAGCAGAGGGGGGGGGGGGGCAATCTGTGCACACGCCAGTGAGGAAAGATCGACGCTAGCAACCCAAAAATTGAAGGCACTGTAGTTGAATGCGACGCCGCCGGCTGCGTCTAGGGCAGAGACGCGAGGAGGAAAGGAAGAAGAGGGTCGGCCTATCCATTGCCAGGAGGGACAAGTAGAGGCTGGTTCGAAGCTCCGGTTGTCTGTGCCGATGATAGGAAGCTCGTCAGCGTTTATCGGACGGAAGTGTAGGAGGAGTCGGGAGAGAAGGGAAAGGGTCACTACAAAAATAATTATTAATAACGACTGAATATTCCATCGGTATTTGAGGTTACCGACGGAATACCGACAGAATTTATGGCATTGGGAGTTGTTTGGTCGACAATGTAATTTACCGACAGAAATACAATTCCATCGGTAAGTACCGACGGAATTACAGTTTCCGTCGATAAATTTAACGACTAAAAACTTGTCCCGTCGATAAAGTAAACGGTAGGTAACAAAAATTTTGACTGAAATTTATTCAATCAGAATATTCCCGACGGAAAACAGAATTCCGTCGGGAATATATCACAAAATTTACTATGCTACCGATACTTTATCGGCGGAAACCACAATTCCATCGGTAAAAAAATGAAAAAAAATTAAAAACCTGCTCTAATTTTACTCATTTCCTATATACAATTTTAATATAAATACAAACCATCACAAGCAATGGCATCACAAACACAATTCATACATATATCACAATCCACACAATATACTCACAACATACAACAAGATCACAATATAAAACAATCCAAAATCTCCAAAATACAACATACAATACAATACATAAACACAAGTGAACGACAAATAGAAAATCTCCAAAATACAATACAATCCAAGTGTCAAGTGCTCACAATCATAAGTATCTAAAAGTAAATAATTGAACGACAAATACAAAATATCCAAAATACTTACCATGATACATCACCTATACATATATCCAAATATAATCCTGTAAAAGTCAAATACAAGAGATTATGATTAGAATGAATTGATGCAAATGTAATATAACTCAAACATGATTATGATTAGAATGAATCGGTGCAAATGTAATATAACTCAAACATTGTAATATATAACTAATTTTACATGTAAAAAAGAATACCTGGATTATATTTTGGATATCCAATAATAGTGGTGATGGTGAATGTATCAATATGAACTCCTGAAAAATGTAAAACACTTTAAGATAAACATCTAATAATATCCTAATAGAATAAATATATTTGACTTAATTAATTTCTAATAAACTCTAAAAAAATCAAGTTATAGTTGAACATATCTCAAAAAAATCTAATCATCAGCAAGGTCTGATGGGTCTGAGGTCTCCTCTGACTGGGGCTGCTGTGAATGGGACTACTGTGATGGGTCTCATCTAGCAATAATTGCTTTCATCTGGGCCAATGTCTACTCCTGAGTAGCCCACCTCTCCTCCCACCTCTAATCCATCGTAGTCATTTGAGTCTTCAATTCTTGGTTTTATTTTCTTAATGATTCCACCTCAGAAGAAGAAGAAGGAACTCGCACCCCCCCTAGGAGTCCTCAAACGATCAAATACCATGCCAAGGTCGTAGAGAGAGGAGTTCTTTGTCCTTCCACCCACAACATCATAATAAATTTCATTTATTTGCTGGGTGGATATATCCTGTGACTCCCCTCCCTCTACCGGTGGTTGAGATGCCTGAGCAACCCTACTTATCATTTCCTCCTGTGTAGAAAAAATATACAATTTATATCTTATACATAATTATTAAAGCTAATTAATCATTATTAAAGATTAAATATAAATTGTAAGTTAATAATTCAAACCCCAATGTTCTTGGATCGAAGATCAACATATGTGCCATCCTTTCTCTGGTGAGTCTTGAGAAAGATCTCCAGGCAAGTGAGTTGTCTTTCTAAAGAACGCTCCTACATGCACAAATAAGTTTGGATAAAATTATACAAGTTTATTAATAAATAAAAATTTGATTTATATAACTTTAAATTAAAATCACCAGATTGATAGCGTGCTCAACAATGGATCGAGATCCTGATGTATGACGAGCAGATCCGGTACTCGGGCCACCTGGCTCTGTATTCCTATTCGCTCGAGCTTTTAGAGCCTTTGTCTGCCATCTTTCTGCAAACCAAGTGGTCGTCCATGCACCCCAGATCTTGTTGGATATATAAGCTGGTCGTGTGGCATCCTTTCTCTCATAGTATAATAGGTGTTTGTACAACTTGACACAATAAATATTCCAAGTTGCTGCAAATTCTACCTCGTGCCATCCTCCCGCTTATATTTTTTCTGCAATTAAAAATTAAAAATTTAGTATATTAAAGGATAAATATATTGTACATATTCAATTTACTTACCATAAATTCTTGATAATAAAAGTCCTTAGTTTCAACATCTACATGTCTCTATGTAGTACCAGATATGCAGACTCTTTCCTTATATTTTCGTGTAATATATGTCGATACTCGATGGTCGTCAGGAGTAAACCTACATATAAACAATATTAAAACATAAGATATATGTTATAAATAAATAACTTGAATTACTAATAATAAAAAAATACTTATGACTCTCCAACAACCCTAAGGACGGTGGATCCACGGAGTGGTATTGGAAGATCTACCATGATACTTGATATCTACAAAAAAATATTACAGCACATCATAATAAAATTTAATAACATGATAAATAAACAACAAAACATGATTGAAGCATAACTTACTAGATGAACAATAATGCTAAAATTTAATCAATGCTAGACTTTGGAAGCATTTCTACTCAATAATAATAGTTTGTAAGTCGTCGTCGCTAGACTCTGTTAAATCAGCAAAATCCTCACTGTTGGATATCTCTCCATCATCTATCTTCTCATCAGTGGCATTACCATCTACAAGTAATTGTGATGTAGATTGGAGTTGTGAATCAACTGAATGTCTCTCTACTTCGTCATTCTGAAATGCATCATGGTTTTGAGCAATAATGGTGTTTGACATTTCTATGGTCGAACGAGGCTTCATTCGACAAACAGACAACCATTCACTAGCTCTTCTTCTCTTCATAGGATATTCAAGATAAAAAACTTGACCCACTTGTATTACAAAAATGAAAGGTTCAAACTTATTGAATCTTCTGTTTGCATTAACCTCAACTAAATTATAATTTGGATGTATTCTGATACCTGTTCTTGGGGTCGGATCATACCATGAACATTTGAACAATACACACCTTTTTATCGGTAATGCAGGATATTCAACCTCTATAATTTCCTCAAGTCTACCATAGTAATCAAACTCAGTGTTATTAGTGTCGATAGATCCTTTAACACAAACACCAGAATTAAAAGTTAATCTCTGTGAATCTCATTGCGTCACATGGAATATGAGACCATTAACATAGTAACCCGAATAGACCATTATTTGGCGAAGGGGTCCAGATGCAAGATTCAATATTCTATCATCTTGCACATTTGATATTCTACGGTCTTTCACCTATCAAAATAATTATGAAAAAAATTAGGACCGAACTTAATTTAATAAAGAATTATGCAAATTTCTATAACTTACATATATTTGAAACCATAATGCAAATTCGGTCTCTAACTTTTCAGCAACCTCACTTGCATTCATTGATGGATTTTGTAAATATAATTATTGTTCATACAAGCTTTGAAAGAAGGTAATTATAAGAAAATTAGGATATCAAGCAAATAAGTACAACGAAATAAAAGCTTCATTAGAGAAGTTAACTTACTTTATGTATGGTTTGACCTCATCACAGTTTAAGAGTATGTATGTTCTTGTAGCATGATATTCTTGTTGAGTTAACCATCTATAAACAGATGCACCCATTGGCTTACCAGAAAATTTGAAAATAGAAAGCATCGATGAGTCTATATTCTGAGTATCATCGGAATTTCTAGGACATTTGTGATGTCTGGTTTTAACATTATCAGCAAAATAATAAGAGCAGAAAGAAGATGCTTCCTCAACCAGATAAGCATTACATATTGACCCTTCAACTCTTGCTTTATTATGAATATTATTTTTAAATTTTCTCAAAAACCTTTCAAATGGATACATCCATCTGTACTGCATAGGACCAGCTATTCATGCCTCATATGGTAAATGTACCGGTAGATGTTCCATTGAATAAAAAAAACTAGGTGGAAATATGCGCTCTAGCTTACAAAGTATGAGAGGAATGCCAGTTTCTAGATGAAGCATATCGACCGTCATAATACACCTCACTGTCAAATCTCTAAAAAAAAGACTCAACTCTATAAGTGCTTGCCAAACATTAGTGGGAAGTAAATCATGAAAAACTATTAGAATAAGTCTTTGCATGAACACATGACAGTCTTGACTTTTCATTCCAAACATCTTTAATTTGTTCATGTCAACGCATCGAGCCATATTCGAAGCATATCCATCTGGGAATTTGATTTATTTTTAACCAACTACATAAAGCTTGTTTACCATCTTTGTCCAATGTATAACAAGCTTTTTGAAACTTATTGGTTGTTTCATTCTGATGCAACTTTGGTCTGTTGACCAGTTCCTTTAATTCCTCACGTGATTTTGCAGTGTCCTTAGTTCTTCCAGGTACATTCATCACAGTGTTGAAGATATTATTAAAGAAATTTTTCTCAACATGCATCACATCTATATTATGTCGAATGAGTAGATACTTCCAATAAGGCAGCTCCCAGAATATGCTCCTTTTCTTCCAATCACACTTGCACATCCTAACAAGATATTTATTTATCTCATCAGAATTAGGCTGAGATACTGGGATAAATCCATAACTATTTATTTGTTCAATGATTTCTTCACCTGAAGTATGGACTATTGGGGGAGGTTTTCTGACTACAACATTCTTTAGAAAATTTTTCTTATTTCACCTAAAAGGGTGATCTAGTGGTAAAAATTTACGATGATTATCAAACCAAGATACCTTCCCACTGCAAGATAATGAAAATGCATCAGACTCTGTCATGCAATGTGGGCATGCTAATTTACCAGTCATGCTCCATCTTGACAACATTGAGTATGCTGGAAAATCACTGATCGTCCATAATAAAGCATCATGCAATGTAAAATTATTTTTACTTGCAACATCATAAGCCACCGACCCTACATTTCATAATTCATTCAGCTCCGCAATTAGAGGTTGCAAGAAAACATCTATCTTATCTTTGGGATTGGTTGGACCGGGAACAAGCACCGTAAGGAACATAAATTCATCTTTCATGCACATCTATGGTAGTAAGTTGTACGGTGTTAATATAACTGGGCAAGATGAATATTGTTATCCCGACTGACCAAATAGTTGAAATCCATCTGCAGAAAGTCCCAATCTCATATTACATGGTTCCATTGCAAAGGAGGGAAACACAGTATCAAGCTGTTTCCATGCAGGATTATCACAAGGATGACACATTATACCTCCTTCGTGCTCATGCTCATGCTCATGATGCCACATCATGTGGCCAGCTGTAGCTGTAGATGCATACAAGCGTTGAAGTCTAGCAGTTAACGGAAAATAATACATCACTTACCAAGCAATATTTTTCCTCTTCTTCCCTAGTATGCGAGTATAATGCTTAAAGCGAGGGTGAGTACAGATTTTACATTCATTCAAATCACTATCTTCATTCCAAAATATCATGCAGTTGTTTATACAACAATCGATCTTCTCTACAGGTAAACCTAAACCTCTGATCATATTCTTTGTTTCATAGAAGCTATCAGTTATTATGTGCAACTCTGACATCAATTGACAAATGCCATCATAACATCTTTCAGAAAAATGATGTTCTGCTTTCATATTCAATAACCTTGCAGTAGTTGATAGTTGGGAATGACCAGAAGGAATGCCTTCCCACACTTCTCTTTCACTAGCATTTAACATTTCATATAGTTGCTAATATTCAGTGGTTGATATTTCATTAATATTCGAATAATCAACTGTATTCATTGCATCTTGAACCATTGATTGCATTGCAATATCAATATTATTTGATGCTTCAGGAGCGGTAACAGTAGTCCTAGAAGACGAACCACCAGAATGCCCAATTGGTTCATATAAATAAGGCTCTCTATGACAGTACCAATTGTAGTAATTTGGCACAAAACCATTTCTACATATGTGCATTTTTACAGTATCCTCATCACGAAAAGCTCTATTTTTATATTTTTTTTATGATTGCACAGACACCATAACTCAGCACCATTCATACATTCTGGATGACTTTTAGCAAAGTTCACAAACTGTTCAACTTCAGCAATAAAATCATCTCTGATAAAACCATTGTCTAATCGATTGTACATCCAAGCTTTGTTCATATACATTGTTACCTAATAATATTATAATTTGAAACATTATTAAACTTGTATCACTTGAAATAAGCTTAAATAAAGCATTATGTGCACAATTTCATCTCACAATCTTCATATCATATTATCGAAAATCTCCTCTACACTAAAGCAAATAAATAAAACTAACATACACATGTTGTTGCTTAGAGCATCATTAAATAAAATAACCATACATATATGAAAGTAAAACAAATCTAATATATAGAATAATGAATATGCAGCAAACAATGGCCACGATATGCACTCCTGCGGTAGCCGGCATAGACGTGAGCAGCCCCTACGGCTAGCCGAGAGCAGGCCCAAGCAACCCTTGCGGCCAGCCGCGAGCAGGTGCTTAAAGCGGCCAGCCACGAGCAGGACTCTGTAGGGGCCATGAGTAGGCCCCTGCGGCCAGCCACGAGCAGGCCCCCGCGGCCAGCCGCGAGTAGGCCCCCGCAGCTAGCCGCGAGCAGGCCTCTGCGGCCAGCCGCGAGCAGGCCCCCGCGGCCAGCCGCGAGAAGGCCCCCGCGGCTAGCCGCGAGCAGGCCCCCGCGGCCAGCCGCGAGCAGGCCCCCGCGGCCAGCCGCGAGCAGGCCCCCGTGGCCAGCCGCGAGTAGGCCCCTGTGACTGGCCACGATTAGGCCTGCGGCGGCCGACCTCCAGCAGTCGGCCTGTGGAGGCCCGCATGCCGCAGACAAGCACCTGCGGCGGTTGGGTTGCCATAGCTGGCTGCCACGAGTAGACACCTACAACAGCTGGCTTGCGCGAGAAGCCACCAGCGATGGCCCGCCGGCCGTGAGCAGGCCGCGGCGGTCGCCGTGGGTGTGAAAAGGAAGAGACGAGAGAGGAGAGGAGCATACCTGAGTCGCTTGCAGAAACGATGAGAGGGAGAGGGCACGAGGGGCTGCTGGACGCGAAGAGGAGATCGCCGAAGCCGCTGGAAAATCACCGAGAGAGGAAAAGCACGGGGTTGCACGGAGAGGAAAGGGAGCTCCCGTGCCCTAATTTTAATCTACGTTACCGACGGAATCAATCTTCCGTCAATATTTTCTGAGGGAACCTTAATTCCGTTGGTAACTGCTGGCGAAAATTTAATTCCGTCGGTAACTTTACCGCCTGCACCCGTTAAATTAAAACCCGTTAACTTGACGTATTTGCCGACGGAATTAATAATTCCGTCGGTAATATCAAAAACTCGCTAACCCGGATTTATACAGAACTTGTAAATCTGTTGACCTTAGGGTGATTTCCTGATTAAATTTAATTCCGTCAAAAATTATCGACCGATTTAAAAAATCAGTCGGTATTTACCGACAGAATTGGTTATTCCATCGGTAATTACCGACTGAATTAAATTCAGTCGGCAATCCTGTCATTATTTGAGGGAATTTTTGTAGTGGGTTCGGCACAAATGAAGAGAAGGCTCGGGCTTCCTTGGCCGAGGGGCTTTGTATGTGGGGGAGAGGAGGCGTCGCCATCGGGTTGGCGGCACGTCGTCAGGGAAATTGATCTAGTTGGGGAGATGGCGTCGTGAAGAGGAAGAGAGGAAAAGAGTCGGGCAAGTAAGGAAGAAAAGAAAAGGGAAAAGGAAAGGAAAAATAAAACTTTTCCTCGTTCAATGGGGTAGCCTAAACAAGCTTTCCCGTGACCCAATATTTATCCCCGTAAGCTACACCATACGATCTCTGAAAAATTTCCAGAAAATTTCATTAAGGTTATTCCTCTATTTAACCTTATTATTTAATTAATATTTGTTGCCATATTTACAACGTTCTTCTCGTCCACTGGTGTACTCTTTCGCAGCCCTTTCATCCCTCGAATGCATCGAGCCCGTCGACTCCCTTCCCATGCCATCCTTCTTGCTGGCTGCGTCTTCTGCTCGACTTCCTATCCTCCTAAGCTCCTGCACACTTAGACACATGGATCAAAATCAAATATGACCCAACCTAACTTGGTTGATCATATCAAAACAACCACAGGGTTCAACATAATCATCAATTATAACTAAGCAGTATTGGTTTTGCTTAGTGACTTGGCTCTATGTGAATCAAATAGATCTAAATGTAGGAGCTTAAGTATTGAGTTGGTTCGATTTAGGTTTGTTGGTTTGTGGGTTGACTTAATTTGTTTACCTTGTTGACAATCATTACAAATTGTGTTTTCTAAATTTTTTTAATTTAGGTAGACCTCTAACTAAGCCATTTTGACTCATTTTTGAAATTAGTCTAATGTGAGTGTGACCGAGTCTTCTGTGCCACAATTTAGTTTCCTCTTGTTGTGTCAAAAGACACATTAGTGAGGAGGTTGGTAGGTCAATTGTGTAGATGTTATTTTTCTTAATTCCCTTAAGTGTAATTTCAGGATTTTCAACATTTTTAATTAAACATTCAAGTTTAGAAAACATTACTAAGTATCCAGAGTCACACAGTTGACTTATGCTAAGTAAGTTTAAATTGAACTTATCAACTAATAAAACTTTTCAAATTATAAAATCGGAACTCAGTTTGATATTATTTGTTTCTATTACCTTAATTTTTTCGTCATTGTCAAACGCAACTGACCCTAAGTTCTTGAATTTTAGCTTGGGGAACTTCAATCAATCTCCAATCATGTATTTAGAATATCCACTATCTAACATCGATTGGTCCAAATCATTATGTTCCTACACATAAAGTATTTAATTTGGATCCAATTTAAATGGATTATAAAATAGATTGATTGAATTTAACCCCTTATTTTCTATCTCGCCCAATCTAGGTTGTCAATCATGTTATACCTATGGGTGATTGTGAGATGGTTTATTGACTTTAACTTTAGTTAGGTTAATTAGATTTAAGTTTAACTTGACTTAATTTAAATTTAAGTTTAATTTTGATTTGATTTAATTTGATTTAAGTTAAGTTTAATTTAAGTTTTAATTTGATTTGATTTCAGTTAAAGTTAAGTTAAATTTAATTTGATTTGATTTAAAGTTTAATTTAAATTTGATTTGATTTAATTTGATTTGAGTTAAGTTTAATTTAAGTTTTAATTTGATTTGATTTAAAGTTTAAGTTAAATTTAATTTGATTTAAAGTTTAAGTTAAATTTGATTTAATTTAATTTTATTTGAGTTAAGTTTAATTTAAGTTAGGTTTGGTTAGATTAAGGTTGATTTGAGTTTGATTAATTTTTGTTTTAATTTAAATCCATCTCATCCTTTTCTAAATTATCAATCAGGGAACCTTATCTGTTTTGTGAGATGGTTAATTTTATCTTTAACTTAGATTAATATTTAGGGATTGATTTACATTTAAATTAGACTAAGATTTAACAGTTAGTCAATTAAACATCCATTTCAATAATTGACTTCTAGGATATGTGAGACATTAGACCTTCTTGGGTATTGGAGCAACAATCACTGTTAGACAAAGTCTTTTAAAGAAAGTAAATGTTTAATTTTCTTTCTGAAAATTCTAGGTATAACTAATCAAGTGTTGATCATGCCTAATCCTTATCTACCCTAGTCTAGGCATGTATAAAGAAAGCAGTAAAGCAAACATCAAGCAAGTCTATCTAATAATGAAGATAGTCTTTCTATTGTCTCCCCCTGGATCATAGGCTCGTAGGGTCTATCAAGGTAGTGGATTTGATCTTTAGGAATCCAATATTGATCAAGTCCAACTTGATTAATAAAGTTATACTTGAGAACCCATGCTTGGACTACTTTTCTATTTGTTCGATTAATGAGAGACAAATAGGATTTAAATTTGTATTTAGCCTTATACCCAAGTCCAGATCGATTATATACGGCTCTTTATTTTCCAAGAATCAAATCAAGATTCTTGGAATCCAAGGTGAACCGTTGCAATGTATCCTTCAGTTCCTTGACTTGACTTTTCTAATGAGAATTTTCTTCCTCAAGTTGTTGGACTTGAGTTAAACTTTTGGTCTGAACAGATTCAGTCAAGGAGCTTGGGTTAGTTACTTTCTTAAGGATCGTTACCTCCTTTTGGAGTGACTTGAACCGGACGTTAGATTTGTTGGTGCGGGAAGCATCCGACGATCAAACCTGTATTTTGATTATGTCAAAGAGTTCAAAGTTAAGTTGTTTTGTTATCTGATATGTTTGAATGAGCTTTGCAAGAAAGTCCTAAGTGTACTTAGAAAAAAGTCCTAGCTGCGATTAGGCAGGTGGAAAATCCTAGGGGGTGGTAACCCTAGGTCCTAGGGGGAGGTAATCCTAGGTAAGGAAAAGTCCTAGCTACGGTTAGGCAAAGGGAAAACCCTAGGGGGTGGTAACCCTAGGTCATAGGGGGTGGTAACCCTAGGCGGGAAGTCTTGGCGAGTCGAAGCTTCAGGCAAAAATCCTAGGGGGTTGTAACCCTAGGTTGAAAGTCCTGGCGTCGCGAATTAGGTGGAAGTCTGGACGGGTCGTGGAGCGGACGTCCAGCATGAAGACCTGAAGCTTCGGATGCTGAGCAAAAGTCCAGTCGGTCTGGAGGACCGGACTGACAACAGGTATACTCTCCTGAGTGGAATAGGTGAGGACGCGTTCCCCGAAAAGGGAACAGTAAGTGTCGGTTAGACCTAGGATTTCTGGGTGAGAAATCCGAAGTCAGAACCGGATAGTCCGGTGACTGTCAGACTTTTATATTCATGTTATTATTATGTGCTTACTTTGTGTTGCGGGGTATTTGTGGGACTAACATATCTTGCAGGGATAAAGAAGCAAGCTTTGCCTCGGATGAACAGTACCCAAGGCGCCCTCCATGGAGCTTGGAGGCGCCTCAGGTGCAAAGGCTGAGGAGTGCACGCAGCGAAGTTGGAGGCGCCCTCATGGAGTGATGAGACGCCTCGGACAGCATTGAAGGCGCCCCCAGGAGGTTGGAGGCACCCTCAAGTGGACAGAAAAAGACTGTTTTGGAGCTGATCCACGCTGCGAATCTGCCGGTGATGGAGGCGCCCTCAAGGGGCTTGAAGCCGCCCTCAACAACCTTTATAAGGCAGTCTCGACCAACAGCTTGAAACAACATATTCCAAGCAATCTTTCTTCAGCGCTATGCTAACGAGACGATCTGGCTGAGCTACAACAAGACTCCGACGACCCAAAGCTACGAAAGTTCAATTCTTTGTTGTCGGTATAGTCTTTTAGTACAATTAAATTGTAATAATCTCTTATACTTTTTGTTGGTTGGTCCTAGGAAGATCGTACCGGTTCCACTGTACAAAAGTTTTGTACAAGTGTCGAACCTTTCTTAAACAACCTATTGTGTTCTTTAGAAATTAAATTAGGAATCGCAAACGGAACTTAACATTATTGATTCCAAATTTAACTTATCTGTTCTTAATGGTTTAAACTTGGATCACAAGTGGAACTTAACACTATTGATCTAAATCCACCTATGTTATAAATTCAATTAAATATTAATTTCCAAAATTGGCTTCCAAGTTAAACATGGCGAGGCACTAGGCCTTCTTGGATATGGGAGCAACCACCACTTCCTAGACAAAGCCTTTTAAGGAAAGCTAATATTTAATTTCCTAAAATAACATTAGGTTTAACCAAAAAGAACAATCGAATCACAAGATCGAAAAAATAAAAAAAAACACAAACTCGAATTACAAATTTGAAACTCTATAATCATATGCCTCTTGTGTTTGGTATTTCCAAAAATAACTATACAAAGAAAACTAGTATGATGCGGAAAATAATTACTAGTTATACCTTTCTTTGTAAGTAAATAACCTCTTAATCTTCTACCATATTCCTCTTCTAATCTCGGATGTTGTGTGGGCAACGATCTTCCAAGATGAGAACCACCCAAGCCCTTCTTCTCCAAGCAAGTTTCGGCCACCATAAAAACTCCAAGAGATGTGAGGTTCGGCCACCACCACTAAGCTCCAAGGGATGCTAGAAATAAAGCCTCATTTCTCTCCTTCTTCTCCTAGCTAGAACCGGCCACCATGGACTCCTCTTGTGTTGATGCCGCCGACCACAAAGGAGGAAGAGAAGAGAAGGAGAAGAGGCTCTAGGGCCGGCCACCACCAAGGAAGAGAGGGAGGAAAAATAGAATAGAGTTGTTCCATCATGAAGGCACCTCTACCCCCTATTTTATAATCCTTGGTCTTGGCAAATAAGGAAAGTTTAATAAAACTTTCTTATTTTCTTTGCCATGAAAAAGAAAAAAATTAATTGATAAAAATCAATTTTCTTTTTTCTTATTAAAGTGGTCGGCCACATCTAATTCTCCATCAAGGAAAGTTTTTATTCACACGAATTAAAACTTCCTAATTTGTTTCCGGAAATTTTTAATAAAAATTTCCCTAATAATTTTTCCCTTCATGGTGAGTTATAAAAGGAAATTTTATAAATTAAAATCTTTCTTTTAAACATGTGGATGATTTCCAAAAAGGAAAGTTATCTTTAAAAATTAAAATCTCCTTTCAATCTATAAATAAGGAAATATATTAAATCTTTTCTTAATCTTTTGAAGAAACTTATAAAAGGAAATATTTAATTTTTAAACTCTCTTTAAAATCATGAGCATGGTTACAAAAAAGGAAAGTTTTATCAAAATTAAAATCTTCCTTTCAATCTACAAATAAGGAAAGATATCAAATCTTTTCTTAATATTTTGTAGAAAGTTATAAAAGGAAAGATTAAATTTTAAACTCTATTTTAAAACCATGGAATCTACATAAGAAAAAATTTATAAATAAAATCCCTTTTATATTATATGTGGCCGGCCACACCTAGCTTGGACTCCAAGCTAGGGCCGGCCACTAATCTTGGCTCAATCCTTGGGTCTTGGCCGGCCCTAGCTTGGGCTCCAAGCTAGCTTGGCCGGCCACCAAAGAGTGGGTAAAAAGGTGGGTATAGGTGGATATAATTCTCTATATACAAGAGGCTACGATAGGGACCGAGAGGAGGAATTGGTTTTGGTCTCCCGATGAAATTAAGCCTCCCGTGTTCGCCCTGAACACACAACTTAATTTCATCAATAATAATTCATACCACTAGAGAGTTATTATTGCACTACCGCACCAATCCCAAATTACATTTTAGGCTCCTTCTTATTATGAGTGTGTCAGTCTCCCTGTGTTTAAGATGTCGAATGTCCACTAATTAAATAAGTTACCGACAACTCTCTTTAATTAATATCTTAGTCCAAGAGTAGTACCACTCAGCCTTATCCTCATGTCGGACTAAGTTCACCTGCAGGGTTTAACATGACAATCCTTATGAGCTCCTCTTGGGGACATTATCAACCTAGATTACTAGTACACAATTTCCTTTTATAATCAACAACACACACTATAAGTAATATCATTTCCCAACTTATTGGGTCTTTTGATTTATCGAGCTAAATCTCACCCTTTGATAACTTAAAGAAATGAATACTAAATATATGTGCTTGTTATTATATTAGGATTAAGAGCACACACTTCCATAATAACTAAAGACTTGTTCTTTTATTAAGTAAGTATAAAAAGAACTTTCCTTAAATGGTCCTACTCAATACACTTAGAGTGTACTAGTGTAATTTATTAGTCAAGATAAACTAATACCTAATTACACTATGACTATTCCAATGGTTTGTTCCTTTCCATCTTAGTCGTGAGCTACTGTTTATAATTTATAAAGAACCGATAACACGATCTCCTGTGTGTGACACCTCACACTGTATTATCTACAATATAAATTAATTGAACGACTACACTCAGTATATATAAATGTATATACTTGACCAATGTGATTCTTATTTCTAAATAAATGTTTATACAAAATCTAGGCTTTTAGTATATACTCTAACACTTTTTGTGTGATTATAGTTGTTACCCAAAGTAAACGCTCAACGATCGTGGGCCTTGGAGTAGGAGTCGCCCCAGGCTCTGAACCAAGTAAATCTTAGTGTCTCTTTGTGTTGTGCTTTATTATTCCACTGCGTTTACTTCTAAAATTTTTCGAATACAAAAAGTGAAAGCCAGGAGAGCTATTCACCCCCCTCTAACGCTTTTTAATCCAACAATTGGTATCAGAGCGGGGGTGCTTCGATTTGGTACAACCACCAATCAAAAATTTTTTCATGGTGATTTTTAATTTTTCAGCCGATCGGAATCGGTATTATTGCCGCCTTCTGATCTAGTTTTTTTTTGTAATCAAATATTTCCTCGAAGTTGATGCAACACCACTCAAGTTCGCTTGTTTATTTCTTTTTTCCCTCACTACTAAATCCAAGATCTTGGAATCTTTGTTGCTTATTTTTTTGTGTGCAAAGTTCATTTCTCAAATAGCCCATCAAGAAGGTTATAGCACAACCCGACCACCGCTCTTCTTTACGGAAGACTTCAGCTACTGGAAGGGCCGAATGGAGTCCTACCTCCAAACTTAGTTTGAGGTATGCGTGATCATCAAGATCGGTATCTCGCTCCCACTTGACGGCGTAGGAAAACCCGTATCATGCGAAAATTAGGAACCTAACATAATAAGGAAGGTAGAAGCCATTGCAAAAGCAGCATGTATCCTTCAATGTGACCTTACAAAGGAGGAGCTGAATCGAGTTGGCCCCTTCTCAAGTGCAAAAGAGTTGTGACAAAAACTGATCGAGCTACATGAGGGTACATCAGATATGAAGGTAAGTAAGAGGGATCTTATTTTTAACAAATTATATAATATAAAGTTGCAGGAGGGTGAAACGACAAGCCAATTGCATGCCCGTATACAAGATCTGCTCAACGGACTCCGCGCAATCGGATAAAAAGTGGAGAACCGCGATGTCCTAAGGTACGCCCTAAATACCTTTCCGAGGAATACCTTGTGGGCATCCATGGTAGATGCTTACAAGGTATTCAAAGATTTATCTTTAATTAAACTTGACGAATTATTTGCTGAATTTGAATTACATGAACAAATTAACGCTTAATCGCCCGAGAAGGGTATAACTTTGATTGCAGGTACAAGCAGAGTGCGCGAACCCAAATCAAGACGCAGAACCAAACTGGAGTCTGAAGAAGAACCGGACTCAGACGATGACGACGATGAGATTACCGTTGAACTAGTAAAACTCGTACGGAAGATGTGCAAGGAAAACAAAAAGGCGACTCAAATGAACACGAAGGTCAAGACTGAAGTTACTTGCTATGAGTGCAACTAGAAGGGGTACTACAAGCCAGATTGCCCAAACCAAAGGCAACGAAGAAGAAAGGTGTTAAAGGCAACATGGTCTGAGTCATCAGACGAATTTGAATCCAACGAAGAAGAACAAGCAAGCATACTCGCTCTACCGGTACAAGCAAATATTGTCGAGACAGAGTCTGAGTTCAAGTCCGAAACCGAGAGCGAATAAGAAACTGAGTCCGAGCAAAGCCACAAATCTGTATCCATTTTTGAAGGACCTAATTCCATCGTAAGCTCTCTAATTTCTAGTACTAATTTAGAAAATTTGGTTTCTTACTTATTAAAGAAATTGGCTAGATCTAACGTTTGGATTAAATCACTTCTAAAGGAGGTAACAACCCTTAAAGAAGTGACTAACTCCGAATCATTGACTGACTTTATTCAGACTGGAACCTCAACTCAAGTCCAAAATCTTGAGAAAGAGAATTCCAGCCTGAAAACTCAAGTCAAGGATTTGAAGATCACATTGGAATGGTTTACACTGGGTTCCAAGAATCTTAATTTGATTCTTGAAAAATAAAAGGCTGCATACAATCGATCCGGACTAGGATTTAGGATAAAAAGGAAATATCGTTCATATCTATCACTTGTTAACAGACCTAATAGAAAGGTAGTCCAAGCATGAGTACCTAAGTCTAACTTGGTCAATCAAGTTGGACTAGGTCAATATTGGGTCCCCACGGATCAAGTCCATTACCTTGATAGACCATATCGAGGCTATGATCCAGGGAGATCCAATAGAAAGACTGTTTTTAAAATTGTTTGATGAATGCTTTTATTACTTTTTATTATGCATGCCTAGACTAGGGTAGTTAAGGACCTAGGCGTAATTTGCACTTGACTGGTTAGTCCTAGAAATTTCAAAAGGAAAATTAAATATATAATTTCTTTGAAAGGCTTTGTCTAGAAGTGGTGGATGATCTCATACCCAAGAAGGCATAGTGCCTCACCAAAGCCTAGAAGCCAATCTTTGAAATGTGTATTTAACTCTCTAATTGAAAAACCTAAGTCTAACCAAAATGTAAATTAGTCCTTAGACAAAATCTAGATTAAAGACTAAAATTAATCATCTCACAAAATTATTAAGGTTCCCTATTTGAAAATCTAGAAAGGGGTGAGATGGACCTAGGTTTATAATAGTTAACCAAATCCACATTAATTAATTCAACTTAATTAATTTTTTAAAAAAAATAATTTAAAAAAGTTAATTATTTCAAATTCTAATTATTTTCAAAATTCCAATTAATTTCAAAATGATAATCTTAATTTCAAAATGTTAATTATTTTTAAATCATAATTAAATTATAATTATTTTTAGATTATGATTAATTTCAAAATCATTATTTTCAAAATTATAATTTCAAAATCATAATGAATTTCAAAAACATAATTATTTGATTATTGACTTTCAATCGTAATTAAATTATTCAAAATCTTAATTATTTCTTTATCATAATTAATCTTCAAATCATATTTAAATTTTCAAATTATAATTTCAAACTGAATTAATTTTTATATATTTTCAAAATCGTTGAAAGTTTTAAATGTTCACTCATTTGAAATTCAAACTCACTAAAAATTCAAACTTATCTCAATTTCAAATATTGATAAAATTAAATAAAGTTAACTCTATCTCACACTCACTCATAAGCTGAATATGTTTGATAACCTATAATGAATGAGATGAAAAATTAGAACAATAACTATTATGTTTTTTTTGCTTGGACTCTAGGATCCCAAGGATTTATTTTGGTATTAATTAAGGGGGAGTGCATGACACATTATTTATTTATTTTTTAAAAAAAAACATTTTTTTAAATTAAACTTTTCATAAAGGTTTAAAATAATTCTAAAAAATTTTTCTAAAATATTTATCAAAATAGTTGTAAAGTTAAGCTTTTATCAAAGTTAAGAAAGGGGGAGTGGAAAAAGCTTTTAATTAAAACAAGTTATTTTTGTTTTAAAATAAAAATTATTTTTGACCTATTTCAACTTGACTTTAAAATAAAAATTATTTTTGACCTGTTTTGAATTGACTTTAAAATAAAAATTATTTTTGACTTGTTTTAACTTGACTTTAAAATAAAAATTATTTTTGACTTGTTTTAATTTGGCTTTAAAATAAAAAAAATTATTTTTGACTTAGTTTTGAAATGAAAATTATTTTTAAGCTTACCGTTGGATTAAAATTATGTTAAACTTAATATTAAATTAAAATTATTTTTAAAGCTTGAATTAAAGTTTAAGCTTAGTGTTTTTCAAAGTTCTTAAGTGTATACTTATCTAAGTTCTCTTTATGAATTTTTTACTTGGGCTTCCTTTTCACATCCTTTAAAAGCTAAAGTGCTTAACTAGATTTTCTAAAATTCTTTGTCTATTTCTAAAGTCATTTTCAAACTTTTTTAAAAAAAAGGGGTTTTGCTAAGGTTCTCTCTCAAAACAATTATTTTCAAAGTTTAGCTAAGTCTTTATAAAAATCTAAATATTTTTAGAGCTAAAAATTTAGCTAAGTTTTTTTTTTTTTGAAAAAGCTATGAAAGTTTCAAAACTTAAGTTTATCTAAGTTTTGTTGAAAAAAAGTTAAGTATTCTTCAAAGTATTTTTAAATTAGCTAAGTATTTTCAAAGTTAAACCTAGCTAAGTGTTACCCTTCAGGGGGAGCTTTGAGTTACATAGAGTTATATTTTTTCTATTTTCACAAACTTATCTCTACTTATTCTTTTTTATTTATGTCAAATGGGGAGAGAAAAGTCAAAGTTAAGCAAATTAAGAATGTAAACAAAATGAAAGGGGGAGCATAGCATAAGTTACTTTACATTCATGCTCATGTTCAAATTTCTTTATTTATTGTTTGTTATATTTTTTACTTAACTTTGAACCGTATTATCATAATCAAAAAGGGAGAGATTGTTGGTGTGGGAAGCATCCGACGATCAAACCTGTGTTTAGATTATATCAAAGGGGTCAAAATTAAGTTGTTTTGTTATCTGATATATTTGAATGAGTTTTGCAGGAAAGTCCTAAGTGTACTTAGGCAAAAGTCCTAGCTGCGATTAAGCAAGTGGAAAACCCTAGGGGGTGGTAACCCTAGGTAAGGAAAAGTCATAGCTGTAGTTAGGCAAAGGGAAAACCCTAGGTCCTAGGTGTTGGGACCGAAAAGTAGCTAGAGGGGGGGGGGGAATAGCTCGTCGCGTGCTAGGTGCTCGTCGTTGCTTGTTTCTTCAAAGATGCGCAGCGAAAATACAAGAAACAAACCACACAACGCTAACAAGGTTGGTTTACTTGGTATCCACCTCACAAGAGGTGACTAGTCTAAGGATCCACACCTACTCACGCACCCTCCACTAATAAAATCCTCCTTTTCGGTAACTACCGAAGGCGGAGAAGCCCTACAAGTTCACACTACAAGAAGAAGGGGAAAGGTGTAAAATACCGGAAAATAGGCGAATATTAATAAGGGAATTTTTTGAAATTTTTGGAAATTTTCCGGGAATTTTTCAGAGCTCGTATGGACGAGTTAACGGGGATAAAATGGGGCCCGGAAAAGCCTGTTTTGGCTACCCTATTTAAAAGAGGAAAAGTTGAATTTCTTAATTCCTTTTTCTTTATTTATTTTGTTTCTTCGGTTTTTATTTGTGTCGCCGTTCACCTCTTCTCCCCCGACACCAAGCCTTGCGCCCGACGCCTCCGAGCCCTAACCGCCGGAGCACTAACCGCCAGCCGCGACTGTTTCTTCCTCGCCGCCACCCACTTCCTCTTCATTCTCTTCTCTCCTGAGTTTTCTTCCGCACGGAACTAGGTCTGCAGCGTGCCGCCGACCCGAGTAGCATCGCCACTGCCCGTCGCCCTAGCCGTGAGATCCCGATCACTGGCCGCCGGCTCTCGGTCCCCGATCCCAAGGTTCGGTCGACCGATCAGGCGATCCCTCCTATCTGATCCGCTCGATCTTCTCGCTCCACTTCAATCCTGTCAAACTCCATCCGAGGTTCAGTCGACCAATAACCATGTTCGGTCGACCGATCAGCTGTCCTGACTCTGTCAATCTGGCCTGATCCAGTCGACGCCCAACCTTGGTTCGGTCGACCGATCCCCTGGTCGAGCCTCGTCCAACCTCTGGAGATCTGATCTGCTGGCTTGTGGGTTCGGTCGACTGATCCCAAGGTTCGGTCGACCGATCCCGGTCACTTCTAACTCTGCATAAAAATGTTAGTTACCTGCAAAACAGAGTTAGAACACAATGAAAAATATAAACGAATAATTGACAGCCTTCGGACTGTCCGGGTCTGACTTCGGATTTCTGACCGGAAACCCTAGGTCGACCCGACGCCTACTGTTCCCTCTACGGGGAATGCGTCCTCACCTACTCCACTCAGGAGATTTACCTTTTGCCAGTGCGATCCTCCAGATCGACTGGACTTTTGCTCAGTGCTCGATGCTTCCGGACTTTCTGCTGGACTTCCGCTTCCCGGCTAGTCCAGTCTTTCACCTGGTTCATGACACCAGGACTTTCCACCTAGGGTTACCCCCCCTAGGACTTTTGCCTGAAGCACTCGACCCACCAAGACTTTCCGCATAGGGTTACCATCCCCTATGACCAAGGGTTACCACCCCCTAGGATTTTCACCTTGCCTAACCACAGTTAGGACTTTTGCCTAAGTACACTTAGGACTTTCCTGCAAACTTGTTCAACATATTAGAAACCAAAACACCTTAACTTTGAACCCTTTGACATAATCAAAATATAGTTTCGATCGTCGGATGCTTCTCGCACCAACAAAAGGATCCACAATGTTAGCATTGGTTGATACTCTGCATATCCTCACATCTCATCTATCAATGATCACTCGAATGAGATGGAACCTCTATAATATCTAATACCTAGTATTACCATTTAAGTAAAATACATACCCTGTCTATGATCTGGAATCATCCTTATCAGTTTGAAAGCTAGCATCGATGTAACCCTTTACATCAAGCTCTTCATTGCCTCCAAAGATCAAGAAATAATCTTGAGTTCTTCTCAAGTACTTAAGAATATTCTTGACTACTGTTCAGTGACCTTCACCTGGATCTAACTGGTATCTGCTCGTCGTTCTTAACGCATACAAGACATATAGGCGAGTACAAAGCATAGCGTACATGATAGACCTTATAGCAGATGTATAAGGAATCTGATCCATGCGGTCCCTTTCTTCCTTAGAAGAGAAGCATTGAGTCTTCGAAAGATTCACACTATGTGACATCGGCAAAAATCTCTTCTTGGAATTCTGTATGGCGAAACAATTAAGCATCTTGTCAATATATGTACTCTGCCTTGTGCTAAGCAATCTCTTAGATCTATCTCTATAGATCCTGATGCCTAAAATATAGGCTTCTTCTCCTAAGTCTTTCATAGAAAAATAATTCTCAAACCAAGTCTTCATCGACTAAAGAGTAGGGATATCATTTCCAATGAGAAGTATGTCATCTATATACAATATGAGAAAGATAACTGTGCTCCCACAAACCCTCTTGTAGACACAAGATTCATCTTCATTTTTGATAAAACTAAACGCTTTGATTGCATTATTGAATCAAAGATTCTAGCTTCTAGAAGCTTACTTTAATCCATAAATGGATCGTTGCAACTTACATACCTTTCTAACATTCTTTGATCGAAAAAACCCTCAAGTTGTATCATATACACATCTTCTAGTAGATTTCCATTGAGAAATACAGTTTTGACATCCATATACCAGATCTCATAATCATAGTAAGCTGCAATAGCAAAAATAATCCTAATAGACTTGAGCATCGCAACTGGTGAAAATATTTTATCATAGTCTATACCATGAATCTGTTTGAATTCTTTAGCTACCAATCTACCTTTATAGGTATGCAAAATACCATCCATGTCAGCCTTTAGTTTGAAGATCCACTTACACCCAATGAGTTTGATCCCTTCAGAAGGATCAACCAAAGTCCATACTTGGTTAGTGTACATGGATTCCATTTAAGATCTCATGGCTTCTAGCCATTTCTCAGAATCTGGGCCCTGTATAGCTTGATAAGATTTAGGCTCGTTGAGACCAACAAGTACTACATCACCGTGGTCAGACAAGAGAAAAGAATATCTCTCAGGTTGACGATGGATTCTATCAGATCTGCATAGAACTTGTGCTATTTGAACACATTGTTGCTCCACAACTTCTTGCGGTGTAACAAAATCATGATCCATAATATCTTGTGGTACCTGTTAAATTTCCATTAAGCCTTCGGTGCTAGTTTGTGTATCTTGAATTTCTTCAAGATCGACTTTACTCCCACTAGTTTTTCTAGAAATAAATTTTCTTTCTAGAAAGACACCAGTTCTGGCAACAAACACTTTGCCTTATGTGGGATTATAAAAGTAATATCTCTTTGTTTCTTTGGGATATCCTACAAAGTAGCACTTGTCTAATTTGAGTCCCAGTTTATCTGAGACTTGTCGTCGAACGTAAGCCTCACATCCCCAAATTTTTATGAAAGACATCTTGGGACTCTTCCCAATCCATATCGTATATGCACTACAAAAAAAGTACTCATATAGGGGCGGTTGTTTTGACTTTCAAGAGCAATTTTCAACCACTCCTATACTTTTACCAATGGTTTGAAAACCGCTCCTCTTGTTGTCGTCCCTATATCCTAGAGAAGGAGTTTTCGTAACCATTGGTAAAAATTAAAAAACCCTCCCCTATTATACTTTATAGGTACGGTTTGAAACCAATCTTACACGTTGTACATATAACAATGGTTTCCAACCACTTCTATAGCTATAAATATAGGAGTAGTTCAAATCGCTCTTAAATTCTTTAGGTGTTAGAATGGTTTTAAACCACTTCTATATGCCATAGATATAAGTGTGATTTTGAAACACTATTAATGCTAGACATTAAGGATCAATTTTAAATCGCTTCTAAATGTAGGTATAGGAGCACATCAAAATGATATTAAAGTTTAAAATTTAGGAACAATTCAAACTGCTCTACAACACGTTGGATGTAATAATAATTTTAAACCGCTCCTATACGTCATATATATATAAGTGATTTCATAACACTATTGATGCGAAAAATTTAGGAGCGAGTTCAAACCACTCTTAAATATCATGGGTATAAGGGCACATCAAATGTGGTTAAAGAACACTGGGATATGCAAATCATCATGGCGGTGTGTGCTAAAATTTGAAGAATGCCCTAAGGCAATCGCCTTATAATTTTTCTATTTATTTGATAAGTATAGATTCACTATTTAAGTGCATATTATATGTTTGATTGTCTTAAACTCAAATTATTATTGTAAGGCGTAAAATCTAATTATTATTATTTTATTTTCCGCTGAATCTAGACTGGGACTTGGAGTCATCCTTGTCCGTCTGGAAACTAGCATTTGTATTTCCTCTTATGGTCATATCACCATCTCCATAAACTAAGAACATATCCTTAGTTTTTCTTAAGTACTTAAGAATCATCTTGACAGCCACCCAATGATCCATTCTTGGATTAGACTGGTATCTGCTCATAACACTCAGAGCATATAATACATCGGGTCTTGTACATAACATAGCATACATGATAGATTTTATTGCAGACGCATAAGGTATCTTATCCATGCAAATCCTCTCGTCTTCTGTGCGTGGGTACATAGACCTCGAAAGTTGAATTCCATGCCTCATAGGTATGAAACCTTTCTCAGATTCAGACATGCTAAACCATTTTAGTACTCTGTCTATATATGTTGAATGTGAAAGACCAAACAACCTTTTTGATCTATCTGTATAGATTTTTATCCTGAGGATATAAGTTGCTTCTCTCATATCTTTGGCCAAAGCATCATATGTTAAGAGTGCGAGACTCTTGTACACATGTACGAGTAATTTGAATCCGTAGAATGAGAAAGTATTACTTGGGCTAGGTGTGACGTAGTCAGCCTAGTGGGGACAAGACACATAGACCATGTTTTGAACCAAGTAGGTATAAGACGAGTGAAAGAAACGAGATATAACTCACTATAACTGCTGAAGGATTTAGAATTAATTTTAAGATCAACTATGTTTTTTTGGCTATATGGAGATCATGATGTACTACTAGGTGTCACTCATGATCGTTCTATAATTAAGTAGTTAATTATGGATGACCAAGATAAACCAGGAACCTATTGGGCCACACGCACTAAGGAGTCTCCAAAAGACGTAAAACAAGTTAAAGAATAGGATTCTTAGATCAAGAGATAGATGTTTGGTTGGACTATACATAAGATAAATATGACAATATTTGTCCCAATGGAAGCACGGATGGACCACATCTCTTATGGAAGAGTTGGACCATATTTGGTTTAATCATGAATTAGTCATGAACCAACTTGGTTTAGTTGTGAACCAAACCAAGAGGTTAATGGACTAATTTTTAGTTAAGGGATAATGGGTTGGATTTAGACTTTCTAATCCAACTCATTAATGAGGACTATATATTGATATGGTTGAGAGAAGATTATACACATGAGATCATTAATTAGCTAGTAATATTTTTGGAAAACTTTAACCCAATTTCTCTTCTCTTCTCCCTCTCCCCTCTCTCTTTGTCGCTGCCAACAAGGGGAAGCCCTTCCCCTTGTTTTCATGACCAACACAAGGAAGAAATCTCTTCCTTGCATGCTTCTCTTCCTCTTGATCCATCTTCTTCGCTTGTGGCTAGTAACTTCCGAAGGAGAAGCTTGTACTCAAGGAGTTATCTTGAGGAGCTCGGCGTGGATACAAATAGAGGCAAGGTTTGACAATGCCGCTACGGTTGATGCTCTTCTCATTACAGGCCATCCATAAGGTACACCTAGCGTAAATTTACTTTCAATAAAAATTTAATTATGTGATCATGTTTGGCATGTTGTATCCTTTTATGTGTGTGGTGCGTGTGATATAATAATTTAGGAATTATTATTGTTTTATTTTTCACTGCGCATATTTATGAAACGTGTTTTAGCACACACCGCATCAGGCATATCCTAACAGTGGCAAGAACAAGAGGCTTGTACACATGTTTTCTATTTGAAGGCAATCGTCTTACAGTCGCCTCATTCTATAAATAGAATTTTATATGATGTAGATGAGACCTAAATCCCTTACTCAATATTAAAACATACATCTTCTGTTAATATGGTAAGAATCAGAGTTTAAGTTCTTATTTGAGCTGTTGGCCAAAGTCAAGCTCAACTTGAAATTAAACATGTTCAAACCATAGAGATGCAATCTCATGATTAACGGGTTAGTTTTAAACTTGAAGTATTGATTTGTTGTGCCAAAGTCATGATCAATGTGAATAGAGGTGAAGTTGAGTGATGTGCATTTGATGTATACTTGTTAATGTGTTAATAACCCGATGTTTATGCGAAGATTAATTAGTTGCTAGCATAATGTGATAGTTGCATATAAGTGATATGCAATCGGTAAATATGTTATCTACCGCTATAGCTAAGAATGACTTGTTGGCCAAAGCCAAGGTTATTCTTATCTATGGTGGATATCAACCCACTTGGAGAAAACCTACCATCTCTCGAATTCAAAATAAGGGTATTTGAATTTGATAAATAAGTGGGTTTTTATGCAAATTGTTTACATAAAATAAAATCATGTCTCTTATACATTCTCGTTTTTGTATTTCTAGGTTAATCACTTAATTATGACTTCTGTTAATCTGCGTTCGATTTTGGACTCGAACAAACTGATTGGACCGAACTTCTTGGAATGGTTTCGAAATTTGAGAATTGTTCTCAAATCTGAGAAGCTAGCTTATGTCCTTGATCAACCACTTCCTAGTAGTCTTGATGCTGATGCAATTGTGGACCAACTGTTGGCACTTCATAAACATAAGGATGATTTTGTACTTACTAGTTGCATCATGCTAACCGCTATGACTCCTGAATTACAGAAACAAAATGAGCATTTGTATGCTTATGATATTGTAGCTATTTGATAAGTAAGCTAGATCCGAAAGGTTTGAGGTCTCCAAGTTTCTCTTTTGCTCCAAGATGCTGGAGGGTTCATTTGTAGTACAATATGTATTAAAGATGATTGGCTACATAGAGCATTTATCATCACTCGATTTTACGATGGATCACGAGTTAAGTATTAACTTAATTCTACATAATTTACCGAAAAGTCATTCACAATTTGTGATGAACTATCGGATGAACAATTTGGAATCGACCATCCTCGAGATAATAAATATGCTCAAGACTGTGGAGCCTTCTGTTAAGGGTGAACAGAAAACTATGATGTTAGTAGACTCCTCCAAGAAATGTTCTAAGAGGAAGCCAAAACATCAGGCTAAAGAGAAGAGAAAAAAGACCAAGACAATAGAACCAGCACAAAAGGGCCCATGCCTTCATTGTGGCAAGATGAGACACTGACAAAGAAACTGCAAGATCTATCTTGAGTCCATGAAGAAGAATAAGGCATCTGATGTCCCATCCTCTTCAGGTATTTTCGTTATTGATTGTCATGCTATTTTCTCAGACACTTGGATATTGGATACTGGGTGTGACTCACATATATGTAATGACATATAGGTGCTAAGGAATAGCAAAAGACTCGTCAAGGGAGAAACAAGTCTGCGAGTTGGGAATGGAGCAAAGGTTGTTGCAGTCGCCATCGGAACATACTTGTTAAAGTTTCCTAGTGGACTTGTCTTAGAACTAGATAATTGTTATTTTGTTCCAGTATTAATAAAGAATATTGTTTCTATTTCTTGCTTAAATAGAAAATGTTTTCATTTAACTTTTAGTAACAATTGTTGTTATATAAACTTAAATGGTGTTCTTTATGGCACTGGAACTTTATGCAATGACATCTACGCGTTAGATATATCAAGTGACGTACTCAATATCGAAAAGAGCAATAAAAGCACTTGAATAGATAATCAATTAACCTCTTACTCATGGCATTGTCGCCTTGGCCATATAAGCAAGAAACGCATGTCCGAATTGCAAAAGATTATAGTTCTTGAATAACTTGAATTAGATACATTTGATACATTTGATTTATGTTCAAAAGGCAAGATAACAAAGTTACCTTTTTCTCGAAAGGGTGAACGAGTTGATGAGTTAGTTGGGCTCGTACATACTGATGTATGTGGACCAATGACAACTCATGCATTAGGAGGTTATAGCTACTTCATTACTTTTATTGATGATCACTCTCGTTATGAGTATGTGTATCTAATGAAACACAGGTCTGAAGCCTTTGAAAAGTTTAGAGAATTTAGAAGTGAAGTAGAGAAACAACTTGATAAAAATATTAAGATACTTCGATCCGATCAAGGTGGTGACTATTTAAGCCAAGAGTTTTTAGATTATCTAAGGGGCAATGGTATATTGTCTCAATGGACTCTGCCTTATACACCATAACATAATGGTGTATCAGAAAGGTGTAATCAAACCTTGTTAGACATGGTTAGATCAATGATGGATCATGTAGATCTTCCCAAGACCTTTTGGAGTTATGCACTCATGACAGCTGTTTACTTGCTAAACAGAGTCCTAACGAAGGCAATCTCAACTACTCCATATGAGGTATTGACTAGTAAGAAATCTCTCATATCTTATTTGAAGATATGGGGATGTCCTGCTTATGTGAAGAGGACTATATCAGACAAGTTGGACGTCAAGTCTAATAAGTGTTTATTTATTGGATACCCTAAGGAAACTAAGGGTTACCAATTCTATCACCCCTTAGAATAAAAAGTGTTTGTTTCAAGGCATGCTACCTTCCTAGAGAAAGAATTTCTCTTACAGAAAGTAAGTGGGAGCATGGTTGAACTTGATGAAGTTCAAGAGACTCTAATAAATACTAATGAGATGCCTAGTCAAGAACCACAATCGATTATGACACAACCTCCTCGTAAATCAAGTAGAACATGCAATATTCCTGAGAGATATAGATCTCTTGTAAGAGAATCGAATGATGTGTTACTCATTGAGGATGAGGAACCTACTGATTACAAAGAGGCTCTAAATAGTTTAGAAAAGGACAAGTGGCTTACAACCATGAAGTTGAAAATGGATTCCATATACGAAAACCAAGTTTGGAACTTGGTGGACCCACCTGAAGGCAAGGTTAGTAGCGAAAGGCTATCGTCAAAGGTAATGCATTGACTATAACGAAACTTTCTCACTTGTGGCCATGCTTAGATCCATTCAAATACTTCTGGCCATATCAGCTTATCATGATTATGAGATATGACAGATGGATGTGAAAACATCTTTCCTTAATGGAAATCTACTCGAGGATCTGTATATGACACAGCCCGAAGGCTTCACATCTCTCAACAAGAATAAAGTATGCAAGCTTCAACGATCCATTTATGGACTAAAGCAAGTATCCAGGAGTTGAATATCCGTTTTGATGAGGCGATAAAATAGTTTAATTTCTCATAAAATCCAAACAAACATTGTGTGTATCAAAAGGTTAGTGGGAGTGTAGTTGTATTCCTAATATTATATGTTGATGACATATTACTTATAGAAAATGATGTGTCAGTTCTATAGTCAGTTAAAGTTTGGTTGTCCAATACTATTAGTTAGAACCCTAGAGCCAATCATTTGATGGTTGTTGTATGGACTCATTGTATCATATTCTTATGTATATAAAGGCATTTGTTTATGGTTATTATACTTACTTGTATTGGTGTCAAATAACTAAGTATAATAGCGTCCTTGAGTAGAACGTTCTTACCTATATCAATCGATTGGTTGAATCGATAGTGAGATGATATAGGGAACACTACTCTTAATCATTCCTAGTCAAGTATTAACATTCAGGGACAATGTTAATACGACGAGACTAGCATATAGGTCAACTCGATGACTTGATCTCACAAGTCATGGATATAGAGATATCAAGTTGACATATGAGCATGCATTGGAGAATGTATACTGAATGACCCGCCATGAGAAAGTATCATGGATCGTTATATAAGTGTCATATACTTTCTCATGTGGCTATTAGTATGACTATTAGTCCTTAGACCTGAAGTCATCATGGTTCCCTACATAAGGAGTTACATACTTTGGCTTCGTCAAACGTCACCCGTAACTGGGTGGACTATAAAGGCGATTACTGGGTATGTAACAAATTATGTCGAGGGATGTGAGTGATGTAGATGGGATCTATCCCTCCTATATGACAGGAGAGACATCGATATTCTTGATAGAGTGAGACCACTAAGTGCATGGCCATGCCCAAATGAGTCAATATGAGATATTGAGTTCATTTGATTGAGTGAGTCTACTTGGAGTTCAATATTTAGATTGATTAGAGGATGACAGAGTCTATGCCTCACATTGATCAACCTAGATGTCAAGGATAGAAGGGCACTTGTCACATATTGTGAAGAGTCGCAATTAGTAGTCACAAGGTGATGTTGGATCTCAACATTCTTGTAACTTGGATAGTAATGATGTGTTACTAGATACCGCTCATTACTTATGCTTCTAAATGGGTTTAGGAGCATTGTCAACATTACAAGAACCTATAGGGTCACACACAAAGGGCAATTAGATGGAGATTAGGTTCATTTGATGAACCAAGAGGATTAGGTTCATGTGATGAATCAAATTGGATTAAGAGTAATCCAAAGTAAACTAATTGAGTTGGACTCAATTTGGTTCATGTGTTAAATGAGTCTAATTTGGACTTAGACTCATTGAGCCAATTTAATTCAATGAATAGAGATTCATTAAATTAAAATTGACTTGAATCAATGGTTAGATTTGATCAACCATGGGAGAGAAGTGGTCAAGTTTGACTTGACTTGAGAGGAAGATGAAAGGTCAAGTTTGACTTGACCATTGCCACCTCATTTGTGAGTTGGCATTAAGTGGACTAATGATGATGTGCCACATCATCAAGGTTAGCACATGTGTGTGCCACCTCATGAGGGAGATCAAGAGTTGTGACTCTTGATATCCCATGGAGGTATATAACCTTTTTCAATGTGGCCGGCCACTTTAACTCATTTTGTGAGTTTCATTTTGGTTTTGTAACCTCCTTCTTCTTCCTCCTCTCATCTTCTTCTCCCTCTCCTCCACCTTGGCCGAACCTTCAAAGGTGCTAGCACACCTTTTGTTTGGTTTTTCTCCACCTAATCGTTCGTGTGGATACGTATAGAGGAGTGTCCATTTGAACACTCTCGAGATCCGGCAAACTTGGACGAGCGGGATAAGCGAAGGGCTTCGCACCAAGGGTAATCTCTCTACCATGTAAATCTAGAGTAGATCTAGGTTTAGAAACTTGTACACGTAAAGTTTTTGAAATTATTTTCTTTGCACGGATCCGGTGGCATGGGATTTCGAGGTTTCCGCAACGCAAAAAGCGGTTTTTGCGGCTCGAAAATCCCAACAGTGGTATCAGAGCCACGTGCGAAGCGTGTACGAGTTTTTATTTTTGATTTGATGAAAATCTATGGATCTGTAAGTTTATGTGATTTTATGATTTGTATAGTTTTTATGGGTATTTTTCTCGTATAGGCGAAGCAACAAGTGTTTGGACACTTGTAGGCTTCGACTACCGAGAAACACCTTCCGAAACGGCAAGGTCTCGCCCAAACAAATTTATTTTTGTTTGGGACAGCGACTTAAGGTGTTGTAGGATCGCTTAGGAACACTCGCGATGGTTATATCACAAGTAGGGGTGCTGCCCCTAACCCCGCAAGGGGTTTTGTTCTGCGATCGCGCCCGAAAATCGCTAATCGGGACCGCCGGGAAGTTGCGACTCATAAAATCATAAAAATATTAGAAAAATTACAGAAATTTATGAAAATTACATAATTTATAATTATGTATCATTTTGTAATGGTCATGGCCCAAAGAACCCAATTTGATTAGAAATATGTGTTGTAATTCATAATATGGCATGCGCGCCATTTTGTGTGTTTGTGTGTGTTGTACTTGATTCGCGACCTGCGCGTCGTGCCCTTCTATTTATATTCCTATTGTAAAATAGTTTTAGACTCGAATGTAACTCGAGTTTCACCTTTTTGTAATGTACAAAATGAGGCGGTGGAAGGTCCACTCGAGGAGGAGTTACGAGGAGGGTGCGAGCAACACATTGCGGTCAAAGGGAGGAGCTTGGAGAAGCTATTGACCCTAGGTTGACCAACCGATCTTCTCATTGGCTTGAGAAGATCGTAGTAGGGCCATGACTAATCACAAAAATTTAATTAATTGCTTGTGTGTGTGTATGTGATGCATGCTAGATTAGTAATTAATTAGTGTCTTAACGATTAGATTCGATCTAAATCGCGTACTTGATACACATCGTTGATTAGATTAGATCTCAATCATGTCAACTCGAAATGCCTACCATGCCGTGATACCCATCACTACCTCGATCACATGTTGTTGTTGAATCTGCCAAAGCAGAGCAACGCATATTATCTTGGTAGAGTGCGGAGGGACAATTTTGGTCCCGCCTATCAACGCATGGGTGAGTACAACTCAATTAGATTGAGTAACTAGTTAACTCAATTGGATCAAGTTTAACTATAGACATTTTCCAATGGTTGGTAGATAGGTCAAAATCACATTTATATTAACTCTTGGGCAATTTAGCCAAAGCTAGCTCAAGTTTTAATATACATGCGGATCTTGATCCTATAAACAAGAGTTGCATAGAGATGTAATTGGTAATTAGTTACCTACCGATCATACTAAGTCTTGGGTGATTTAGCCAAAGCTAACTCAAGGCGTAGTATGATGTGGATCTTGTCCCGCACGAATTATAGCTAAGTTGGTTAGAATCTAGTAGGTGTGGTTTGACCACATCCACGACTTGATTCTATAAAAGTTCTATAATTCAGTGGGAGCATCATTTAGTTAAAGACCTAATTAAATGATTAGTGGAATATGATTATTTATTTTCTGTATTTTCTGTTGTAGATTGTCATGTCGTCAAACACGAACACCTTCTCCCTGCGTTCTGTCCTTGATAAGGAGAAGCTCAACGGAGCTAACTTCCTGGACTGGTACAGGAACCTGAGAATTATTCTCACACAAGAACGAAAACTGTATGTCCTGAAGCAGCCCATTCCTGTGGCACCTCCTGCCACTGCCACGCGAGCTGACCGTGATGCTTACAAGAAGCATCAAGATGACGCATTAGATGTGTCATGTCTTATGTTCGTGACCATAAACTCTGAGCTTCAGAAGCAACACGAGTTGATGGGTGCTTATGATATGGTTGAACATCTTCGTCAACTATATCAAGGACAAGCTAGACACGAGAGATTCGAGATTTCTAAGGCACTGTTTCAGTGCAAGATGCAAGACGGGATTCCCGTAGGTCCATATGTACTCAAGATGATTGGATACATAGAAAAGCTACAGAGGTCGGTGTTAGGATGTATACTAAAAGTCTAGCTTTTGGTATAAACATTTATCTAGAAATAAAATTCACATTGGTCAAATGTCTACATTTATGATAAATGTAATTGTTCAATTAATTTATATTGTAGATAACATGGCGTGTGGTGTCACACACAGAGGATCATGTTATCAGTACCTTATAAATTATAAACAGTAGCTCACGACCAAAATAGAAAGGAACAAACCATTGAAAGGTCGTAGTGTAATTAGGTATTAGTTTATCTTAACTATATAATTACACTAGTACACTTAGAGTGTATTGAGTAGGACCATTAGAGGTCGTTTCTTTTATACTGACTTTATAAAGGAACAAAGACCTCAGTTATTATGGAAGTGTGTGCTCTTAATCCTAATATAATAACAAACACATATATTTGATATTTATTTCTTTAATTTATCAATGGGTGAGATTTAGTTCGATAAATCAATAAGCCCGATAAGTTGGGAAATGATATCACTTATAGTGTGTGTTGTTGATTATAGAAGGAAACTGTGTCCTAGTAATCTAGGTTGAGAATGTCCCCAAGAGGAGCTCATAAGGATTGTCATGTTAAACCCTGCAGGTGGACTTAGTCCGACATGACGATGAAGTTGAGTGGTACTACTTTTGGAGCTAGATATTAATTAAGTGAGTTGTCAGTAACTTACTTAATTAGTGGACATTTGTTATCTTAAACACAGGGAGACTAACACACTCATAATAAGAAGGAGCCCAAAATGTAATTTGTGATTGGTGCGGTAGTTCAATAATAGTTCTCTAGTGGAATGAATTATTATTGATGAAATTAAGTTGTGTGTTCGGGGCGAACAAGAGATGCTTAATTTCATCGGGAGACCAAAATCAATTCCTCCTCTCGGTCCCTATTGTAGCCTCTTGTATATAGAGATTTATACCCACCACATACCCACCTTCTTACCCATCCAATGGGGTCGGCTAAGCTAGCTTGGAACCCAAGCTAGGGCCGGCCAAGACCAAGTGGATGAGCCAAGTTGGTGGTCGGCCAAAGCTTGGGTCCCAAGCTTAGGTGGTCGGCCACTAGAATATTAAAAAGGATTTTTATTAAAATTATTTCTTATATGGATATCATGGTTTTAAAAGAGAGTTTAAAAATTAAAAATTTTCTTTTATAGTTTTCTACAAAAGATTAAGAGAAGAGATTAATCTCTTTCCTTATTTGTAGATTAAAAGGATGGTTTTAATTTTTGGTAAAAACTTTCCTTATTTGTAAATCATCTACATGTTTAAAAGAGAGTTTAAAATTTGAAATCTTTCCTTATTTGTTGATTAAAAGGTGGATTTTAAATTTTAAGAAACCTTTCCTTTTTAACCATGTTCATGATTTAAAAGAGAGTTTAAAATTAAATATTCTCTTTTATAAGTTTCTGTAAGAGATTAAGAAAAGATTTGATATCTTTCCTTATTTGTAGATTAAAAGAGATTTTAATTTTAGAGATAACTTTCTTTCTATCCACATGTTTAAAAGAAAGATTTTAATTTATTAAATTTCCTTTTTATAAACCAATCATGAAGGGATAAAAATTATTAGAGAAATTTTATTTTTAAAATTTCCGGAAACAAATTAGGAAGGTTTTAATTCTTGATTGAATTAAATTTCCTTTGCTTAGATTATTGTGGCCGACCATGTTGATTAATAAAAGAGAAATTGATTTTATATCAATTAAATTTATTTTTCATGGCAAAGGAATTAAGGAAGTTTTTATTAAAATTTCCTTATTTGCCAAGACCAAGGATTATAAAAGAGGGGGTAGAGGTGCCTTCATGACAAGAACTCTATTCTATTTTCTCCCTCTTTTTCTTCCTTGGTGTGGCTGGCCATCCTCTCCTCCTCTCTTCTCTTTGATGGCCGAACCTCATCCTTCTTGTGGAGATTCATATGGTGGCCTGATCAAGTTTAGAGAAGAAGGAAAAGAAGGAGAGAAAGAAAGCTTTGTTTCTAGCATCCCTTGGAGCATGGTGGTGGTGGCTGAACCTCTTCATCCTAAGAGAAGTTTTGATGGCCGAAACTTGCAAGGAAGAAGAAGGTGCTTGGTGGTTCTCATCTCGGAAGATCGTTGCCCACACAACGTTCGGGATTAGAAGAGGAATACGGTAGAAGACCTAGAGGTTTTTGTTTGCAAAAGAAAAGGTATACTAGTATTTAATTTCCGCATCATACTAGTTTTATTTCTTTGTAAAAATACCAAATACAAGAGGCATGCGATTCTAGTATTTCGAATTTGTTTTCGATGTTGTGTTATTTTGTTTTTCTTTTCCTTGTGATTT
This sequence comes from Zingiber officinale, assembly GCF_018446385.1. Classification (NCBI taxonomy): domain Eukaryota; kingdom Viridiplantae; phylum Streptophyta; class Magnoliopsida; order Zingiberales; family Zingiberaceae; genus Zingiber; species Zingiber officinale. Next base: position 90,259,391 of record NC_055992.1, on the reverse strand, counting down.
GATTGTTCTTTTCGGTTGACCTAAAGTTATTTAAGAAAATTAAATATTAGCTTTCCTTAAAAGGCTTTGTCTAGGCGATGGTGGTTGTTCCCATATCCAAGAAGGCCATGTGCCTCGCCATGCAGTCCTGGAAGCCAATTTTGGAAATTAATATTTAATGGAATTAATAACCTAGGTGATTTGGATCGAAAGTGTTAAGTTTCGCAGGAGATCCAAGTCTAAACCTAAAAGAACAAATAAATTAAACTTTGGATCAAACGTGTTAAGTTCCGCAGGCGGTCCAAGTTTAATTTAAAAGAACACATGGTAGCTAGGAAAAGGTTCAGACCTTTGTACAAAATTTTTGTACAGTGGAACCATTAGGCTTTCCGAGTAGCAACCCACAGTCGGGATTTCCCCTTGGCCAAGAGCTGGCCACTGACTTGATCTTGCAATCCTTGCCAGATAGTTACAATCAATTTGTTCTAAATTATAACATGAACGAAATTGATAAACCCCTGCCAGAGCTGCTAAGCATGTTAAGAACTGCTGAGCTCAACCTTAAGAAGGTTAAGCCCAACTCCATTTTGATGGTGCAGAGGCACAAAGGCAAGGGCAAGCCTAAAGGTAAGGGAAAGTCCCAAGCCAAGGGAAAAGGCAAGGCACTGAAACCTAAAGGGGTTGCCAAGGATGCTACCTGCTTCCACTGCAGTCAGACCGGACACTGGAAGAGGAACTGCAAAGTCTAACTGGAAGATCTTAAGAAGAAGAGAAGTGAGACTTCTACTTCATGTATATATGTTATAGAAGTTAATCTCTCTATTTCTTCATCATGGGTATTAGATACCGGATGTGCTTCTCACATTTGTACTAATGTGCAGACGTTGAGAAATAGCAGGGCATTGACGAAGGGCAAGGTGGACCTACGAGTAGGCAATGGAGCACGGGTTGCTGCAGTTGCTGTAGGGACTTACTATCTATCTCTACCCTCTGGGCTTGTACTAGAATTGGATGATTGTTGTTATGTGCCTGCTTTGACTAAGAACATTATATCAGTTTCTTGTTTAGACAAGAAAGGTTTTTCATTTATAATAAAGAACAAATGTTGTTCAGTTTATTTAAATGATATGTTCTATTGTAGTGCACCTTTGATGAACGGACTCTATATTCTAGACTTAGAGAACCTCATCTATAACATAAATACCAAAAGGTTCAAATCAAATGAAATGAACCAAACCTATCTCTGGCACTGTCGCTTAGGTCATATAAATGACAAACGCTTATCCCAGCTCCATAAAGATGGTTTGCTGGACTCATTTGATTTTGAATCATATGAGACATGCGAGTCATGCCTACTAGGCAAGATGACCAAGACTCCATTTAGTGGACACAGCGAGAGAGCGACTGATTTATTAGGACTTATACATAGTGATGTATGTGGCCCTTTCAATGTAGCTGCCATGGGTGGTTATAGGTACTTCATTACATTTACTGATGACTTCAGTAGATATAGTTATGTGTATCTGATGACACATAAGTCAGAATCCTTTGAAAAGTTCAAAGAATTCAAGAATGAAGTACAAAACCAGCTTGGCAAGAGTATTAAAATACTTCGATCAGATCGAGGTGGTGAATACCTTAGCCATGAGTTTCATGATTATCTAGCTGAGTGTGGGATTCTATCCCAACTCACTCCTCACGGAACACCACAGTGGAATGGTGTATCCGAAAGGAGGAATCGTACCTTATTAGATATGGTACGGTCTATGATGAGTCACACAGATCTTCCTACATTTCTTTGGGGCTATGCTCTAGACACAGCAGCCTTCATACTCAACCGAGTTCCATCCAAGGCTGTGATAAAGACACCATATCATATATGGACTGGGAGAGATGCCCAGCTGTCTTTTATGAGGATTTGGGGTTGTGAGGCTTATGTTCGACGTAAAATCTCAGACAAACTGTGACCCAAATCCGATAAGTGCTATTTTATTGGATATCCCAAGGAAACGAAGGGATATTACTTCTATATTCCCAGTCAACACAAGGTAGTTGTGGCTAAGACTAGGGTATTTCTAGAAAGGGATTTTGTTTCTAGAAAGACTAGTGGGAGTACGTTCGATCTTGAAGAAGTTCAAGATATGGACCATAGCACTGAAGCCTCGATGGAAGTTGAACTGGAACCACAAAGTATTGTGGATGATGTTGTTCCACAAGGAGTTGAGGAACAACAACCAGTTCAAGTAGACCTACCTCTTCGCAGGTCTGATAGGGTACGTCGTCAACCTGAGAGATATTGATTTCTCTTGTCTTACCATGATGACGTTGTGCTCATTGAGGATGAGACTACCTCTTATCAGGAAGCTGTGATGAGCCCAGATTCTTAGAAATTGCTAGAGGCCATGAGATCCGAGATGGAATCCATGTACACCAACCAAGTATGGACTTTGGTTGATCCACCTGAAGGGGTTAAACTCATTGGGTGTAAGTGGGTCTTTAAGAGAAAGACTAACATGGATGGACTCATATATAAGGGTCGTCTGGTAGCAAAAGGTTTCAAGCAAATTCATGGTATTGACTATGATGAAACCTTTTCTCCAGTAGCGAAGTTTAAGTCCATTCAGATCATGCTTACTATTGCAGCATACCACGATTATGAGATTTAGCAGATGGATGTCAAAATTGCGTTTCTAAATGGAAACCTGCTCGAGGATGTGTACATGATACAACCTGAGGGTTTTGTAGATCCACATCATACTAGCAGAGTATGTAAGCTGCATAGGTCCATTTGTGGACTAAAGCAAGCTTCTCAGAGCTGGAATCTTCGATTCGATGATGCAATCAAACAGTTTGGTTTCATCAAAAATGAAGATGAACCTTGTGTCTACAAGAAGGTTGTAGGGAACATAGTTGTCTTCCTTATATTGTATGTGGATGACATACTACTCATTGGGAATGACATTCCATTACTGCAGTCTGTAAAGACTTGGCTGGGGAATTGTTTCTCAATGAAGGACTTAGGTGAAGCAACCCGCATTCTAGGCATAAAGATCTATAGAGATAGATCTAAGAGATTGCTTGGCCTAAGTCAGAGTACATACATTGACAAGGTATTACTACGGTTTTCCATGCATAACTCCAAGAAGGCATTTCTACCGATGTCACATGGTGTGAGTCTTTCGAAGACTCAAGGTCCCTCTTCTAGAGAGGAGAGAGACCGCATGGATCAGATTGTAGGTGCAGTGGAGGCCGGCGAGAGGGGGGTGAATTGCCTGCAAAATTAAAACTATACCCTCCTCGGATTCTTCAACTCAAAAGTACAATAGCAATAAAATAATAAAGCAATAAAAGAAACGGGAAGACAGTATTTAACCTGGTTACAACCAAGGAGGTTGTTAATCCAGGGCAATGAAAAAGCGCACTAGAAAATTATCCTTTGCTGAAGGCGGAGAAGCCTTTTACACTCTAACGGCTCAGAACTATTGCTAGGAAGTTGTTACAGAGTTGAATGAATAATGGTTATTGAATTCTTAGCTTCAGGGGCCTTTAAATAGCCTCTGGAAATCTGATCTCGAGGATCCAAGGTGCCTCCAAGGGGTGAGCGGATAAAACTTTATCCGCGGCTTGAAACGGTCATTTTGACCTGTTGGAGGCGCCTCCAACAAGACTGGAGGCGCCTTCAAGCTGGAGGCGCCTCCAAGCCTGATGGAGGCACCTCCAAGCCTGATGGAGGCGCCTCCAAGCCTGATGGAGGCGCCTCCAAGCTTGATGGAGGCGCCTCCAAGCTTGCTGGCTGCTTTTCCAACTTACTTGCTTCAGCTTCCGACGCTCCGTTCTTTTGGGTGATTTCGGCCAACCGAAATAGGGCTCACCCGAACCCAATTTCCGACCTTCTCCTCGAGCAGGCTTCCTCCCCGGCTTAACGTCCCTCGAACGCTGCACACGTTCTTCTAGCCCACCGGTGTACTCTTCCGCAGCTCTCTCGTCCTTCGGACGCACCGAACCCGTCGGCTCCCTTCCCGTGTCGTCCTTGTCGCTAGCTGCGTCTTTCGCTCGACTTCCTACGCTCCTAAGCTCCTGCACACTCAGACATAGGGATCAAACACAAAGCAGGACCTAACCAACTTGGTTGATCACAGTAAAACACCCACGGGGTCCAACAATCTCTCCCTTTTTGATGTGCATCAACCCAAGTTCAAGTTAGGGTAAAAATAGACAAAAAGTAATTTTAAAGAAAACTACTAAACTAACATGTTAAGCATAAAGTTGCACTAAATAAAATTGCAACTCGGGGCTTAGAAAAATATTTAAAAATTTTAATTTTCCATTTTCCTCACTTCCCCTTAAACTTGTACCATTTCTCCCCCTTTGATAACAGCAAAAATGGGGTAAAAATAATATTTAGCAAAATTGGGGTAAAAAATTTCTGAGTAAAATGAATTTTCCAAATAATTTCTAGCTAAAATGAATTTCTTGAATTTCCCAAAAAAATTCTAAGGGAAATGACCTTTTAGAATTTTCCAAGAAAATGTTTAAAACCAACTTTCAAAGCATTATTCTATTCTAACTTTAATGCATTTACCAAAAAGTTAATTAAACCTTTCATTTCTATATTTGACTTCCAGTTAGTGGTGAGGCACTAGGCCTTCTTGGTTATTGGAGCAACAACCACTTTCTAGTCAAAGCCGCATAAGGAAATTTTCTGTTTAATTTTCTTCTCTTCAAAGCGCTAAGTCTAACTAACATTTAAATTTAAATCAAAATTCTCTGTGATTTTTAAATTTCCATTTTAGCTTCTCATAATTTCTCAAATCACAGTTTTTTATAATTGTAGCGAAAAATATTGTGCATGCTAAAAATTGTATATTTTCTATTGTTAGTTTGTCGAAATCTCTTAATTGACAAATTGTGTCTTTTAACTCAATATTCTTTAATATTTTTTTAGTTTTTACTTCAAAATATTCTTTTGACAAAATAATTCATAATTCATGAAAATCTTTCGGTAATATTTCAATTAAATCAATTAATTTGCCAAGAGGTGGAGACCATACCTGACTTACCTTTCTGTGGTTGATTCTCCCCCTGTTGAGTTGTTTTCTTCTGAAAATTCTCCCCCTTCATCGATGCTCATTTGTGATGAGCATTCTAGGTCTTCAAATTGGAGTTCGGTTTCTTGTTCTGTCTCGGCACTTACCTCGGTTTCGGATTCTTCTGATGTCGGATCAGTGTCCATCGAGGAGTCGGATTCAACTTCAATTGGTTCTTCGTGGAGTTTTAAGAACTTTTCCCAAAGTTCTTTTGCACTTCGGTAGTCGCCAATTCTATCGAGATCTTCATCTGGTAGTACGCTTAGAAGGTAAAATTCAGCTCGAGCATTTGCCATAGACTCATCACGTTGCTTATTGTTTTAGAGATGTATCTCGAGTTCTTCTCCACTCGTTGTCTTTGGTGCTTCATATCCAAATTTCATTATTGAAAAAATATTGAAATCTGTGTTAAGATATACCTCCGTTCGGTATTTCCACGTCGCGAAGTCTCCATCGAACTTCGGGGGATCAATGCTTGTTCCGGACATCGTCTTAATCTTCGTGTTTCAGTCGGCGGTTAGTCCTGCTGAGGCGGTCAGGCTCTGATACCAATTGTAGGTGCAGCGGAGGCCGACGAGAGGGGG